>NC_134703.1:222088441-222421566 GCF_043290135.1 Rhipicephalus microplus
TTTAAGGCCTATGTTCACTAGACTAATGAACTATACCACAAAAAGCACAGCATTAAGCAACACCAAAAAAACAAAAAGAAAAAAGCAGCACTGTGTTATTGTCTACAGTGTATTTGTAATGGTATTAGCGCCTCTGCTTGCCGCTTTTTATCGAGGGAACTGAAGTAATATAGCTGAAAATTCACTGCGGTGCCGAAATCCCGTTGGTCGAATCTAAACTGAAGAATTGGTGAAGCTTGCACTAAACTAGGCTGCACAAGCCTTGAAACAGCGAAACTGTATGAATTTCAAGACTACACTGATTGCTTCTGGTTTTTTTCTAAGCCTAAGTTTGGAGACAATGGTTTCGTTAAATTGTTGCTAACAATGAAATGCTATCGAAACTGCTTAGAAATTAAAGTGCGTTCAGGCATTTGTCGTTTTCCCCACTGGGCCATGCAAGATTAAACATCGAAACCTATTTGGCTGGCGACAATCACAACTATTTTTTGTTAAAAATAGTGCGAATGTACTCTATTGAAAACATGGAATTGCTAGAATATTTCAGAGAAAAAAAAATTTTGTCACAAGGATGCCTTCTGAGCTTCGGAGAATGTTGTCTGGGTGTTTGTGAGAAAATTTAAAAGTATCACTTCTTTACCATAATAAACCTGGTTTACTTATTAATCAAAGGTGGTTGTGTAAGGTAATTCAAGCCGAGTAATATTTTTATACGGCAAGACTGCACTTTGTATAAATACCTGAGCAATGAAAACTTACTCCACAGAAGGTATATTTTGCGAAAAAAATATTCTTTTTCCCTGAAGTAGGCAAAGTTTATCAGAAAAAAATCACGAATTTTATTATATTGACATTTTGGTTCACACTGAGATACAATTGGCACCAAGTGGTGGGTCAATTGAAACTTACTTTTATAAGTAAGTCAAAAGCAAATAATCATTTCTTGTTTTATGGCAAGCTCTATCATTATTACAATTTTGGTTTCCGATAAGTGAATAATTTCTGAAATTTCTCATTCACGGCCATGGGGAACTTTTGGACAAAAGCCGCCATACACTAAATGAGAAAAAAGCCATCGATGGTCAATTTTAAAAAATTATTATCTTTCTCAAAACAGAAGCTGTAATGACATGACTTGCCATATAAAGAGAAGTGTTGTTTTGCTTTTGCAGTGGCAAAGAAATTGCGCTAGTATTACTAAGCTTCAAGCAATATATACACAAGCACCTTTACTCAATATCTAGACAAAATTTGGTAAAAAAATTAGGATGTGGTAATTTAAAAATATTTTTTTCACAAACAATACTCGACCGGCATCTTGGGATGTTCAGAAGGCACCAAGGTGACCAAAAACGTTGTTCTGTCTGCTATGTTTTATCAATTCGCTGTTTTCAATACAGCATATGAGCACAGTATTTTTTCAAATAATTGAGCATTGTTTGCAAAATGTATTTTTTCAAATATTTGAGCATTGTTTGCAAAGTGGCTGAGATTTTTTGTGTGCAATTGCCCCACTGCCATTACTTATTCTTCCAAAGTTCAAACTATTACCCTTTCTTTACTGCCATGCTTACATACAATGTCTGCATAGGAAAGACAAAAAAGGCGCCCCGCCGCGGTGGTCTAGTGGCTCAGGTACTCGGCTGCTGACCCGCATGTCGCGGGTTCGAATCCCGGCTGCGGCGGCTGCATTTCCGATGGAGGCGGAATTGTTGTAGGCCCGTGTGCTCAGATTTGGGGGCACGTTAAAGAACCACAGGTGGTCGAAATTTCCGGAGCCCTCCACTACGGCGTCTCTCATAATCATATGGTGGTTTTGGGACGTTAAACCACACATATTAAATCAAAGACAAAAAATGCAGGTCAGACAAAGTTCGCAAGGTAAGATATCTTCAAATTGAATAAATTATTTACCATAAACAGCAGCATAGCAACATTATTCTGAGTAGCCCAAGACACAAGTTATGTACCAGTATACTAAGAGGTAAAGGCAAACTTTTCATTAGATGATGTTTGGTGATGGACAGGAAGCAATTATCAACCTATAATCAAACTGAATGAAGTTCAATGCACTGGTCAATTCATAACCACATAGGCACCTTTGCTATAGTAAAGCCATGTGCCATTGATTCATGCACTAGATGGGACAACGCAAATGTCAAAAAAGGTGAACAAAAAAGAAGGAAAACAAAGAAAAAAAAGGGGTGATGCAAAGTAGGAGTGATGTGCTACAAAGCAGTGGTCGCTATACAGACACGAACAAAGGAAAGGAGCGGTGTAGCACACTGCTTTCACTTTGCACCCCTTTTCTTTCTTTTTTTTCTTTTCCTTCTTTCACCTTTTTAGCTTCACTTGCCCCGAACCACCGACAGATCATTTTGGATCTTCGCAACCTAGCTTGAAAGGAAGCGAGGGCTGCTCTTCTCCTTTACAGATTTTTTTTCACACGAACATTACAAACAGGCACACTCGCCTACACCAAAAGATGACATCTTTACTAACCCGCTTAGAACTAACACACCAAGGATGACAAGGTGACTTTTACAAAAATAGGTCCTCCTATCGTAACGTTGGCCAGCCTGCCTGAGGCACTTCCACTGCTCCCCCTGAGACCCCACTAGCTGTTTCCATCTGTCGGCTCTCATCTTCATTTTATGTAACACTAAGATGAGCTTACATTGATGAATATGCACGAAAGTTTAGTGATGTATTCAGCATCAGAATAAGCAACTCTGTTCATCAAAATTTATTGATATGTTGCTTCCTGGTTTATTAAAATACAATACGGTGCTTGAAATCCCCTGAAACTGCATAACCGTCTATACACACGAAGCAGAATGACAAGGTAAGGCACAACACGCTTACAAAATATTGCGAGAAAAATGATGGCCACAAAACGACCGGCCATCCTGATTTTCGCTGTGCATGTTTAAAATAGTCATGTTCACCCAAATGAGGTGCTTATGATAACAACCCAAAAAAACCTACATGTAGGCCCTTGGGGCCTTTCATAAGTGGACTTTTAGCATTTTTTTCTCTGAAGGGCTCAACACCCCCAAGTTGAAGAACAAAACTCCTGTACAATAAAGAATGCTGGCAGCTATCAGTTATAGAAAGAACTAATGCAGCCAATTTTCCCTGACACGTCTGTACACTTACAGAGGTGACGAAGCTTATGTCATTTGCTGCAGCAACCCCAACAGGACAAGTGCGAAAATTTGCACTACTTGGCTAAACAAATGTCCACACATGTCTGCCCCACTGCCTCTAGCCATCCTGGCTAAATCTGACACATGATTTCGTAACTGGTGGCTGGACAAAAATAACCACTCAACCACTAACAGCACACAGCGTGAAGTTCCTCTGAAGGGGTCCCCTTCGTCTTCCGTGATGAAAGAGCAGCACAGTGTACTGGTAAGGCACTCCTTGCAACGGCTTTCAATGCCACACAGCGACTTTCATTCATTCATTTTTATTTCCTTAAGGACACCACTCGGGGGTATTACATAAGGGGTGGATACACAGGAAAAGAGAACATTTGAACACGTTAGTTTTCGCAGCATAGGTGATTTGTAAGATTTGTCGCGAAGGATGATGGGCAGGTGGTTGAAGCAATGGAGCAGGGAAGGTCGTTCCAATCCTTGACGGCGCGGGGAAAAAAAGAAGCGGAAAAAGCGGCAGTTCTGTTACGATAACAGGACACTTGAAGTGGATGGCTTGTGCGGTGTGAAATGTATGTCGAGGGGAGGATGTAAGGAGCTGCATTGAGAGAAGAATGAAAAAATTTATGAAAGAGAGAAAGGGTGGCGATACGGCGGCGAACAGAGAGTGGTGATAAACCGGATTGTACTTTCAAGGATGAAATACTAATGTCGTATGAGTACTGGGATTGAATGAATTGAGGGGCGCGATTTTGGACAGATTCGAGGTCGGTAATGAGGTATGTTTGGGGTGGGTTCGATATGCGGGAGGCATATTCGAGTTTCGATCTGATGAGGGACTGATATGCTTCCTGTTTTATGCTTCCTGCTTCCTCTGATGAGGGACTGATAACTTCCTGTTTGTGTCAAAGAGAGCTTGGGGAGCTTGGGGAGGGCTTGCTCTTTTCAGGGGGCTGCTGCTGCTCCTTGTTTCCTGTTTAAGATCAACCTGCGCAAAGTTGTATACGAAGCCTTTAGAATTGTATATAATGATATCAAACATTTTTGCAGAACACGCATTTCCTCGTGGCACACCTAAAAATCCCTTCTAAGATTTAAGGCCTCGTATATGAAAACATTTACAATCGATTCGAAGGTGACCTTGACTCTAAAGGAGCAAGTTTATTATGTACAGTATATAAAAAGGTCATTCAGCGCAACCGAAACTACAGTCGCACACGGAAACAATATTAGCTGGACGCTGTGGGCAGCTTTCATGGCATAGCTTAAGCTGACACTGATCTGACAACTATACTAAAAATTATGCAAAGATTGCTTGATCCATTTCAAGCAGTACTAATAGGTAGGGCACGAATTGAAAAAGCCCACAAGGTATTGTCTGTTGAGGCACACAAGTTTGTCGTTCTACTCATGAGCAACGCACAATATTCAACATCTATACCAATTCGCCCAGCTGAAAATTTTGATTACGATTTCTTCATTAAAGGGACTGACAAGTGGCCAGAATGTGTGATTGGAGGTTGAATTTTGTAGCTTGAGTAGCATCTCCTTTTTAAACTGCATTTAAATTGCCTAGAAATCAGTATGTCATGCACCCTGTCTGTTTACTGCAAATAGTCTAATGCTTTAACGCGCAAAAAGATTAGTGGTCAAAGTTACGGTATATATTCATATTACCTGTGCCAATATTATTCGATGCTGCTGACGTAGAAAGTCAACCCTCAAAAAGCAGCACTACCGTCGTGGCAAACTGTGCGAAATACGTGCACACATGAAATACCTGTTTTCCTAGCAAACTGTAGTGCACAAACATATAAAGCTGTCATGCTGACCTCCCACTGTGTGCAGCCCATGCTGTTTGACACTTCATAGCAGGCAGAGATCCAAAAGTTCTTAAAATTTTTCTAGCATTTTCTGCATTAGCATTCATTGTACTTATGAAAGCCATGTCCAACAAAAAGAAACAAGCCCTAAAATGATCTTCTTTCACTACATGAATATACACTCTGACCAGTAAGCTCTCCATTGCACAAAAACAGCACTATAGAAATTGATCTTCATTCCCTTCAACTGCTTTATGCTTTAAGCCATGTTAATATGTTACACGTGTGTCCTGTTTCACAAAATCTGGTCTGCGTGAACTTATGAACCGGACACCATATATGCTGGAAGACACACACAGTTTGAACCAAATCTAGTTTCCTGTTGAGTATGTTTATGCACAAGAACAACACATCTCGATCTAGTTAGTTTATCATAACGAGGTGAAAACAGCTCGCACTTCACAAGGACGTGCAGAAGGAATAATGCCTGCACACGGTGTTTCCTGTCCATCGTCGCTGAGGGGGCAGTTTTCACATTATCCTTAGGCAATTTCATAATTAAAACATTGCTCGCTGCATGTCTTTTGTGGCATTCAAGTCTGTCATACCATCATGTCTAGCCCATGTAATGTATAAATATAGAATTCAAGGTAGCTCGATTCGAAGATAACAAAGTGCATCCAGCACCATGTCCTGTAGCCATTCCTTAGGCAAGTGGCAGAATGATTGATTCTTCTTCAAAACTTATCTTACTTGTATTCACTACAAGAGCCAAGTCTGACACTGGCACAATCTGTTAGCCTCTTCGATTATAAGGTACATTTGGTTGCAAAAACAAGAAAATCTGCAAGAAGAATATAGCTGTGCGTTTAAAGGCTGTTTTTTGTTAGGCACAATAAAAATGAGAACAGACAGTACTGTTAATGATATTATAGTGAATATTTTCGGAAGTATTTAAATGTAATTATGAAGAAAGAAAAGTAGAAGCAAGATATAAGCTGTCTGAACAGGGAAAGAACCTGCAACCTTCGAATAACGTGTCCGATGCTCTACCAACTAAACTACCATGGCGGCATCCCCACTTCCACTTTGAATGGTATGTATGTGCATTTAATTGTGAGAGAGTCAGTCCACGCTGCCTGTTACCATTATGGCGAGTGTGTCACACCTTTATTTTTTTGCCTTCTCGCGTCATGCAGCACGCGATATTTTTACGAGCTAACAGCTCACCAATTATTCCTTGTATACAACCTCACGACACAAAGCCTGCCAGAACAGTTCCTCACTACGAATGAAAGAAGTGCACGTTTAAGGGCTCGTTTTTCTTTGTTAGTAACGATATTAAAGAAACTGACAATGCTGCCAGAAAAAGTAGAAGGGATGTTATTGGAAGTAATTCTAAGGTAATATTGAAAAGAGATAATGTGGAAGAAAAGGTTACTTGTCGTGCACAAGACCGAATCTGTGACCTTTGAATAATTCAGCTGATGCTCTACCAACTGCGCTACCAGGACGGTTATCTCGCCGCTCAGTTTATAGGGTATATATGTGCATTAAACGCAGGAGCTTCAGTCAGGCTGCCTGCTTGTGGTAAGATTACACGCTACGTGAAGCCAATAGAAAAGAAAAAGTGTTCCACACTAGCCATGATGGCCATAAGTGGGGCTGACTGGCTATACGAGGATTAAATGCACATATATACCATACAAAGCAGAAGGGGTGATAGCTGCTGCAGTAGCACATTTGGCAGAGCCCCACACGCTTTGTTCGTAGGTCGCAGGTTCAGTCCCTTGCGATGGCAAGTCAACTTTTTATCCACTTTTCTGTCTTGACAATTACATTACAATTACTTCCAATAATATACCCTATACTCCCTTGGCAGCATTATGCTTCTGTTATATCTAAGAAACTCTGCAGTCACATGAGGTGGCAATGATGTATTTTCCTTCCTAAATACATGTACACGAACACACGCACAACTGATTTAAACAATCACACACTGTTGAGATGAATGGTACTCACTGTTTTAGATTATTCAGTAAAAGGAAGAACTCTAGTATTAACGGCCCTTTGTCTTTGCTGAACACAATATATTGAGAACTAACAGACAATGATGCCAAACAAACTGCAGGTGAGTTTATCAAAAGTAATTGCAATAAAATTGTGGAAAAAAGTAAACGAAAAGATGATTTGACAACTAGTTACTAATACATTCTCTTTTTGAAAATTGCGTTAAACTTAGCTTTTATAACAGACCCAGGCCACACAGAATGTTGGCTCAACATTGAGGATAGACTGGCAGTTCATGGCCCAAGAAAGGTTAAGCAGACAAGGTACCTCCAATAATGGCAGAGCCAGTCAAATACAACGGCGATGTTGGACCAGCGTTGACAACGTCCCTCCTATGATGGCTGTGCCAGACAATTAGAACGGCGATGTTGGACCTGCATTTACAACATTCCGCCAATAATGGCTGTGCCAGTCGAATAGAACGGGGATGTTGGACCAGCATTCAGAACTTCCCGCCATTATTGACCGTGCCAGCGTATTAGAACGGCCACATTGGACTGAGTTCTACAACCAGCAGCCAATATGGGCGAAGCCATGAATATAGGCTGGCATTATTGGCCCGTCGTTCGAACGTTATTGCCGGCGTCAGCTAAATAGTCAACTTTGTTGGGCTTACATTGGACCGGCATGAGATAATTTCTGCGTCTGCTGCATTTGGCACTGTTCTGATCCCCCTCACGTGTCGATTTTTCAAGTTCGAGAGAGTAATACGCCGGGCGCATGTGTAATATATTTTTGTCATTAAATCATGCACACCTAGTTTATATGCATGATTGTTGATTGAAGTTGCGCAAGGTAGCTATTTTACTGATAAACTTTTATCGACTTTGTCGCCTGTCAGATGTCCGATGCGCTGCTTTCCCAGATGAAAATCGTGCAGATCTGTGCGATGAAGCAACCGTGGATGCCACTACTGTACGTGACCTACTTTGACGTGACCCGGCGCGCGCTTGTGCCGGCGTTCGTTTCGTCACATCACGCCGGTGATGCCACGCCAAGTGCTTTTGATTTCGTGGATATCGGACGCAAAGCGTATCGTATCGTGTGTCCTCCTATGCTATCGCCACGACCGATAAAGTTTTTTCGCGTTCACAGCGCTGTACCAGTTAACGGCTCACAATTAGGTGCGTGACGTGTGGTAACTGGAGTTATCAGTTGCGTTACGGTGATTGAATCGTACAATACACGCATTTGCCTTAATCTGACACACGCACCGACGCTCGCATCCTGTATCGCAACGACCCCACGAATTACCTACAACATTGCAGCGAGCGATTGTTAATGTGTGGTGGAGTGCATGGGCGTCGGGCACCTTGTCTCCGTGGGTTGTCGTGAGTTACAATTTTGTATGTGGAACGTTTTTTGTTGACTAGTTTGATATATATACATTGCCCCACTGTAGCCAAAACAAGCTAGCTTACGCAGTACATAGACTTAATTGAACCCACAGTAAATAAACGTTTCCGTGAGTTCTAATGTGCTGATGCATAGAACACATAACACGTAGGCTAAACCGTTCATAAACAAGAAACACGCACGCTTACGACGTCGTGTTGTTTTATCAAATACAGAACCACAGACCCCTCTCGCCCCGCTCCCACCTGCTTTTTTTAGGTCTGTGAAAAGAAGGAAGTGCTCTGCACAGATCTGGCAAGCTGGTTCCTGTAAAGTAGAAGCTTTATTTCACACTCGCTGTCCTTTATTAATTTTCCGTTTAGTTGGGTGGCTTAGGCCAATTGGCTGTCTTTCGAGAAATCAGTGGACCTACACGTTACAAACCTGAAAATGTGTCAAAAGTCGCTGTAGTCTCCAGAACATGAGGAGGATCATTTGACAGCTGGTGTCAGGACTGGTCCTCACAAGTGAAAGGCAATATCTATGAATAATTCTTAAGCTACGAGTGAGTTGCTGTTAGTACTGAAGACTGTTGCCTGTGTTGTCAGCTGCTGTGCATTTTTTCATTATTTGGCATGTGAGATCTTGATGTTTCATTTTCACAGTGTTCAGTCATATCTTTATAGTTTCCATTCTCCAGACCCAGTTTAGAAGAGCAAACAGGATTGTTGTGATCAGCGAATAACTAGTTTATTTGTCTAAATTAGCAAATACTCTGTGTGCAAATTAGTGCTGTATGTGTCTTCAGGACATCCAATAATCAGTGGGAGAGTCAAACAACTAAAAGCAAGGAACGGCTTAGTTGGCAAAAGTGGTTGGTGCATATCACTCTTCCCCTATTTTATGTATATGTGACTGATGCTGCTCTACACACATGAAGTTATCATTGGTTTTCATATTCATGTGGTATATGAACATTTTTCCTCAAGGCTTTTCAAACTGAAACGACCGTTTTCACTTTTATTTTGACATGGAGATGAAGATATTTAGCGTATCTGTATTATCAACGGCTGAAATGGTCACGTCCACCAGAGAGGCAGTTTAGTTGATGAGCCACTGAAGGCACAAAAGTGCAAGATGGGTGCTTCGTAGTTAATGCTGTGGTGTATCCAATGAATGGGATACTGGGCAAATCGCCCACCCCTGAAATTTTCAGCAATTGGATACCGAGAAACCATTAACACATACTCGACCTGCCTGCACTGAATACTAAAGACGTCATCCCCATACTCCTTCACCACACAAACTGCCGCCTATATCAGAGATTATAAGTCCATGGCCCATGTTCAAGCATTTTTTTAAGGTTTATGCGATCTTATGTTCTTCAATGGAAACATTTTTCTAAGAGAAAGAATCATAACCCTTTAGCATCAGTGGCGACATTTGTGTATGCACTTTGTTTGTGCTAGCTCTGTCAACTTGAGTCCGAAATAGAATAAAATACATAGTTCGTTAGAGTAACTGAACCTTCTCGCTAGTCGGTATGTCCTCACTTGACCTCAGTCTGCTGCGCACAACCGTAGCTGATAACTGTAGTGAAAAAACTATTATCTTTAATGAGTCGTTCAAATCGTGTTCGAAAACCAACATCAAGTGTTGCTCTTTTTCTCCCGAAGTAATGCAATGAAAAACTAATTCCACACACAACATGAGCTTATGATTTTATTCTTCCTATATCAAAACTAAATATAACATACAGCAGAATAATGAAGTATTATTTTTCATAGAAATATAAATGGCTTGCTGAAGCTCACAAAAAACACAACTTTTTCTTCCTTGAAATGTTATATCGAGTGCCTTGTGATTGTGCTATCTGAAATTGCCACATTTGTTGGCAGTGCATCATACTTCACACCAGAATGGGCTATCATCTTAGAAGTGTTAAAAGTACTCTTCGCACGTGATTCGCAGCTAACTAAAAGAAGAGGCTTTGCCTGTCGAGCTAGTAATACATACTCAGGACATCACCACTGCAAAGATACACCAGCCGCAACCAAGAAAGGGCACACCTGCAGTGATTAGTCCTCACTTTTCATGTTTTCTGCTGGGCCAATAAGGCTAGCTGAGTGAGCACTGGATCCAGTACCAAGAGGATGCAGCGACAAAGTCCTACTTACAAAACACTCACCAGCTGAGAGAAGTACTGACGTGCCAACCATCCAAAATGGAATGCCGGAGAAAAAACCGTCGACTACTTTTACAGTTCATAAAAATATGCTAAGAGTTCAAAGAGTTGTAACGTTGCTGATCTTCCAGCCAAGTAAAATAAGGGTACACTGAGAACAGATACTCAGGATATGCCATCACGAAATGACAAAACAAGAACCGATGGAGAATCGTCTTCATCAAACAAACAGCCTTCAACTGATAAGGTGAGTAAGTAACTGACAAAAAATGAGTGCACAACGCAGGGATGTAACACGAGGTCGTCAGCAGTCAAATTGCACAGGCTTGAATCGGAGGTGGAGCCGGGGTAGGCACAGGAAGGCTAGACTGGAGCTCCTCTCCTTCCCCCAAATTTCGCCTGACCTCTGTGTTGTGTTGTGCCTATGTGTTACAACTACGTTCTCTAAAGAAAACATGGTCGTAACACAATGGCCAAGCTGACCGATTCTCTGCTCCTCCTAAAGGACCTCGCTTATCGTGGGTGCACCCCCGGTATAGACCAATCCTGGCAACGACCCTGGCTAAACTACAATAAGAACAACAGAAAACTCAAAGCAAATGTTACCATCATACTTGGACTTCTTGCTTTGTGTGCAAATAAATCTAGCGAGAAGTATGTGTAACACGTAAGAAAATCACCACAGTCAACACCTGCTAGTACTTGCTGTTATAATAGAACAAGGTACTGAAGAAGCATGCAAAGAGCAATCGTGCAAAGCGAAATAATTTAAAGCAACAGGAAGCTGTGTGGCCCTGACTGAGACAAAACCACAACAAAAAGAAAAACCTTCAAGCATGTCAGTACTTCATGCACAGCACTTAAATGTTATGAAACCTACCTTCAATGCCTTTTTTGAGAAAGAACATTAAAAGGAACACACACTGATGGAGAAGAAAGCTATTACACAAATCCGGCTCTTATGCACTGATGGAAGATACTTGGACCTCGATTCCTAACAATGGCTTCAGTACAACTCTTGAACATACCCTCAGAAGTGCTGACTGCAAGTGGACGAGACATGAAGGCAGACTACAATGCGGCATAATGAACACGTCGACCAACAACGACAAACTTATGCTAGAGTGGATGCCGCAAAAAATCTTGAACACTGGGAACACTCAACGTTCCCAACCGAAATCTCGACCTCACAAACACGATAAGGTTGCTGCGATGACCTGCGGCCCGTCGCCATGATGTGGAACAAAAGCATACACACACACACACACATCTCATCTTTACGTGATTAAAATAATCTTGCTTTCAGGTTTACACAAACCGTCTCACCAAATTTCTCTCTATTAAGCTCTTTAATAAGTTCACCACCTTCATCGTTCCTGGTAGTATGTTGAAATTAAAGGAGACAAATGGCACTGGTGGGGGTACATGTAGATGGTGTTCTTCGAATAAATGAGCAATGACCTGCAAGGTCATCTTTTAACCCCTGTCACGTCTGAGCCATTTGTTACATTCACGTTGACATGTTAGTGTAGTAGTTGTGCCTAATGAAAGACATGAAAGACATAAATATCAGTAAGAGAGGCAATAAACTTTGAGGCGTCTTTAAATTATTGCAAATTTGAACTGTGTTAGAAATAAAAAAACGAAATTGTTGCTCTAATGGCACTGTGCAGACTATAAAGAAGTATTTGTACTGTGTTTCTACTATTTTTCTACACGCGATGAGTGGATAAAGCCAGGCTTGCATAAGCTAAAGGGAGGCTTAGAAACGGACCAGAGAATGACAATCAACGCGCTTTCATGTATAGCCCCTGTCAGACTCAGCTTTCATGTTCATTTATATTATCATTATTATTTGTATATAGATAGGGCTCATTTGTTCCCCAATTTATATGGCCTTTCTTAAAATCTAACGCTGTGCCTTGTTCCAAACAACTTTTTCATTATGCAAAATGTCATCACTGGCTGTACTCTTACTTGATTTGCCTTGAATGTGTTTTTCATTCAGTGAACTGCAGAAAGATTTGTGCATTGACTTACTGTCAGCGACAAATTCAGTTTATTTCACTAAAGCTGCAGGGAGTCTGAATAGTAGGATTATTTCAGTGTGCTAGAGTTGACTCAAAAAATAGCTACTCAGGCAGAAGATACACAACAATTATGGCAACAGTGAAATCGAAAAGAGCTCATACTAGTAAATTTTCACATGAACAAGTAGGGGAAGAACTACTACAACTAATCTTGAGATCCAGTAAGCTTTCTGGTTTCTATATTATCACGACAAAGAAGGAAAACGACTATTAAGTAACATGCGCGAGCACAGGCTTCCTGAGTTGTCCTGCGATGACGTTTTGAAAAAAAAAGAACTAATTGAGAAGGTACAGTCAAAACGAAAAACAATCATGCATAAGCTTTCTTTCAATTGTACTGCAGTGTGAAGAAATCCTTCACTTTTGTGTAAAACATGTTTTTCATTTTTGGTATTGCTGGTCACTTTTGCGCATTGCGTTGTGGATGTAGTATGTGTTTGTTCCGTATTTTGAATAAACTTGTGTCGCGAATAGGCACTTGTGCTCCTGTTGCTCATTTGTTTTTAATCTTCTTTGTGTTACTGTTCTAATATCATGAATCCATACCAACTTAATCTGTCAGCCCATTCAAGCTTTCTGGCTCCTATAGTTGTATTCTTACACCATGTCAGAGTTATGATCAAGTATACCTCTCAAACTGTTTGGAGGACCGTTTGATGTACGACAGGATTCACAGAATTCATCACATCGGTTACGTGAATATTGCTTTTTGCTGTTCAGGTGCACATGCCCGGTCTTAATCTTTAATTTTTCCAAATGTTGCTTTACAAGGTTCAGTGCTTTTATCATGTGAATGAGTTAGGAAAGACAACTAAGTATGACTTACGACCACAAGCTTGTTGATCTACAAATGAAACAAAGCTAAAGGTGCAAGACCACACCATCTTTTATTCAAACTGATCAAAAATTCAGGCATTTAGAATAGTGCCTCAACCTTTTTTAAGTGAGGTCTGGTTGCAGGGGTCAAGCAAACATGAAGTTACACTTTATTTTCTTAGCACTTCAGCGTAAGTACCAGGCAATAAAAAATTGAAACTACATTCTCACTTTTTATTTGTGGCACTCGAGAAATAGCACATTTGCAAACATATGCAAAACATAAACACACTGAATCGTAGGATAGCTAAAAAGCTGTTATTCAATAATTTTTGTAGCCATCATAACAAAGGTGTCACAAGTTCAACGGGGCATTTTTTCGCACAGATGTCCTTATTTCAGAAATAACAAATGCACAAAACACTGAAAAAAGTTTCACTTTGCCTAAAGAAATGATGTTGGTAAAGGCTTTATTAGCTGGATTGACTTGACAATCAGTTAACATCCAATTTAATCATGGTATTTTAGGAAATTTTATTTATGTTACGTAAGTGGGATATTTCTGCTGTTTCAGGTCATTTCTGCACTGATGATGACTTTTGCATAGGAAGTGAACCATCTATCTTGTTTTCATAAAATTTCAGTAAATGTTACTTGAGAGAAAGCTTTTTTTTTAATTTGGCAGCATCGCACCAATGAGGGATGGTTAGCCTGTATCATTTCATTATGCATGCGTGTAGAAAATTCTAGTTCACTGCTACCATATGTGCCTTCCAATGCGCTGTCACACAGTTATAGGTAGAAGCTTCTTTATGACGTAATATAGACAAGATGTGTAGTCACTGGCAGGAAGGTGAGCTTCATGTCGATCAGAGTAAAAGAGCATGGTCACTGGCTAGACCTACAGTCACGTCTAAAGCAAGTTTTACATTGTTGCAACCAATATCTGTCTTGAATGTCATGCATATACGCTTCACTAATTCCATTGCTCATTGGGAGGTAGGGCTTGGTGGAATACTGTCGGTCCATACTGGCTTTCTCTATCTGTTGGGACCAAGGATGACATGAGTGATGCAGCCAGCAGCTACAAAAGCAGGAGCAACGTTACGTTAACTAGAAACGTCTGAGGGAAGAATATATTCCACCCAACGCTGAACCATGCAATCAACACAAGCCTACAAACAAGTTTGTCTTTTGCAAGGCAGCAGTATAGTCAATGGCACGATAGTATCCTCAAAAACGTCGCTGAATTAAGTGGCTAGGCCTGCAAACATATTCAGTAATGTCACAATGTTATTTATTCTTGAAGTGCTGCAAAGCAATCGACAAAAGTGGTACGTAAACCCACGTGATGCCATAAACCTTACGTTATCTGCCAGGGAATGCCTTTGGATTTCCCACGTCTTTTGGCATGAAAGACAGTCTAGTAATATGCCTAATTGTGCTTGCTAGTAGGCATAAATGGACAGTTCTTGGGTCACAGCATGTGTTGAAGCTAAAATATCTCCTGTTACTGGCAAACGACCCTGCACCACTGAAAGTCTAACAGCGTCGAAGCTTATATTTCTAGCAGATGGCAGAATTTGTTGTCATGTCAACCAGTCGCCACTTTTTAAGGTGTATATTTCTCTGGGACAGGCGAACACGTTGTTTGGGCTATGTGACAGGGCATCATTGACAATTTTGCCAGCTCCTATGATATGTTTGGGATATGTTTGACATCTGCTGCAGTTGATGGGGATATGGATGCAACGATTCTAACTGAGGGAGTGTAACATGTGCGGATACGAGATGTACTCATTCTATGACAAAGCAATCACGTAATTTCTTCCATGTAATAATGTAATGACATAAGCACTAAGCAATTATGCCCACTTCTAAGCACAATTAGGTATATCACAATTAGAGAGTATTTCACATACACCCAAGTAAACGGGAAATGCAGACTTCTCTAGCAAATAACAAAAGGCGTACTATAGCATCACGTGGGTGTACGTACCACCTGAGTAGAATGCTTTGTGGCACTTCAAGATTCAGTCGCATTGTCACATTGCTGGATATGTTTAGAGGGCCAACCACATGATTCATTGACATTTGTAGTATCTATGGGCTTCGGTCTTCTCAAACAAATGCTGTGATGCTGCTCAGATAGTGGGTGTAAGTTTTCAGGACACGTCAGGGAACTGGTTGGCCGCCATATGTGCTCCTTTGACTAGTTGGTGATCTAGCACAAATTGCATTAAAGATGTTGTACGATGATGTAAAGTGGAACTCTCATTTGATATTCAGGGAGTAGCATATACTGTCGCGCAAGCATCTATTGATTCCGAAAAGTTTGTATGGGAGTTCTTGGTCTAAAGGAGCTCAATATAATAGCATCTCTGTGTATCAATAGCACGAAGTGGAGGGAATATATATAATGGCCTGGCACCGTGGTACAAAATGTTGGTATAGTACGTAGTTCAGAAAAATAAGACGAAGGAGCTTGTAGAGCTTATCAGCATCTAGTATTCGGAGACGGGAAGCTCTCAACGCCTATAAATCTGCCTGGGTAGAGCTCAATACTGGATGCAGAGAACACAAGGATAGGACAGGTGAGCTTTTGGACATCAAATGAACACCTGCTTATGCTGACAAATGTGCCTTGTTCAGATATTGAATTACAGAATTCAGCTGTGAACTGTGCTCATCTGGTGAACTCGCGATGAGTAGGTATTTAAGGCAAGCTTGACCGAATTCAAGGATAGGGAAAATGCTGAAATGTATGTCTGGAATTTGTCATGCCTCATGGAAAATGTAGAAAATCATACACGATGAACGGTGTTACTATTAGTATGGTATTTGAAATATACATATCTTCTTAAAGATTTGATGGTTGAACCACATGAGGCCGATTTCGGTGGAAATTGCTGCATCATGTATCAGTGACATCATATACGAATGTGAAGTACTGGGTTGAAACAGCTAGGATCAGTCGACTGTTGGTGCTATGCCGTCAGCATCCTGATTTAGACTTCAGCACCATTCGCAGAACACAGTAACACCAACACAGAGCACACGTTGGGCTGAGTGAAGTCGGCAAAATCTGTAAATATATGGGTATTTTTGTATGGCTTTCTCAAAAATTCTTTTCAATTACATTTTAATTTTTAAGTACTTCTTCATTGCACAATGTCGTGGGATCCTCAGCTTAATAATCGAATTACCAACCTATCAAAATGTGTGGGCATACTTGCACGAATGCGTTATTTTCTTCCAGTTTCTGTTAAACTAACACTTTATAACAGCTTGTTTTTGTCGCATGTAAATTATTGTCTTTTGGTAGGGGCAAGTACGACAGCAACCAACATAAATAAAATATACAGACTACAAAAAAAGCGATCAGGTGTATAGCAAATGTCGACTACTATGCACACACAGATGAACTGTTTCAGCGCTATAATAATGTCGCAATTCACAAACTTTACGAGTATTCCCTAGCAATAAGATATAAGCAATCTGTTTTTCATAACAATCGTGCCTTCTTAGATATTTTTTAGACAAATCTTACAAATCACCCATGCTGCGAAAACTAACGTGTTCAAATGTTCTCTTTTCCTGTGTATCCACCCCTTATGTAATACCCCCGAGTGGGGTCCTTAAGGAAATAAAAATGAAATGAAATGAAAATTTTTGAACTGGAAACGCATGCTAATCCGTACCCTACTCGTCACCAACAACATTGGAGCCTTCCATTCTGTAGAACAAATTTTGGGCGACAGATGTTATGTTTTAGTGTTCCTTTGTTATTAAATAAATTACTGGAGGCAAAAATAATCCTTGAGAAATGCAGTGCACGTGACATTAGGGAAGTTTTATAATCGTGAAAATTGAGGAAGTGTTGGTCCAGGTATTCACGAAATTGTCTATATATGTATATGTGTGTGTATATATATGTGTATGTATATATGTGCGTGTAAACATATATGTATATGTATATGTGTGTATGTATGTGAATATATATATGTGTCTGTATATGCATCTCCATATATGTGTGTATATTTATGTGTATGTGTGTACACGCAATTTCTATGCATAGTATTGTTGTCATATATATAGTATTCTGTATTTCGTCATATTTTGCATTGTACTTCGGAATTTGTGCCAAACTACTTACGCATATTAGTCTCTGTATATAGCATTACTGTACGTGCATCTTCCGACTTGTACTGCGCTAAACATCTCATGGCCTATGTTCGTTGCCTATATGTTCATGGCTTATGTTTTTTTTACTCATGTCCACGTTGCTTGCCATGTATTAGGGCGGCTCGGGTTCTCCTCAAGTGACAAAACGTCACTTTTCTTCCGAGCCTGCCCTCATCCTTGGGATGAAATAAAATTGAATTGAATTGAATTGAATTGCAGCCCAATCGAGATAGTGCTTCTAACATAATTTATGTAGTACATCAACTTCATGGTTCAGTTGCCGTATGCAGAATTATTTCTTATTTGTTTCTCTGTCATCATAGCCCTGAGACCAGAGCAAAAAGAACCATCCCATACTGTTGAGGTGGCTCCGTGGTTTGATATATGAAACAGTGACAATAGTGTTCTATAATATCGTTGCAACGAAAAGAAGCAGGTACAATTGCTATGCCTTAAAACACAAGTAATAATTTGACCGATCGCTTCGCACCGATGCAGAGCTTTCTTTAGCGGTTAAGCTGTCAAAAATGTTGAAAATTAGCGCTCGTGTTGTGCATACTCTACCATAGTACTCTTTATTTTTGCAATGTTTTGCTTATACGCTTGATGGTAGCATAATCTGGTACTTTTCCAGAGGGACTACATGTAATGTTGTTAGGACTAAGTTAATAGCGGGCAGGCGCATATAGGTGGACGGTTATGGCTTTGCACATTTTTTACTAATAAAGCATGCACGTGTATAGGGTTAGTTATTGTATTTTACGAGCTGCCGTATTGTGTTAACGCGGTCTGGTGTATGTCGCAATCAGAGCGAGGCACAACGGAGATTAATAAAAGTACACACACACGTGACCATGCTGGGTCACGTTTTCAAGGGCGTAGCCAGTGTTTATTTCTGGGTGAGGCGTCGATCCGAAGGCGTGGCGGAACCGTATTATTGTATTGAATTGTATACTTTGAACCCAAAATTGTGGCAACGCCTAGCACCTTATACTACCACCTAATCTAATTAGGACAAAAACTGCGCGCTTCTATTTTTTACGGTCGTTATTCTCGCTTGGTGTTTACGCGTCATTTTCGCGCGTACAACCGTGGCTTTTCACGCATGTCAAGCTCAAGACTACTGCAGCTGCATACCGTCCGGAACTCCGGCATGATGAAATGAACTATGTGCTGCCATCAGATCAGCTTATGCTGGTTTTCGCGATTTTGCGAGGATCACCTGATTTTTCTTGCCGATTCTTTCTAACAGTGACTTGTGATCGTCCTCAGATTCCTCAGGTTGTTTTTGCCGCAGAATAACGCAAAAGTTTCGCGAAGACGTTAGCTAAATCACGGCCTGAGAGTCGGAAATTGTGATGCGCAGATCTGAACCGCCGTATTCCCTCCGCTATGATAAGTGTCCGTGTGACACGCAACGCAAGCTTAGCCGAGTCGTAAGAAGTAGTACGCTTCTTTGTTGCTTGAAAGACAGCTGGTGCTGAATAAAAGGTATCAATGTGCATGCTAATTTAATAAAAAAAATTCGTTTCATAGTCTTTTGCGCCAACCACGACCTCGGTCGTGATACCTGCTCGCCGAGATGAGCGACAAAAGGTTTTGACATTTGCTTGGTTGACTACACCATCTCTGCCTTTCTGAGTGCTAAATATCACTTTTGTTAGGGAGGCTTGAAATAATCTTTAGTTTTGTTGTGAATAAATGTTTCCCTGGCCAACAATTTTTTTTTCCGATTTCATCGACGCTACCTTACCAAAACCTGGCAACACTGATTTTGGCATCCGGGTTCGGGGCAGAGAAAAGAAAATTTCAGCTGCCTCAGCAACGGCAGAGACCAGCTAGATTACATTTGTGAGCATAAGTTACTGTTTTTCTGTACGAGTGCCTTCTTGTTCGTATCTTTCACGTGCACCGTAATCAACCGCTCGCCGTAGTGGGCGAGTAAGTAGGACGAACTGTTGCGGCTCGTCGAGTACGTGTGGCCCGAGTGATCGATCTTTTTTCTTTCGATTCGAGAGTACATAGTAGAGTACAGGTAATTTTTAATGTGCCACTTGTGTAAGCTTACCGCAACATGACGGGAGCCTATGTCGTCTACCTATGTCTCTGTTATCTTTTAAAAAAGTGCCTGCCTGTCGCCAATGCTAATTTTATGTGCCTGGGTGACAAACGTGTGCAGTGGATTGGCAGTGTGAGCTAAATGGTGCGTACACGTAGCACATGTCGTACCATTTTGCATAACCGCTTCTTTATGATGCACCTAAAACAAGGCCAACTATTGCAGTCTGCCGTGGGTTCAGCGTGGTCATTTTGTGGAGCGTGGCCCATTGCAACTAGAGGCAGTTCTCTGTGTGGGAGGTTAGTGCGCTAGACAAGGCTTGTGTAGCTTGCAAGATACATTAGATATAATGAGCAGCGACGTTTAAAACACTTCTGACATCAATAGATGTAAATAATAGTGGCATCGACATTTATGGCAGTTACTTCGCAGCAAAGGAAGTTGTGGTGGTGATTAAGTTGCTACCAGGGAGGTTAGCTTGGCAGATAACAAAAGGAGGTCTGAGTAACTTTTTTTGTTTTTTTCTTTCTTTTCAATTCCAACAATACTTTTCAGTTCGTCTTGAAAATTTACTCGTGGCAAGTCAGAAACCAAATATGAAACTTCAAGTAATATATAATCTGAATTCCTATGTTTGCCTTGTCTGTTAGCCTCGTGTGGTTTTAATAATGTAAACGCCCCGCCCCCCCCCCCCCATTCCTCATCGAGCGATGCTGCTTCTATGCACAAATGTGCCAAACTAAGTTTCCTGCACCATTCTAATAAAATAAATGTAGATTGTGCCATGCTGCACCAGAGTCAGACGTGTGACAGTGTGTATCAGTGGAAATAGCATTGCTGGTCTATACATTTGCCGCTTGATTTCGAGGCCACCAATCTCGCAGCCATACATCAAAGATAATTTTAAAACCTGAACAATGCTGTCACGCAATATATGCTATACTGCATGCAGCCAGAAACCAGATGCAGTATTTAACAACCCAGAGGTGCAAATTCAGTTGTGGTGAAGAAGTTCTGCGCAAGTGCACAACAACCATAATTCCAGTAATTTTTTGAAACGGTGCTGTTATAGCGGAGTTAAATGCGTTTGATTATCTAAGCACAATAATCACTCCTTTCATTCTTCTTTTCAGTAACCTCCGTTGGTACTTCTCCCGAAGCCGCTTTGCCCTCTTGCTGAGCATCTCTCCCAATCTTGCGCGGCATATATCATCGATGACGTATTGCTCCAAACATTGTCTTGTTACGGTTGCCGCGACTTCGCCCTCTGTCAACTGTGTGCTTGTTGGTGAATCGCTGTTGCTTTACCAGCCGGTGCTTATACGAATAGTCTTCATATGAACCCTGTCCTACGGACCACAGTACTAGATTTTCAAGCACGTGCATGCATGCGGGCATCACGAAAAACAACGATTGGCGTGGGCACCTTCTTGCAGGCTAACAGGAAGTCATAGGTGCTTGCTTGACCAATTGCAGCAAATTTATTCTGCACGTCAGATTCCACTTCTTGATGTCACGTGCCAGCCCGAAAGGCATGGAGGGAATCTTTCTTGGAATTTGTGGAACACTTGCGGCTTGTTGCACTGCCACGTAGAAAATCATTGATCATGTAGCAGTTTGCATATCATCCTTGTGTTTAATTCAAACGTTCGAAAAAATATATAGAAGGTAGTTTAGGGGCCCTTTAAATGGACCGGTGCGAAAGCTAGATTTTTAAATAAGGATTGCTTTAGCTATTTGCTTTTATTGAGAAACAATGCAGGGTGGCTAAGAAGAGGCTATAGCGAAACACAGCAGGGGGCTAGGGAAGCTCTATTACACCTTTGCAAAGTGTAATTTACTATGAACGGCCTATGTCGACGTGGGGGTTAATTTTTAAGTGCTTTTGGCAGGAGATAGAATGAAAGAACAAAAGGAATCAAAAAGCTTGTAGGCAAGCTAAGACAATTCGGAAATGCTTTCAACACTTGTGAATCTAATAAATTTATTTATTTATTTATTTATTTAAAAATACCTTACAGGCTCTATTATGGAGCATAGAGTAAGGGGGTACATAGAAAATAATGCTAGTGGGTGATACTTCTGCCACAATACAAAGCAACTACAAAGCAAAGCAACTACATAGCAACTAATAACTAATAACTAATAAAAATACAAAGCAAGTAATAACATTGGAACTAATAACAGTGGTTGCACAAATGACAAAGAGGGGCTTCAAGCAACAACAAGAATTTCCCAGCCGCAAAAAAGCACAAAACAAAAACAGAATTCAAGGAGGTTATACAATGCTATTGAGATAGATGTATCATTAATTGCTCGCGAAAATTTTCATGATTAGTTAAATTGACAATGACGTCGGGTAGGTCATTCCAGAGTGCTATGGCACGAGGCAAAGACGATGTATTGAATGATTTTGTTTTTCCAAAGATGCGTGTGATGCTTCGCTGATTGTGAAGTCGTTTAGACATGCGCAATGGTGCTGTTAGTGAGAAGGGTGGTGGCCTGGACGCGAGAATATATTTATGAAGCAAAGACAGGAGGGCAACTGTGCGCCGTATGTCTAGATGCTGTAATGAAAGGTCATGTTTTATTTGTGTGACGCTCGAGGGGCGACTGTAAATACGTGAAATGAACCGTGCCGCCCTGTTTTGCGCAGCTTCTAGCTGGTTAATGAGATAGGCTTGGAAGGGGGACCATATGGGTGATGCAAATTCCAGCTGTGGGCGAACAAAGGTTAAGTAAGCTTGTTTGCGGACGTTATTTGGCGCGTTTCGTAGGTTTCGACGTAAGTATCCCAATGTTCTTGATGCGTTTGCAGATATGTAGGTTAAATGTGTCGCCCAAGTAAGATTAGAAGTGAAATGAATGCCGAGGTACTTATATGAAGACGACCGTGACACGTTGGAATTATTTATGGTGTAATCAAATTCAACAGTTATTTTTTTCGACTAAAGGATATTACATTACATTTTGATAAATTTAAAGTCATTTGCCATGCACCACACCAGTTGTTAATGAGATTAAAGTCTTTTTGGAGAGCAAGGTGGTCATCGGTACTAGTTATAGAACGGTATAGAATGCAATCGTCAGCAAAAAGCCGTATTGACGAAGAAATATTAGTTGGAAGATCATTAATGTAGATTAGAAAAAGTAGTGGCCCCAAGACGCTACCCTGAGGCACTCCGGAGGTGACATCGGAAATTAGAGAGGAAGAGGTATTAACCAGAGTGAACTGCTTTCGAAAAGACAAAAAGTTACGTATCCACGATAAGGTTAGTGAATCTAAACGAAGTTCTGTTAATTTTGAAATCAGACGGGAATGAGGTACGCGGTCGAATGCTTTAGAAAAATCTAAGAAAATGCAGTCGGTTTGTAAATTATTATCCATATTGAAGTGAAGATCAGTGGTAAATTCCAGTAATTGGGTGTCGCAAGAAAAACCTCGCCTAAATCCATGCTGATTCTCAAAAAAGAAGTTATTGGTTTCCAAATGACAATAAATGTGCGAAAAACTGATATGCTCAAGCATCTTGCAGCAAATGCATGTTAATGATATGGGGCAATAATTTTCTGGTGAGTATCTATTGCCGCTTTTAAATAAGGGAACAACTTTACCTATTTTCCAATCAGCCGGCAGTTGTCCTGTTGATAAAGATTGCGTGAAGATGCGGTACTGGATTTTACTTGAGCATAATGACGTGTTTTTGAGGACCTTAGAATTAATGTTATCAATGCCTGAAGAAGTTGATAATTTAAGTTTTCCAATAAGATTCGCAATTCCTTCAGTGCTGACGTCAATAGGTGCCATGAATGTATAATCAAACTCGGGAACTTCGGGCACTCTGGAATGATCTTCACACGTGAACACAGATGAAAAAAATGAGTTCAACACTGAAGCGCTATCTACATCTGATAAACGCATGTGGTTAGCATCTTGTATACTGACAGATGTGGTAGCATTGTGAGGAGAAATTACTTGCCAGAATTTTTTCGGATTAGTAGTTAACATGGAAGGCAAACCATGTGTAAAATATTTAGATTTCGCTTTGCTTACAAGAGAGCAGTACTCTTTCAAGGAACCCTTGTACTTTTCCCAATCTGAAGGGCTCAAAGTGCGTTTTGCAATTTTGTAGAGCCGCTTTTTCCTCGATCTATGAGACTTTAGCGTTTTGTTAAACCAGGGATTTTTATTGTCGTTAGAGATAGAAATTAGGGGAATATATTTATCAACCAATGTAATGATTTTGTTTTTAAAGAGAATCCAGTTTTCATTGACTGATCGGTACGGGAAAGATGGAAGAAAAACCTGATCGTAAAAAGCATCCAATTCATCATTTATGCCTTCGTAATTACCTCTGTTATAGTCCCGAATTTTTTTAACAGTGCTATGTAATACGTGGGTTGGGAGGCTAAGTGTTATTTGAAGTAGCTTATGGTCACTGAAACCATCTACGTGCAGAATAGAACTAACAGTTTCATGAGCATTAGTTAAAATTAAGTCTAAAATGTTTGTACCACGAGTTGGTTCCTTGACAACTTGAAACAGGTTATAATCTAGGGTTAGATTTACAAATTCCATTGCTTCGTAGCAGGTAGAGGTTAGGAGAGACCAATCAATCTGGGGAAAATTAAAGTCGCCGAGTAAGTATATTTTATCAGGAGAGCATTGCCGAATTGCGGAATCAACGCTTTTGCGCAGCTCTTCTACAAACAAGTTATCCGAGTCGGGAGGGCGATAGCAGACACCTATCAATATTTTTGTTGCTGATGTGATGCATGCAGTCCATACAATTTCAATAGTGCAGTCTATATTGACGCAAAAGGATGACAGTGTTTTTTAATAGCTAGTAGAACGCCAACGCCTCTTTTTTTATCGCGGTCATGCCTAAATATGTTGTAGGCGCTGTTATCGGGGAGAAGCTCGTGATGGGGTATATCAGAATGAAGCCAAGCCTCTGTTATTGCTGAAATGTCAGGGTTACTATCTTCTAAGAACGAGCAAAACTGATCGCGTTTGGGTATAAGGCTGCGAATGTTAGTAAAACATAACTGCATGAATGGTGACTTGTTATAGTAATCTGAACACTTAAGTTCCGTTGCGTGTGCATGCTTTCTTTGCTATGTTTTGTGAAGTATAACGGAATCCGTTGCGTGATCATACATGTAGGTCTTGTCATCAACGCGCAGTTTGTCCACTGACAACTTTATTGGCTTCTTTAAGCGTTTGGCAAATTCAAATAATTTTTTCCTACAATAACGTGTAGATGGCGAGAAGTCCTCACTAATCGAGAAGTCGGTACCCTTTAGTTTATGCGCGGCAGAAAGAACTTTTTGTTTGTTTTTAAAGGAATTCATTTTAGCTATGATTGGCCGCTGCTTATCAGTCTTGTACTTTCCCAGTCTATGTACCCGTTCAAAGTGGTCGTTTGTTAATGAATACAGCACATCATCAATTTTGACACGTGTTGTTTTTCAAAGCTTGAGATTGCAGACTGGGAAGATTTCAGCCATTTATTTGTGTCTTTAAAAGATGCTAGGTGGTGTTGCGATTCGGAAGAGACATTTTGTTGTGATTTTCGCAGCAGTATTAGGGTAAGTTAGGTGCACAACAGGCTAATTGAATTCTTTGGGCTCAAGCGCTTCATTTCAATCGAAACCATGTTGTTTGGATGCCATTTTGTTTTCGTTTTATGGACGCAATGTGGCCTCCACCCGTTCTATGCACCTTCCATGGCTATTCTCAAGTCTTGACCATGAAAATAGCCTTGACTAATCTAGTTTGGCTTCATTTCATTCTTTTTTTCTATGTCTGCTCCGTTCTAGGTAGAATACTTACATAATAGCCCCTCCAATTCTACGCACATATAACTTGAAACGAAACTTTTTACTATTTCTTTGTATCTGAAATAAATAATGCTTTGCTGCTGTAGTCATCAATGCACGCTATGAATGGCATTAACACACAAGTAAAATTTTTAAACTTTGAGTCTTCTGTGCGTGAAAAAGAAAAATGAAAAGCGTATCTATAAAGTAGGTGGTGATTAGCTGGTATTTCATTGAGTACCCTTTCAAGGGCATGTGCTCCTAAACAGCACAGTAGGTGTAAAATATTTGTATTCACGTCATCACTTTCGGGGCTTATTTGCACCTTACAATTTCACGCCGTTTGCAGCAGGGCAGTTGTGTATCGCCTTCTGAACATTTGCGAAACCACTTTTGTGCATGAACAGTGGAGCGCACCCACAGTTAAGGGTAACAGATTTGACAAACAGCATTTTTTTCAGTTTTGAACAGTGTTGACACACTTGAGACATCTATTAACATTTTGCGGACACAAAGGAGGAGACAAGATTTTTTATGAAGGAGGATCACCATTTCGAATGACATATTTGCTCTTCTTGTGGTATGACAAAAATAATTATAACCAGGGGAGGGTCACAGAATTCAGTTTGCTCTTATGAAATTGGCCGCCACCTCTGAAAGAGCACATGAAATGCTGGAAAAGTACGCATAATGAAGCAATACGTGTGCAAACCATACTACCAAATGTTACTTTATTAAACTCCACAATAAACAAGTAACAATAAGCAACATGTTCGAGCACAACCAGTTCATTAGATGAGAATTGATGACATGCAGAAGCTACGTGCCAAATATGTATTTTTATCGCAATGTATTTGACAAAGTAATGCTGTGAACACTAGCAGAGGCAAGCTTGAGTAGGCGTGATACAGCTTTGAAGCTCGTGCACAAGGCCGGTTTGTGCCTGCATTCGCACGGTGCAAAAACTGTTTTATTCTGACATGGCATGAAAGAGCGTACTGTGAAGAGTGCCTATGCTGTCCCACATCTAGAGAGAGCGGAAAACATAAACAGGCATTTAATTGTAAGCAGCAAACTGAGCAACAGATCTGGCCCTTCGCGTCAGCCACGAGGAAGTCAAATAACATAGAGGTTATTTTGCGGGCAAACATTTTTAGCATCCTAGTTTCCTCAGTCTGAGCAACATGGCACACGAAAAATTGTTGGCACTACCACCCCTATCTGCCGCCACACGTCAATATGGACACTCCGTGCCCGCACAGGTGGAGCGCGCCCAGCTTTCAATATGGTGGTGGTAGTGCAAAATAAACAGAGAGGTGCATAGGTAGGGTGGTTTTCAACGAGACAGAATTCACTTCGATGGGCGGCTGGGTCATGAGGTGGGTTGGCGACTTGCAGGACGCGCAGTACCTTTTTTGGGGGGCAAGCGGGCCCTTCGGGGAGCAGGATAGCTAGTAACGAGAAAAACATCCAGGGAGACTCTTTGACAGGTGGTATGGACATATACGATTGTAAAGTGGCACCAGTACCTAAGATAGGTAGAGTCCGGGGTAGAAATAAACGTAGCCACGAATGCCGAGTCAATTCAGACAGAGGGTATATTAACATGCAGGGTGGTAGGAACAGGCTGAAGTGGGAAGAGATAGAAGAACGGCTAAGGAAAGAAAGACGGATGGTATAATGTTTTGTAGAAACACATCTCGGGGACATGAAAATCCTCTGAACAATCTGGACTACGCGTGGGAATATTGTAATAGAACAAAAGGCAGCAGAAAGAGGGGTGGTATTGGGGCATTCATTCATGAAAGTACTAACTAGCAAAGGGTCAAGCAGGAGTGCAAGGAACTTTTATGGCCAAAAGGGAAAGTGGCAGGGCAAATGACACTCCTTAGTTTCGTGTACCTGTGGACGGGAGCAAAGGCCAGAGAGGAAAACCAGGCAATGGTAGAGTGTATATCAAAGGACATTCAGGAGTTAGGAAGAGAGTGCGAGATAATTATACTAGAAGATATGAATGCACACATAGAAGATATAGATATGTATACCAACCCGTCAGGCAAAATGATCATAGATATGTGTGAAAGGCTGGATGTGATCACTTGCAACAGTACCGAGAAGTGTGAAGGGCAAATAACATGGGAGGTAGGAAGGCTGCAATCGACGATAGATTACGCACTGATGTCACATAGGATGTATGATGAGCTCAGGGGAATGCATATAGACGAAGGTGGCTCCAGAAGTCTGGGTAGTGATCACAAACGTATCAAGCTAATTTTTGGAAGAGCAGTGAAAGTGGGAAGAAGACAAGAAGAGTAACTACAGGAAAATTTTTACTCAGAAAGGCAAATTGAAATAGCCACTAAACAAGTTGAGAAAGTAATCACTGAGGATAATAAACAGTGTGGACATACACGAATTTAATTAGACTGTTTTAGCTAGAGCTTGCTAAGGCACGTGACAAGCCACCCCGGAAAAAAAGACACAAGCACAAAAGTTCGTGGGATAAGGAAATTAAGAGAACCACAGCAAAACGTCAGCAAGCCTCTAGGGAACACAGACATGCTAAGCAACGGGGTGAACCGACAGATGATATTGAAAGAAATTGGGAAATCTTTCTAAGCTGTAAAAGGGATGCATCCCTTCTGATCAAAGAAAAGATTAGAAGAAAGGGAGCACAGTGGCTGGCAGAAGTACATAAAAAAGATAGAAAGACAGCTGCGAAATCTTGGAACCATCTAAACTCCCTAAGAAATGAGACGAGCCGAGAGCAGAGATTTATAACTGCAGCTCAAGGTGCTAGGGTAGAAGGGGGCGAAGCTATTCAATGTATAAGAACAAGGGTGACATAAAAATTTCAACACAGAAGTGCTTTATGCAACACTACAGACAAGGATCAATCAAGTGGTGCTATGGCTCCATTTTCACAACAAGAGTGGGAAAGGGCTGAGAAAAGGGTTCCTAGTAATACATCAACAGGCCCAGATGGCATTCCAAATATCCTGATAAAGACATGAGATCCGAAGTCTAAACAGGCTTTGAGAGAGGCAGTGAGCAAACTAATAATCGAGGGGGACGTTACCGATGATTGCAACTTAGCAGGATGAGCATGATCTATAAAGGAAAGAGGGACAAAGCTGACATAAACAACTAGCGTCCTATAACAGTAAAATCAGTGCAGACTATAAATCGATGCAGACTATAAAGGAAAGACTCCAGGCATTGATAGAGGGCGAGGGGGTGCTGGGGGAACTGCAGAATGGGTTTCGAAAACACAGGAGGTTGGAAGACAATCTGTTCTCACTGACGCAGTGCAACGAAATAGCGGAAAAGGAACACAGGCCTCTGTGTTTAGCATTTTTGGATATCAAGGGAGCGACTTTAGCGTTATTCAAAAGGAATTTTGGGGAATACTGGACACACTAGGCGTGGAACATGTAGTCACTAATCTTTTAAAGGATATCTATAAAGGTAACAAGTGTCACACAGGGTCCCGTTAATTCGGGAGGCGATCACCGGGCTAATTCCAAGGGTCGAAGTATTGGCCCCCCGAACCGCACCACGAAAGCGTGGACAATTTAGGAGTGGTCCTTTTTGGCACGCCAGCGGACGCCGGCTGTGGCCCAAAGAACAATTCAGAGCCGAGAGTGGATAAACAACACAAAATTATATTCTCAATAATGGCAGATCGAAAACAATACACAAGAGTGCACACTCCACAATAGTTGCATACAATATGTCACCAATCAAACAACGTACTACACAGTACAATTAGCCACACTCGAAACAATGGACACAGACAACAATACGCACCACAATGCAGTCGCATGCATTGAACAACCAAGACACTTAAAGACTAAAGAGATAAAAAACCTATTCAGTCCAAAGTTCTTGGAACAAAAGTCTGGATGATACTCTTCCGAGAATCACTCACTTAAAGTCCAGCGTTATTGTCGTTCCGCTTCCCCTGAAGTTTCTCTTCCAGGAAACCTCGCGTCTTCAATTGGCCTCTCTCCAAGCTTCAAACTTCTGCGCCGGAAACACGTCGGCCTCACACACGCAGCTGTTGCCACGCGTCTTCGCTCGATAGCGGTAGACACACGCTCTTGCCTGTAGCTCAAACCTTCACCCACAGGTGGAAATCCTCTTCTTCTCCTGCTTTCTCTCCACGGACAAAACCTTCGCCGACTACACGGCGGAATCCCTACGCGCTCTGGCGCTAACTTCCGTCTTCTCCTGCTTTGTCCCTACGGACAAAACCTTCGCCGACTACACGGGTGAATCCCTACGCGCTCTGGCGCTAACTTCTGTCTTCTCCTGCTTTGTCCCTACGAACAAAACCTTCGCCGACTACACGGCGGAATCCCTACGCGCTCTGGCGCTAACTTCCGTCTTCTTCTGATTTCTCGTCTCCGCTGCTCGGTTAAATACCTTCCGCACGACATTCCAGAAAGTTCTCCTCATTTCGTCGGCGCGATGCGCCGCGAAGGCTGGGGGATAGCGCGAGCCTGTACGAGCGCCGTCCCCGACAGATGACTCAACCCGGCATAACACGCCCCTTTCCTTCTAGAAATTTCGAGTGCTTGCTCGGCCGCCGATGTGGGGTGAGGAGGTTCGTCGGCGAAGCCACGCTTCCGAGGGGAGAGAGTCGCGCGCCCGGGGAGCCTTGGATGTTTGTTTTCTCTTTTTTTGTTCTTTTATCGTTGACCTTGCGGCGTCACTCCGGCGTTTTGTCGCGAGAATTTGGCGGCGCGCTTTTTTTGAGCGCTCTTTCTGTGACACTGCCCCCCACTTTAAGAATATTATCTCATAATATTCAAAACCACACAAACGAGCGCGAACAGTCACCACACACTCTCAAAGACTGTAACATAGTCCGTCGCTCATGACACGTCACATTCACAATATATCACTCAATACAATTGGACATTACAATTCCATCTCACACACATGAAATATAACCGCAGGAACATGAGTACAACGCTTCATCACACATTCCAAACAATACAAACATACAAGGTTCTGTCTTTACAACAATTATACAACACTATACATCACATCACAGCACGGACACTTCGACACTTGTGACACAGGATAACACAACATTAACCCAACATATGGCCCTCAGCACTGCCGAACACATTCTGATGCGACTTCAGCACTTATCCTGTGTGCTTTGAGCGGCGCTTGCGCCCTTTCTTGCGGTGCTCGCTCGATCTCTTCTTGTGTTTCCACGTTCTTTTTCGGCGAGCCCTTTCCAACGACGATATCTGAGGCGGCGTCTCAGCCATCGTTGTCACTTCCGACACCGTTAACGGGTCATAACGTTCAACGGGTCCTGTCTGTTTATTTACCAGCTCGTTCATGTCACGGCATTGGGCTTGGCTGGCCAACTCCGTCACCATTGCACTGTCGGTCGGTTGGGGTCGTGCCGACGTACGTCCAGCTGCCCAGCACGTGAACTCATTCAACACGATCGTCTTCTCATTCGCCGTCTCTTGCGCCGCGGCTTCACCTTGGGCTCTAGTGAGATCCGTCACGGGATGCTCCTCCACTGTATCTCGCGGTCCCTGGGTTGGCGACGGCTCTATCTTAGGGTCTTCTCTCAAACATTCCGGATCATTCGGTCCTAGTGCCCCGGCGATGTTTCCGGTGAAAAGGTCGTAAAGGGGGGTCGTCATGCATAAAGCAGTAACCTTCCCGCTGAAGTACGGGGTTTAAACCTCAATCTCTGCTCCGGGAAGCATCCGAACCGTACGGTCAATTAGGCAAACCGGCTTCGTTCTGCCTGTCAACTCACTTTCCCGTACCAAATTTCTCCGCACGATAATCGTGGAGCTACCGGTGTCTCTTAGAACCGTAATCTTTTTGCCCGCAACCTTTCCAGGCAGCGTTGGCATTCCCTTCGTAACACCGGTTGGCTGTTTTGACATTACAACACCCACAATAGGAATTTTCTCCCCATTCTTCAACTCTACGAATCCATCGGTGACGGCATTATTATCAGATTTCGGTGCGGCTCGCACACAGGATACCTGGTGAGTTTGACTCACTCCGTTCCGACAAGCGTCTGCTTTGTGCCCAGTCTGACCACGCTTGAAACATTTTACTACCGTAGGGCTCGTAAAGGTAGTACGACAGTTGCTCGCGCGATGACCCCCTCGGTTACACAGAAAACATCGCGGAACACTCTCCGGTGCACGCTTCTTTCGTTCGGGTGCCGAAGTTTTCGAATCCTCGGGACACTCCTTCTTGACCTTGGCCAAATTAGTTTCACTTTGCGCTTCCAAGAAGCATTCCTTCAAGTTACTCAGCCTTCCTCTCTTTCAAGTACAGCGACAGGCTTGGGTGCCAACTAGTAAGAAATTGTTCTCTAATTAGGAGCTCTCTAAGCTCATCGTACTCCTGCGCTGTCCCTGAAAGTTCAATCCATCTGTCGAAATAATGGCAAAGTCGGGCGGCATACTGCGTAGCCATCTCACCATCAGCTGGCTTTCCTGTCCGAAATCTGTCCCGGAAACCTTCCACAGTAAATCTAAATCGCTTCAGCAAAGCAGTTTTCACGTTTGCATAGTTGGCTGCATCGGTCGGCGTCAGCCTACCGTACACACTAAGCGCTTCACCACTCAAGCAAGTACTCAAAGCAGTTGCCCATTGATGTTCCGGCCAATTCTGGCTCCTCGCAATCGTCTCAAATTGGTGAAGGTATGCGTCAAGGTCGTCCTTCCTTTCATCAAACGCTACGAGCAGCTTGCTTTGGTTCAAGCGGAAGCCATGGTCCTCTCGTTCGCTGCTTTCAACTCTAGCTTGGACCGGAGTTTCACTTCGCTGTTGCAAATGGAGCCGCTCGAGTTCTATCTCGTGCTGTCGCTGCCGTTCCCTTTCCTTTCTTTCTTCTTTCGCCCTCTCAGCTGCCAGTTTTCTCTCTCCCACTCCAACTTCAATTGCTGCTCTCTTTCCTTCTCAGCTGTCGCTCCTTTGCCTCTCTTTCTTCTCTCGCCCTTTCGGCTGCCAACTTCTTTCTCTCCAGCTCCAACTTCAATTGCTGCTTTCTTTCTTCTTTCGCTCACTCAGCTGCCAACCTCTCTCGTTCCAACTCAGCTGCTTTTTCTTCCTTGGCTCTTTCAGCTGCCAACCTCTCTTTCTCCACCGCCTCTTTTTCCTTCTGGCTTACCCACTTCCGTAGTTCGGCGCCAGAAAGACCCATCTTCTCACCAAGAGCGACTAACATTTCGAGATCCATTGTGCCTCGCAAAAAAAACCTTTTCGCGTGCAAAAAATCTGCCTAAATCAGTCTATCGGAACACTCTCCTGCACTCGTTAACAAGAACACCGAGCAACACATAAAATCGTTCCGATAGCTTTATTAACAACTCGAGGCTCTTTCTCACTACTTTGGACACACTGTGCACCAAAAGGTACTGTCGCAGACGCCAGACTAATTGTCACACAGGGTCCCGTTAATTTGGGAGGCGATCGCCGGGCTAATCGAAGGGTCGAAGTATCGGCCCCCCGAACCGCACCACGAAAGCGTGGACAATTTAGGAGTGGTCCTTTCTGGAGCCCCAGCGGACGCCGGCTGTGGCCCAAAGAACAAGTCAGAGCCGAGAGTTGATAAACAACACAAAATTATATTCTCAATAATGGCAGATCGAAAACAATACACAAGAGTGCACACTCCACAATTGTTGCATACAATATGTCACCAATCAAACAACGTACTACACAGTACAATTAGCCACACTCGAAACAATGGACACAGACAACAATACGCACCACAACTCAGTCGCATGCATTGAACAACCAAGACACTTAAAGACTAAAGAGATAAAAAACCTATTCAGTCCAAAGTTCTTGGAACAAAAGTCTGGATGATACTCTTCCGAGAATCACTCACTTAAAGTCCAGCGTTGTTGTCGTTCCGCTGCCCCTAAAGTTTCTCTTCCAGGAAACCTCGCGTCTTCAGTTGGCCTCTCTCCAAGCTTCAAACTTCTTCGCCGGAAACACGTCGGCCTCACACACGCAGCTGTTGCCACGCGTCTTCGCTCGATAGCGGTAGACACACGCTCTTGCCAGTAGCTCGAACCTTCACCCCTCAGGTGGAAATCCTCTTCTTCTCCTGCTTTGTCTCCACGGACAAAACCTTCGCCGACTACACGGCGGAATCCCTACGCACTCTGGCGCTAACTTCCGTCTTCTCCTGCTTTGTCCCTACGGACAAAACCTTCGCCGAATACACGGCGGAATCCCTACGCGCTCTGGCGCTAACTTCCGTCTTCTCCTGATTTCTCGTCTCCGCTGCTCGGTTAAATACCTTCCGCACGACATTCCAGAAAGTTCTCCTCATTTCGTCGGCGCGATGCGCCGCGAAGGCTGGGGGATAGCGCGAGACTGTACGAGGGCCGTCCCCGACAGATGACTCAACCCGGCATAACACGCCTCTTTCCTTCTAGAAATTTCGAGTGCTTGCTCGGCCACCGATGTGGGGTGAGGAGGTTCGTCGGCGAAGCCACGCTTCCGAGGGGAGAGAGTCGCGCGCCCGGGGAGCCTTGGATGTTTGTTTTCTCTTTTTTTGTTCTTTTATCGTTGACCTCGCGGCGTCACTCCGGCGTTTCGTCACGAGAATTTGGCGGCGCGCCCTTTTTGAGCGCTCGTTCTGTGGCAACAAGGTAGTTATAAAGGGGGAACACAGGTATCCAAGCCAGCAGAATTAAAACGGCGGCTTAGGCAGGGTTGCCCCTGTCACCCTTATTACTCATGATGAACCTACAAGGATAAGAGGCCAAATTATAGGGAAGTGGACTGGGCTTCAACCTTTCTTTCGACAAACAAGGAATACTCTTTGAACAGGCACTTAGCATTGATATACGCAGATGATATAGTACTCATGGCCGACAACAAGGAAGATATACAGAGATTGGGGGACATCTACGGTAATTAGGGAGAAAGGTTAGATTTCAAATTCGGTAAGGAAAAATCAGCAGTCATGATTTTTAATGACAATGAATGTAGTGAGCTTAGAACACAGGAGGTCACGCTAAAGATAACAGATAAATACAAATATCTGGGAGTAGGGATAAGCGATGGGGTCGAGTACCTAAGGGAATACGAAATATACGTGACGACTAAAGGTAACAGGAATGCAGCGGTAATGAAAAACAGGGCACTGTGGAATTACAATGGGTATGATATTGTGAGAGGAATATGGAAAGGGGTCATGGTTCCTGGTCTGACGTTCGGCAATGCGGTCTTGTGCATGAGATCACAAGTTCAAGCAAGATTAGAAATTAAGCAACGTAGAATAGGTAAGCTTGCCTTAGGATCTAACGGGAATACACCAAATCAGAGAGTACAAGGTGATATGGAATGGACATCGTTTGAGGGCAGGGAAGCTAGCAACAAGATAAAATTTAAGAATCGATTGAGAGAAAGGGGGAGGAGCGTTGGGCTAGGAAGGTATTCAGCTGCTTGTACATGAAGAATGTCGATACTAAATGGAGGAAGCGAACCAGGAAGTTGACTAGTAAATACTTAGAAAACAGCAGGTGGCCAAAGCAAAAAGAACTATCGGTTAAGAAGAAAGTGAAGGAAACGGAGACTGACATGTGGAGAATGGGCATGATAAAGAAGTCCGCGCTACAGGTCTATCGAACTTTTAAGGAGGAAGTTGCTAAGAAAAAGATCTATGATAATACTCGAGGTAGTTCTCTACTGTTTGAAGCCAGGACGGGAGTATTGCGAACCAAGACATATCGGGCCAAATACGAAGGGGTAGACTTGGTATGCAGTGCGTGTGGAGAGGAAGATGAAACTGCCGAACACTTGATAATTTTCTGTAAAGGGCTTTGCCCTATAGTTCAGAATGGTGGCGCAGAGTTTTTCAAAGCACTTGGGTTTAGGGACAGGGAGGGCAAGATAGACTTTAAGCGGGTAGAATTAACTAGAAGGAGGTTTTCTGATTGGTGGCTAAAGTCAAGGCACGAGTGAAGAAATGAGACAGAGCGCTGACAGCGCTCTGTCTCGTCTCTTCTCCTGTCCCCTCCTGCCCTGTCGTTTGCGCTGGAAAGCATCCTGGTAGTCACTTGCTCTTTAAAGCAGAGCATTTTTTAGCGAACTAAAAGCACAATAACCATATCTGTCTGTCAATCGGTCTGTTTAATATCTATATAATCGATCGATTTAATCTTGCCTATTAAGTTTGGACGCTCTGTGATCGTCTTCTTAACTTGATACCTTAGGACAGCAATCAACTTAAGAGATGACTTAGTCGAGACTCGTTCATACTCAAATTAAGCGATGTGCTTGAGTGTGTAAGGGTGAGTAATATTCCAGCGAGCTTGAGGCCGAGCGAGTCTGGTTTAAGAAACTTTTAGTGGGTCAGATTGAGCCCCAAGCACGAAGTATGTATAAGTGAATTTCAATGAGTTCTAAATAAGTGCCAACTAATGATTGACATGAACCAAAACTTGCATGACAGGACAGAGTATGTTATAAGAGGGTTTCATTCAGTCATTCAATGACATTTGGTTTCTATAACATACAAGATGTTTATTTACACTACTTACAATTGCGTTAGAGAGCCAAGAATCTATGGTTGACTGCTTTCGAAAAGTCTCTTGTGACTGTCTTTTGGACCCCTGATTCACCGTGCACCAACCACTCTTGTCTTCTTCCATTGCTTGCTGCACCGTCCAGTGTACCAAGGGTCGGTCATGCAGTTTCCCTGACATATTGTGCGTGAGGCCCACCACCTGTGGCGCCAGTGCTGCAATCGCTGTGACGTGCAGGGTTGGATCACGTGATCTTGCCTCGCACTGGCAAAGGAAAGCTGGCAGTTGCATGTGTGATTTTACCGTGACTTTGCAGTGTCTTCATTTTCGAACAGCGTTGTTTTGCTCTGGCCTCATGTGTGCGGACTTCTGCAGATTACACAATCCGGAAAGACAGCAAAAGTTACTGGCGGCATGCCAAAGTGCGCTACATACGAGAGGGACTCTAACAGCGGCTTTCAGTGCCACTGTCACCTCTCTCTTTTTGTGTTGTGGTTGTTATTCAACTATGAGGTTAACATGAGCACCGACCATGAATGCTCAAATAACAGCGGAACATTTAGATTTCCGCACGGGAGCCACGCTCACAACTAAAAATGAATGTGCGAACAGTCCAGTTAAGTATATTTCAAAATAGGTTGAAGGTGAGTATATCTGCCGGAAGCTTCTGTCATTGTCATTACACTCAATAATATGCCCCGTGTTTGTCCGATTGTCAGAGAGTCTAGATATAGCCCAAAAGTCCAATTCTTTTCCCTTTATATTGGTAATTTCACCTTATTCCAGTCTATTTCGTTGTCAGTTGCTTCTGCGTGTTCGGCCAGCACGTTCGACAAAACCTTCTTTCTTACATCATACACGTACCGCTCCAGTTAGAGCTACTTCTCTCGCCAAGGTAACCGAACAGCAGCCTGTGCCACTCCCATCATCCTCCCTGGCTTTCCTTCTCTATGTGTGTTCGACCACACTGATTTCCAACCACCAGTAGCGTAGTCAAGGGGTGGTCACCAGGCGCTTGCCTCTTCCCCTCCCCCACAATATTTTCCAATGGTATATAGGGGCGCGGAGAAAATAAGTCTACCACGTCTGCTTGCCTAGTTGGGACCCATTCTAATCAAGGTGGCGCCCGCTTCGGAAACAATTTCTGGCAACGCCTTTGCCATCTGCGACATCAGTTCACAGGGTTCTTCACTTATAGATTACGTCTGTAGGATGGGCCCATAGCCACTGTCACTTCCTCTCAATGCTTTTTTGATCTACTGGCGAAAACTGGGTAAGCTTCGAAAACTGATTCATCTTATAAGAGCTGCTGTGAAATATCGCACAGTGTGTGAATAAAGCTTTGAAAAAACTGGACACTCCCTCCTTCATTTAAAACTCTGAGCCCCCACCCTCCCACCTTTTTTTGTCTACAAGTTTCGTCGTCCCGGCCACGGTCCTGGTGATGGACATCTGCGGTAATGTCGCTAGGTCAACGGGTGCACGCCGTTCTTATTTTACCTGGTCGAACACGCCTTCAAGGGAGCGTCGAAGCGATACCTAACCCCATAGTGGAAAAAAACAAGGTGGGAAGTTGGGGAAGGGAGGTGTAGTGAATAGAAAATTTTTTGGCTTGGGATTCTAACCCGTGCAGGCATTCATAAATAGGCCACTTTTGCCATTCTACATCGATGCTATGCGGAAAAGCGTACTGAGATTTGGAAGGGCTGTTATCCCTAGTCATGGGACACTACACATAATGTTCACTTACTCATGCATTTGTACGCTGGCTAATTATGAGTATAAGTGTAATCACCGATGTCTAAATATGCTACTGGAAATATTTTGGAGCAGTGTATGACATTTATGCTTCCCAAAGAATAAAAAAACTAAATTGTGCCCCAGTTTTTTTTTTGTTTTTTTCACCACCTGCGCTCTTCGGTTTCAGGACTCTCCCAAATTTCATGGCTGCAAGCTTGGCAGACCCATATTTAAATTTGCAGAGTCTGTCTAATGATATTACAGGCACAGCAAACACTAATATGGACTTTATCATTGTTGGCACAGTAGCGTGGTTGAAAATACCACTTTCATTGAAATAGCAGTGCTCATGTTTACACTGCGCAATTTAGGTGATGTTGAATGGTTTATACATATTTTATTTCTAAATGTAAGCCTTCTTTTTTATACTGCTCAAATTTTGGTATCTAGTGATGAAAATGGCATATTTTTTTCCTGTAACCTGCTTGAAATTTACGTTTTATTGCTCCAAAAGTAATATTTTGCTGCTCCTAAAATAGCTCCAAGCTGTATTTCACCTGTTGTACCCCTGATCTTGTTGAACAGTAGCTTTCAGTGACGCTGTTTTCAATAAGCAAACAAGTTTGATATTCGGACAATCTTTTTGCATTTCTTCAGGTGCCCCTGTAATCTAACATGCACACTCCAGTCTGACCAATATAACTGTTGGCGCAAGACTGAGCAATCTTGTACACTACTCCTGTAACACAAGGAAAGGAGGAGCTTCGGTGTTTTTCACCACAGTCACCTTTATTTTTGGTTTTGCCTTAGTTCCCGAGCTAAACAAGTGTAAAAGTGCTGCCCAGCTTCTTGAGAGCTGTACATACCGCTGCCGCATCATATCTGGATGCGACACTTTTAATTGTGCGCCATCTTTTGAACAAGTCGAGCAAGTGTTGTAAATAAAATTGGCATGTACTAATAAGAGCTTGTATCAATAAAAAACTTGAACGTAGGGCAGCAGGCTAAAGCGGCTTTCATGATTTTTCTCACAGACTTCACATTTGCTGAAATGTTTGATCCATCTCGCCAACTTTCGCAGGATCAAATGACCGCATAATCTGGAAACACTGTTGTTGGAAGCCTCTGGATCTGAGCATAAACACTGCTCAATACCTTGTGCACCCATGACTTGCACACAGCCTCCTATACCAAAGATGCAGCCAATTCATCTTTGATCACTTTAGAATAAGCTATTGTGTAAGGCAAAAGAGGCTGTTGCGACCTGGGCCTGTACTGCCAACACACATGCATTGGTAAGGACTGAGACAGCTGCTCACATTGCGCATTTTTCTATACATTTCTGTTTTTTTTTTGTGCCAAGCTGCTCTAAAAGCATAGTGATCAAGAAAATTGCACCGAACTGCTTTGAAATAGCCTCGAAAGCTAGAACTTTGATGCCGACCTCAGCTTCAGTGGTGAAAAAATGGCAAGTTTGACTGATAAGACGCACTCAATGGTGTTTTCTTCACCTCCCACTTTTCTGGTGACAAAGGCTTCCATGGTGCCGCCACAATCTTTAAACTTTAGCAAATATGCATGACCCCACGAAATTGTGCTGCCGTGCATCAAGCGTGCTGCTTCTACTAGCTAGGCTGTGTGTTCTAGCGCCACTGTCAGCTAGGGAAAACCATCGAGTTGGGTGGCAAGCATAGCGGGCTTGACTTGCCGATTCTCTGTCGTGCATAGCGTGTTCCTAAAGTGACTGTGGCTTTCACGTTGACGCTGCTGCATGCGGTCACCTACAAGTACGTGTTTGCTGTGAGCGAGTAACTGTAAACGTGGAGTCATTTTTCCCTGTATCCAACGCGTCTCCCGGATGCTCTGGCACGTGCACATCGGTTCTCAAAATAGGTTTCGTGAGCGGCAGAATGTGTGCAACCTATACCCGGTTTACACCCATTAGCTACTAATTTATTTAGACAGGCGAGTTCTTACTGCATTTTGCATTTTAATAAGCCATCACAAGTGAAATCCGCACATCGGTGTCTGCAGGTGGAGAAAAACACTTGATTACATGCGAAGCCGCAGTGACAAAACGAGTGTTCAAACCATTGTAAACTATATTACCGGGCACTTTGGCACTTTATTCATGACTCAATAGGCATCGGCAATCACTTGGCACAATTTTTATTAATGGCGGTTTGATTATTTGATTGCTTGATATATGAAGTTTAACGTCCTAAAACCACAATATGATTATGAGAGACGCCGTAGTGGAGGGCTCCGGAAATTTCGACGACCTAGGGTTCTTTAACGTGCACCCAAATCTGAGCGCATGGGCCTACAACATTTCCGCCTCCATCGGAAATGCAGCCGCCGCAGCCGGGATTCGAAACTGCGACCTGCGGGTCAGCAGCTGAGTACCTTAGCCACTACACCCCCGCTGCGAGGCAATGGTGATTTGCCACTTCTTCGTTTCGTAATCGAAACTCGCAACAAGTGCCTAAAGAGGTGTCGCTGCATGCGTGCCGGCCCTGGGCTACACGACCATTTCGCTTATCTCAATCAGTGTTTCGGTCGGCAGCAGCGTGACTTCGTTTTCTTTCTTTTCTTCTTTTTTTGCAATAAAACCTGCCTCCCTATGATCAGCGGTTTGTTTGCGTGGACAGGGATTTTTTCACCGGTGGTGTGCGAGCACTTTACGCTAGTCGCGGAGCGGCGGGGGCAGCAATCGCAAGTCGATGTATTATAGGGAGTTCTTCATCGACGGTGATGACCTATAGATATTGAAAAAGTATAATACTGGCCAACTTCTGCTATAATAATAGCGCGTGGTTGCTTATGTGGAGAGGTGTTGTCCGTATCGCTCGCTTATCACTTAGTACATATGCACGTGCTTTACGATAGCCTATGCGGCGAGATTTCTTGGCTCTCACGTTGCACTCTTGCAGGTTGTTCTGCATGAGGTAAACGAGAACGGCAGTGCAGCATGTTTTCTTCGTTAAAAGCTCTTGACGCTAACATGTCGGGCTATTTTTTAAGTGAACGACCACTGCTACTTCACTAAGATTCTTGTGCAATCACAATTTCTTAATTTCGTTTGAAGTGTGATGTGTTTTTTTAATACTTTCGCGGAATCTAGCCATTACCAAACCCTTTTTTTAGATATTATTTCACGTGTTAAGAGGGTTCGTTAGGCCACGTGTGCGGTATGTAAAAAAGTAGTGCAGTTATTAGCTAGTGATAATCTGTTCGAGAAATTCCCCCAAAGTCTGTTTCAGTGAAATGTGTATCATAAGCCAACTAAAATATGCATTGGTGCGTTGCTACGCATATATATTTTTATCTCCCAGGACAACTTAGTAAAGGCTGCTGATTGCTCAAAAATTGAAATTTTGCTGCTCCAAGAACTGCTCCCAATTTAGTTTCAGCCGTCTCACCCCAGTTTGAGTAAAGCGTTAGCCTTAGGTCTAAAAACTGAAGGTTTAATTCCTGCGGCAGTTCTGTCGTAAAGTGAAGCACGCTTCCATTTTCTTTAAAGAGACACTAAAGAGCAGAACATATTTATGCATATTAGTAACTGTAATTTCACTATCCCAAAAACACCTCTCTTGCCACGACATGATGCTCGGCAACGGAAAAAAATGAAAGACGAAAATTTGGGTGGAGATTACACAGAGATTGTCGTGCCAAACATAGTGACGTACGAAATATTGAAGGCGTCTTTTGGGGGAGTTCCACATAGCTTCTACTCAATAAAAATGAAGTTTATTGTGTTCTGTGGCGGCTAGACCTAGCATACGATGGTTGGGAAAATTCATTAAGCGAATGTCGTAAAAATACGAAAAAGACATTTCGAAATTTGTTCTGTGATGCTCAAATGCAGAAGTGCAACAGCTGCGCTGATTGCGCCAATTTGATAAAATTGCTCATTTGTGTGCCGAGCTGTGCGAAAACGATGAAATTTGCCGAAATTGCGCTACGCTGCGCCAAAATGCCCGGCCGGCCTAAAATTTTCTCATTTGCCCTAATTTGAACGAGAAATGGAGACCACTTTAGCCTCTTGTATAGTTTGCATCATCAATCCATTTTGGCAGGCACTAACCCTAAACGGCAGTGTAAGGTCAAGACACTCGCGGTCAAGACGGCAGTGAAAGGGCAAGACACTCATTAGGTCAAGACACTCGCGAAATTCGATCGACCAGATGAAGTAACAACGCCGCGTGCCCGTCGGTCTGCTGACGGCAGCCAATATTTACCGGCGGGACGATGCAACTACAACAGAGAAGATGTGTTGCCGTAGCCAGCTACACTTCGTTAGAAATATGAATTTTCTTGTCAGCAAGTGCGGGCATGGCATGTTAGAAATCATAAGGAACTAAAGCTGGAAGTGTACAAACTCTCAGCACATCAACCTTGTACACTACCAGCTTTAGTTCATGCCGTGACCACGTCAGTTGCCATAGCAACGGCACATGCGATAGATATCCGGTTCCGTTACGAGGCCAACTGGCGCATGCCGTTATTACTTTATTTGGTCAAACGCGCCTTGCAAGCAAGCCAAAACGTTCTGCCCTAAACCTAAGCCCCACATGAAAAAAATGGAGGGAGAGGGGAGTTGTCACTCGAAACTTTCTTAGTCTTGTTCTAACCTGTGCAGAAACACCGCTAAAGCCACCTTCGCCATAGTACATGGCTGGCATGCGAAAACGCGTTATAATATTTTGAAGGGGTTTATAGTTGTGGTCTCTATTAACTGCACAGTTTGTTCAATCACAGATGTATGTATATGCCACATATTTGTGAGTACTAATGTGCTCGCTGATGTCTAAAGAAGTTACTGGCTAAATTATTTGGATTACAATATGATATCTCTTTGGCTGTAAAAAGTTGTTATTTTTCAGTTTTACGAATCTCATTGTCGTCATCTTGGGAAATTCATATTTGAATTTTCAAACAATTTGACAGGCCTGGTGACTTCTAATATGAACCTTTTTATTGTTTGCTGAGTGTGGTGATTAAAGAAAATACTATTTTGTTGAAATAGCAGTGCTCATATTCACTGTATATAGGTAAATGTAAGCATTCTTGCTCAAACTTTCATTTTTTTTACCACAACAGACTGAATTTATAGCAGCTTGAGCAAGAATGCTTAGATTTACCTATATATATATATATATATATATATATATATATATATATATATATATATATATATATATATATATATATATATATATAGGTAAATTTAAGCATTCTTGCTCAAGCTGCTATAAATTCAGTCTGTTGTGGTAAAAAAATGAAAGTTTTTCCGCTTGCAACCTGCTGCAAATTTGAGTTTTAGTGCTCTAAAAGTAAGATTTTGCTGCCCCGAAAATTGCTCCAAATTCTAGTTCGGTTGTTACACCCCTGGCAAATGTTTAAGCACAAAATTTAACAATGAAACTTTGACCTTGATTTTTAATAATTAATAATGAAATGATGACAGTGAAACTTGTAGCACTAGAGTTCTCAGACCACAGTTGGTTAATCTAAGTCAAGTTATTGTTTTTCTTTATTGTCCTGGTATATCTACCTGCGTCCGGTCTGGAGGCGCACGCTCGCTTTTTTTACGGCCTGTGTACAGTAAGGAGGCTGTGCTTCTACCTGTCGCCGCAATCTCGTTCTAAACTAACTCGCCACCGTCCATTGGAAAAAAGGCTAACACACTCAAATAATTCTCAGGTTCATTTCTACTGTCGCACTTTTTGGTGGTACCAATGCAATAGAAACATGGTAGGAGGCATAAATGACAACTCTTTTGGATACTTCAAGACAGGAGTAACTTGATAAATATTCCATTCTGCATGCACGTACCATTGTGCGTTACGTTCAGAAGGCTCAGCCACATGATCCATCACTAACTGGCAGACGAAATGACAGACAAAGTAATTTTTTTTCTGAGAAAAATAGTTTTGGGAACGTTTACTTCGAATCCACATGCCGGCAGCCAGTGCCATGAAATTGATAAAATTGCACATTTTCGTTCAAGGTATCACATTTCGTATTTATTGAAATAAATACTTCAAAAAGGCGAAAGTAAAAGCATAATAGGGATGGTCACTATTTTTCACAAGCACGTGTGAAAAGCACTCGCAATAGCAGGAGTAATAGCATTAGTAATAAGAATGTGAATGAAAAATGTTATTGTTTAAAATGAAAACACGAAAGAAACATAAAAGAGCATGTAGTGATACAGTTTTGCAAAGTCGTTATAGTGAAGAAAAAAAACAACCCCAAGCCCACACAGTCACAGATGCAATCTTCAGTGCCTATGAAAAAATGTTAAACATTTTCATATGCAATAAGGCTCGCCAGAAACACAGAGGAACAATACAATTTCAGAGAATCAGAAAATTTTCTCATTTGTACTAATATGTTTTCATCGCGCCTGAAGAAAAATGCACTGTTGGCAAAACTTTGTCGTGATGCTTTTAGCTGAAGTAGCGACATTGTTTCTAACGCGAAATGCTTTTTTGTGTGCTTGTAAAGAAAGCCAGACGACATGTCATTTTGATCCATTACCGTTTTTATGCATTTAACTAGGAGAATCCGGAGAATCTTTTCAGAAGTAATTAGTGCCGACACTTCTGCCTGACTGTTGTCCAATTTTTTCGGACAGGCCAGTAGCAGTAAATCTTCAATGTATGGCTCAAGAATCAGCTGTGATTGTCAAGAATTTTTGTTCGAGGAAGCAATTTCACTGCTATGTTTACGAAAGACGCCATAGTGGAAAGCTTTGGGATTTTTCACCATGTGGAGTTCTTTAAAGTGCACCTAAATGATAAATCCAAGCAGACGAGCCTCACACATTTTCGAATTCAGCGAATAGAATGTGTTCAAGCATTAAAAAAAAAGATTTTGTGCCGTTGCGTGTGCGTATTCATTACCCAATGCATGAGTGCCAAAAATACAAGCTTTACCCACACACCCCCCCACTACTCTCACTGCATCCTACAAATGGAAAAGTAGTTGGCACGAGAAAGTGGCCGAGTACTGCCGATTTACAATGCAATGCGTATGCGGCAAAAGGCGTTCTGAAGAGTTGGCTCTCGAAGCCCTCATGCGGAGTGCGCTGACACTGTATAAAAACAACTATATATTACTTGGGGCGGCTGCTTAGGCTATAAACGCAGGGAAAGAGCGAGCGCCTATAGACCGGCTGTGATCTACCATCTATTAGTTAATATTGCTCCTTTCACAATTGATCAGGTAATCATGCATGTACCGAAATACATACTGCCAATCCATCTAATATTACTGTCCCAATTTATCTGACTGACCTAAAAGAGTACGGAGACGAATTTCCAATATTTAGGAATTGTTGTTTTATAAAAGACGATTGGTTTCAAGAAGAAAGTTTGTGTTGCGTTGGAAAGCATTGCAGTTGTTTTTAATACCTCTACCATTAAAATACACTCAGTTTCGATATCAAGTGGGTGGCTTCTCCGTGACAAGACAAGGCAGTGTGAAACTGCAGGAACTTGACAATTCGTTACGTACTAATGGTAGAGATGCGATCTGCTCGTGGTACATATAAACTATGAATGCATTGTCCCTATTGACCTTGACAGTGATTTCTGTGATTCAGGCTGCATGAAAACTTCGTTTGCAAACTCGGAGGAACCTTGTTGACTCGTCGTGATAATGTCCAGTCCATTGCTTGCCAATACTCCGGAGCGCAAACTTTAAAATCAAAGTAACTATATTATGGATGCTGGCTGACTATTGTGTGGTAAGTGGTAATCCTACTTGCATACCGAGGAAACTAAAAATGTCCCTTTTGCAATGTCTCGAAATTGCCTCGGTACACCTTTGAAAAACGCTAAAACCAAAAACATTTTTCGCGTTTTATTCAAGTACATTTTCTCAATCCAGGAAATACCCCTTGTACCGCGAAACGACGCTTGGTAATCGAGATAACGCGCGAAAAAAAATGTGGGTGGAGATGCCGCCTTGATCTCCTCGCACGAAACCGCCTGACATTATAAAATTCAAACGCGTGTACTGCGTTTTACCTAAATATTAATTCATCAAAATTAGGTACACTGTCATCAGTTGGTGTGATGGACCTAAGATACAAAGTTTCAGAAATATTCATCAAGCCATTGTTGCGAAATACAATATATTTTCAAAATTTGAGCATCGCAAAATTAAAAAATAAACTTCTATTCTAATTTTCTCCGCTGATAATAAACTTGTGGCATAAGAGGTCTTGGTGTGCAGCATGTCAGTCTAAACTGAGACATTGGTTCTTTTAGTGTACCTTTAAGACAATATTGGAAACTGCTGGTGCAACACTAGTCACTGCAAACACTGCTTTGAAGCAGTATTTTATTTTATTCAAGTAAAACATCAGAGGTTCACCGACATTATTGTCCTATCACTTGGCCCTGGAACTTGGCCTTGTCGTTGACTTCGTGTTGTAGCGCCTTAACAGCAGTCATGAGATCTTTTTGGGTCATGGAGAAGCGTTAATAAGATACCTATCTTGTTGCCAATTCAGGGGCTATCGTGATATTTATTCGGCAGAATTATCCAAAGACATGCAGTGAATTTAGCTTATAAGTCGAAGACCTGTATTACCGTGAAATAGGGTTACTTTGTGACAGATTTTTTATGTTTTTTTCCTTGCTAGAGAATCATCAATATAAAGGCAAATGAATAATGACAGAACGTTTATAAAACCTTCCCTCGCACTAAGGAGGGTTCTATTAATTCGCATTTTTAATACAAATGGCTCTATTGAGATGGGGAGGTGAGGTGGGGCAAATTACTCTACATTGTGTGGGGCAGCTTTATGACAAAGTTGTTTTTGGCTGAATATGATTGGGGATAAAGACTAGCACAAAGTTACATAATCAAAGGTTCATTTGAGTTATCTACAACTGGCTTCTGTTCTAGCAACCTCACAGTTGTATTAAAATTTATTCATACATGTACCTCCTCAATCAGGATGTTTTACCTCATAGATACCTTGTTGGCTTATAGGATTCAATTGAGTACAAAATTGCGTCTTCACAGTCCGGCCATCTCCAGTTCTTTAGGGTCCTCCCCATAATGCTGATGATGTGCTTATAAGGTTTGAATTCTGTCGCTCATCCCAGGTAAAGAGGTCGTTAAAAGTTTAATATGTCGAAGTTATCTTTCTCGAAGGTTTTTTTTTTTTCGGAACCCGCACCATTGAATCCTAAACGTTACTAGAATAGGGAACCAGCGCTGGAGTTTCCACGGCCACCCTGGCGGTGAGAGCGCGCACTTCTCAGCTGCTCCCGCAGACGATAGTGGCGGCTGGTAGAGTTGGTGCTTGCGCGCGTATTGCCGTAACAAAACCAAAGAAGTGGCTAGTTGGGCTGGTTGGTATTGCATTTTTTGAGAGGAATATACTTCCTTACTGCACAGAGAATGTTTCAGAGAAAAGATATAGCAGACAGATAGGACAGAGCGCACACTTACAGCTAATTTTATTGCACAGATGGCGGGAATATATATACGGTCAAGAGGGCAAGGAGATCACCCACAAAAGAAAGGAAAAATGGTGGCGCTTGCGCCAGACCACCTTATTCCAATCTTAAAATGACAACTTAAAGATACCTGTCAATTTGTCGGATAATGTATACAGGAATCTTTTCAGTTCACTTGTCATTTTAAGACTGGAATAAGGTGGTTTGGCGCATGTGCCATCATTTTTCTTTCTTCTGTGCGTGATCTCCTCGCCCTCTTGACTGTATATATATTACAGCCATCTGTGCAATAGAATTGGCTGTAAGTGTGCACTCTGTTCTATATCTCTGTTATATCTTCCTTTTTCCTATGGAGGCGGAAATGGTGTAGGCTGGTGTGTTTAGGTTTGGGTGCACGTTAAAGAGCTGCAGGTGGTCAAAATTTCCGTAGCCATCCACTACGGCGTATCTCATAATCATATGGTGGTTTTGGGAGATTAAACCCCACATATTAATTAATGCTATATCTTCCTTCTGAAACGTTCTCTGCGCACTTAGTAAATATATTTCTCTCAAAAAAACCAAAGGGCGCTGGCGGTACTGCTGCGTATGTACGTGCAACAGTATGTCAAAAGGAGGACGTATAGAGGAAAGGGAGAACGTAGAAAGAGGAGCCAGTGTTGCATCCAAGCGGTCAGCCGAGCAAAATTCTGCCTTCGCTCTTTTTCTAGTGCTGTCGGGCTTGTTTTTAAACCGGACGGCACGTGTCTGCTATATTTATTCGATAGTGAAGACAGCCACCAATGGAAACCAGGGCCAAACAGTCGAGTTTAAACGGTGTTTTGCCGGAAATGAAACGAGCATATTATGCAACAAACGGCATTGTAAACTTTTTTTTTATCTGGCCCGATGAGCGTTGAGTAGTGAACTTCAAGAATAACAAAGTTTTCGTGTGTCCGTTCATTTGACCATCACCACCAAACTCTATCTGATGCCACTGCGTGTAGTGAACAAAACAATAGGCACATAGTCTTTTTTAAACAGTTGCGTGTAAAAAAAGCTACACTGCCTAAAACACTTGTGCAGCGCCACGTTCATACGCCCTTGAACTGCTGTAAAAGATACTCTTGCAGAGGAAACTTGATGCCGAAGTGCCTCTGTTTAACCTAATTTGTGCAAAAGACAGGGTTCTTGTTTCGAACAAAGGAGCGGACTACTAAAAGCTTAGCTTTATGGAGCCAGCCAATTCGGTAAGCGTTTTTCTCACTTGCTGCCGTGGCTAAGTAACATCGGAATTTATGCGTTACTAGAAAAGTATCAAATGTCTTCGATGTTTACTTGATGTTTAGTTCACCTAACACACAGTTTCAGGTTTTTCCGCTTCCCTTTGTTGGCTTAAAATGAACAGGTTTGTTCAACATCGATAATTGCTAGGCTTTATTGTGCAAACAAGATATCATTCTGAGGTACGCTGTAGGGTGCGTACCAAGATTGTGACCGCTAAGTGTTCTCCAATGCGCACGTATCTTTTGGTTCACGGGTGTTCGTTTTATATTTCGTCCCCATCTAAATGCAGCCATTGTGGTGGGAGATCAATCCCGCGCTATCAAGCATAAGACCACGACACAACCCGTGCTATGCTGTCACACTGGTGTGCTTGATCAACGTCCACCTACATACAGACCGCAGGCAGAGTGTACATATGCCGCCACAAAGAAAGTGATGCCGCCGCCGGTACTTATTCATTTTTTTACTACAGAAGTACACAGTCTAGTATCGTCGCCACACGGGCATATACGCCCGTACTACCATAGCACAAAATCCCAACAATAAATTGATTACGAGGGAGTTGCCATCACTGCCCAATACTGTCTCTTCAATGCCACATGCATAGATGCAGTCCACTTTGCAGAGCTTCTGTGCGATTTAAAGTGCTATTTCTGTGACAGTAGCCTTCAGACAGATTTTATTACCACATTGCACTGTTACTGGCGCAATGGCTTTTAGAGCTGTTCGTCCAAAAATGAAGCATGGCAGCGCCACAAGTGCGTGCTCTCCGTGCAGCCGGTCGTCTGGGCGCGAATGGCTGAGTTGTGTCGCGACTCTCTGCTTAATGCTGTTTTTTGGTGAGCCACCTATCCAGTCTTAGTCTTCTATAAAACCACGACTTTGAATCAATGCAATTCTCAAAAAGCACGTGAAATTTCGGAGGTTAATTAATGCGAAAAGAACAACATAGGAAACCACATCAGCACATCTTTCATAGCATTCGGAGATAACATTTTAAAATTAATACAGGAGCCTTGCAATTATCCACAAGTGTCAGGGCTGAAATTGGATTTGCATAGATTCTTTTATCTTGTATTGTCTATCTGGTGGTCAGTCATTCTCTTGTGCAGTATTAGCTGATGTGTGCCCAAGAATAATCCATAGCTGAACGTTCGTACGTTCGTGTGTCTTGTCGTACTGTTATAAATTTATACAGCTATAAGCTATAGCTGCAGACTAGTTCACCTGGCTTGCAATCCTGTAAGTCATGTTGAGAAATCATCAAAGACCTTGAGTTTATTTGTAAATTAGTCAATTAAGTTTGTTTTAATCAACTTTCATTGAAACCATTCCTAAATAGTTTGGTCTGTAGCAATTTTTTTCGCACAATGACTGTTGAAGTATTTGTAGATTTCTTTTCATAGTGGCCACATGGCATTCGATCTAGATAGTTCATTATAACGCCTGCTGTCATTGTTTTCAATTGTTTTAGCTTGCATATATCTTATACTGCGGTGCTTAGAACTTATTTTGAGGTGTTTACTTCTATTCACGTATGCAGGTGTTTAAAAGAGCTCAGTGTTTCATCAAGGCGTGGCTGTTGAAGTTTGTTTGCCTCAATGGAGGTTAGGCAAGACACTTCACATGTGTTCATAGATTTGCAGCCCGATCGCTGCTGCCCCTCACAGCAGGGATCTGCAACAGCTGTGATGGTTGGTTTCCTGCCCAATCGCTGCTTGCAGGACCCTGGGCAGCCCACCGTCATTACCTCATCTCCTGCTGCAGCCTCTAAATCATCGCTCTACCTCTGCTGCCCTGGCCAGCCCTATGACCATAGAGCCTTGCTGAATTCGCCTCCTAGTTTGAGCTGCATTACTGAACAGCAGTAACTTGAAAAGCTGAACTGAAAAAGTAATGGTTTGACTTGGTATATTTAGAAATAAAGTTACAAAAATTGTGTTTTGGTATTCTTATTTATAATTTATAGATTGCTTGTGTGCCGAATACTTGCATCGAGAAGTTACTTTAGTTAATATTTTTTAGCTAATACTTCAAGGAACAGCCTATGTTACAATTTCTCACAAAAGTGTGGAGGAATGTGTGGAGAAAACTAGACAGTAACTAGACTTGCGCAGTCTTGTGCTCTACATGTGTAGAGGATGATAGGCAATGCGAGAATAAAGACAAAAATGCATGATTTAGTGGAATGTGTAGTGTTTCTACACTAGTCATCCAGTGGTCAGTCGCCTTCAAGTATACTACACCTTGAAGCTCGCACGGGGCTGGTATAAGCTGCTAGGGGAAGTTCTGGGGGCCCAATGTGAAGTTTACCTGCTAAGAAATGCCAGTAGTAAAAAACCGATAATAATAACGGTGGAATATTGGCAAGCCAATGGTAACCGATATTCGTCGTAAAGCAAATGCTGGCGTAGTGATGACATTTCATTGGCAAAAAAGTGGCACGAGAATGGTCCTATGCTGAATGTATGTTGAGAACTACGTCGGTGAAAGGACGGGCCTTCATTGGCATGTTTAGAGTGGGACGTTGTCGACTGGATATAGGCACATTTGTCAACATCCAGTCGACACCGTCCCACCGTCATGAACATATGATACAGCATAACGTCGGCCCCCCGTCCGCTTCAACATCGGACCTACATCGGAAGAAAATGCACCTGGCCGGGATGCCGACCTTGGGCCAATATTGCGGCCGACGCTAGCCGATACGGGTCCAAGAGTGGTTCAACGCTGGTGTGCTGCCTCGGTATCTATATTTTCCTGAGTAGTGTCGTCCGTTAAGTCTCATTATTATAGAGGTGACTAGGCCGACTAAGGAAGGATATGACATTGATACTTTTTTGAACACCAACTATTGTGTGTACCCTAAAAGAGAGGAAGCTGCTTTGAGTATGGCCAGAATATTTAGGTGGTTTGAAAAAAAGTACACGCATTTTACCAGGCTTTCTAACACATTTTGAGACATAAAAGTCTATGCAAAGTCTATGCAAGGTTAAGTACTATTCTTTTTGTCACACTATGCTTTGTAGCAGGTGTAGTTAGGGTGGTGATAGTGGTGCATTATTCAAGCATGTAACCGAGTGCGTTCACATTGACAGTAGCACATTTTAAAAATATACCTGCTGTATAGTAAAAAAAATACCATTTATTATACCGACTTGGTAAGCGCACTATTTGCATAAACCCAATACTTATAAAGCGATTCATGTATTATACCTATGTTAAGAAATGTCAACAATACAAGGCAAAGGGACAACAGTTTGATTAAAAACCCCTCTTGTTATAACATGCATGAAAAGCACGATACCAGAATATTTTATAGTGCATGTAATGTCGAGACTACAAGACTGTCTATTGACCTTTTAGAAGCAGGGTAACTCCTCCACGTTCAAGGGGCAACCACTTAGCCTTCTCCTTCGCTTTTCTGTGAATCTTTCCTGAATTTAGGATATCATTAGGACTGATTTATATTGAATAGTTTCTGCCTACACACTGAAACGTATTTTTGTATGTAACTGCATTGAAGGGTGCCAAACCACCTCCAAATATTTTTAAGATTTTAAGCAAATGTGTGCAAAGAGCTCAGAACAGTGTCCTAATCAACAATGACAGCTGCAGCAGCACAACTAGCCACAGCTGCATAAAAAAGTTGTTAGAAACCATCCTTTCTCCTCTCTGAGCCTTTTGAAAGCGTTCAGCCCCTCTGTGCTCACCTTACATCAATATTGTTTAAAATACGTGTTTGTGTGCCTACTACTCTTGCTCCTTGGACAGTGAAGAAGAGGACAGGGCATATAGAAGAGATAAGCCAATGAGTGAAGCATAGCGATAAAAAGCAAAATAGGTGAGGACCTTTTTTGTATCATCCAATATGAGTAACATTACTATTGCGACAGCATATAGAAAAATTATCACGACTATGTATCCATTGCAATCTCATACACAGCCGCAACACCACGACTAAATTTCAACCTTGTGTTGGTTCAGGATCTTTTCATAGTGGCAAGCTAGAGATATCTGCATTTGTTGGACACATAATAAGACGCAGTGATATGTGATATGGTAAACACATTATAAATGCACGTCACAAGACTTTATTGCATAGATGGCCACAAGTAACTCAGGTTGCAAAGTCGCATGCCACACCCTAAACAGACCTCAACAACCGCTCCAATCTAAACTTGCATTTGCTACTTGCCCATTACCATTGCAGCCACAAATAAACAGTTGAATCAGTTATTGAGATGTGCCAGCTTATGCTAAGGACAAAATATTAAGGCTGTTTTGTCATTATTGAAATCAGTTGTTTTATTTAGGAACACTGGCTTTCAAACACAAATGCATTGCCCTCAAAGCATCAAGACCCAAATATAAAGAAAAACAGAAGTGTCACTTTGAAAATTACAGGCTACTCTGTGGAAAATCTACTCTAACGCTCTTTCACCCTCGACAAAATTCGGGCGAAGCGGAGCAGCTAGTAGTGCTCAAAGCTGAAAACAACCAAACGATACCGCAAATATATACGGTCAAAGTATTAGGGCAAACGTTAAGCGCCAAGGAGGGCCACAACAAAGAAGCACTCAAGCGCCTTGAAAAAAGCACGAACAATTTTTCAAGAGGCATTGCTAGAATCACCAACAAGAGAGCAGGCCTCCTAGAAGACAACATTATGAAGGCGTATCACGCCTTTCTCGTAAGTCGCGTAGCATACGCGTTCCCGTTTCTGAAACTTACGAAGGCTGAAATCAAAAAGGTCGACTCCATGCTTCGCAAGGGACTGAAAACGGCACTCGGCTTGCCCAATAGCACGAGCAACGAGAAACTCGAGCAACGTGGTCTGCACAACACAGCCGAAAAAATTTTTGAGGCTCAGAGAGTGGCACAGATCACACGCCTGTCGTTGACACAGGCAGGCCATCTCATCCTACGAGACGCAGGCATTTGCCCAATTTTCCAACCAGAGAAAAGAACACAACTTGGTAATGACGTGAGGAGACACATTAGGGTTGAGCCAATCCCCCGCAACGTTCACCCTACGTTCAACAAAGGGCGAAGGAAAGGCAGAGCGAGGGTGCTCATAAACACGGCAAAAAAAAACACGCACGCGCTATTCACAGATGCCGCCCGCTACTATGGCAGGGAGGCGTTTGCCATAGCGGTCGTTGATATAGACGGAAACCTCATAAACGTGGCAACCGTCCAAACAAGCCATGTCCACGAAGCAGAGGAAATGGCGATCGCACTAGCCTTGCAAAGCTGCCAAGCCTACTCCACAGTATACACTGACTCTAAGACGGCGGCACGAACGTTCGCGGCTGGCCTAGTAGCTAGAAGCACTGGAAAACTCACCGTCAACGCAATAAGAGAGTACGAGAGCAAAGAAACCCTTGTTAAGGAAGAGAAAGCTCAAATCTACGTATCCTGGTTCCCAGCCCACATGGGACAGTTACCGGGACTCGACCACTGCAATCCCAACGAAGAGGTCAACCGCCTGGCGCGTGAGTTCACATGCCGCGCCGCGGACAACGACCCCTCAATGAGTGAGCGGTACGAGAATCTCTGCAGCCAGGACAAAGCACTCACATACCACGAGATCACGTCACATTACCGGGGACAAAGACGTGCCTTCCCAGCACCGCACCCAAAACTTAACAAAGCACAAGCTCTAACTGTCAGAAGATTGCAAACACGTACGTACATAACACCATCCACCTTACACAGAGTCGACCCCGACACACCACCCACATGCTCTCTTTGCAACCATCCCTATTGCAATTTCGAACACATGCTCTGGCTGTGCCCTACCCATAGCGCAGCACAACTGAATACCCAAGAGGCTTGGCAGGAAGCCCTCAAGAGCAATCAATACAAGCTGCAACTACAGGCGGTCCAAAGGGCCTGAGACATCGCTACAAGCCTTCGGCTGCCAGCGCCATCCTGGGAGGAGCCTCCAGGTTGAATTAAGGGTAGGAATGGCCCTTTCTCAACCTCCTCAGGATATGTAAATAAAGTCAATCTCTCTCTCTCTCTGTGGAAAAAAAATATTTGATATACTTGAGATGTAAGGCACGCACAAGAGGTGCTGCCATATTTGTGTTTTCTCTGCGTTACAACCTGCTTGCTTTACTCACCCAAAACATCTGCAAAGGTGCCATGAAAACACCAAGCAGCCGATGCTGCATGGACAAACATATGTCCAGAGATTCCTCCATTCATATTGACTAAGCAGCACTGCAGCCTCCACAGTACTGCAAAAATTTTTAAAACAAATAGAGTTTAAAGCAACATTTTTGTTTAGCAGATATACATTAGGACGCATAACCACTCTATAGGAAGCTTCCATGATATTGTGCTGGGCAGCAATACGAATGCCAATATCAAGTAAGCCTCCCAGCCTGCCACTTCTTTCTTTCCGTTCATAAAAATTAATCAATCCATAATTAGTGTTGCCCCCAATGTGAAGTGCTACTGGCTGTGCGGCGAGGAATTGGAATGCATTTAAAACACATTCATATGAGTGGCAAGTAAGCATGCAATAGCCTTTTGTAAGCTGTGCAAGAAAACATCATGAAGGTTTTCTAAAACCCAATTTCATAAACACTATTCATTTCGATATTAAAAGTTGAGAGCACTATGGGAAAGAACCCGAATTTATGTTTAATCAATGATTACTTGTAATGCACTGATATGAGTGCAACTAACTGAATATGAAAAGATAAATTTTGCTTGAACATTTAGTGTTATGAACACTATTGCACTTGCCAGCTGTATTTTGTGCGAAACAGCGGCAAGCTAGGCTAGTGTCTATGGATGAGCACTTATGAACAGTGCAAATTAACAACTAGAGACACCAGTAAGAACAATATGGGACATGCACAGACTGACACCTAAATAATTCATTGCACAAAAGTTCGCCTGAATATCAGACAGACAACTCATGTAAATGAAGGTCCAGTTGGAAATTAACAAGTTACAAAATCAACAATTCATGCTTTTTCTAACTGAACCCTAATTCAAACAAGGTATGCACCAACAGGCCTCTACCGGGGTACGTCACAGCATGATGTCACTGGCGCGCGTGTAACGTGTGGCTGGCAATACACTACCGCTGGTGGTTCAGCGCGGTACAGCCGTGTGGTGTTTGGTGCAAGTTTTTCTTTTTTTCCTTTTTCGAAGCATAAACTTCACGTGACAGTGGTGACATCAGCTGTTGTGTGTGTCAGCAAACATCTAGCTGAATGGTAAACTGCGTGATAAAATATTTGCCACGCTGGCTGTTTATCTTGAAGTGAACACAGGTGGCAGCCTGTGCGAGGAACAGCCGCATCGTGTTCAGAAATGCGCACTGTTGATTGTGGCTTGCAGTTTGTATTGAAAGGCATCGAGAATATTCATTCATCAACTGAGAATATTGTGCATGGTGTGTGCAGTGTGAATAACAATGCATCTTCTTTGCGAAGGCCTTAGCACTCGTGGCAGAGACCGGTTGTCGAAAAAAACTTGATTCGACATTTTAGTCGAAGTACTTGACGCGATCATCTGCGAGTGAGTAGATCTCGGTGTTTGCGCTGTGTGCAGAAAAACAATTGCATGGTCACCGGGCTGGAAGATACCATTTGCTGAAGCTGCATGTGTGCATCACCCCGAAGAGTACGCAAGTCCAATAAAGTTATAACTCGTTTTATCGAAGGCCTCATATGTCTTCATGTAGTAAGCAGAGATTATTCTTTCACGTATACTCAGTACTTTTACCGCTAAATATTCATGAAGTGACAATGCACACTACAAGTTTGCGTGTTAAGTTTTAAGGGAGCAATGTAAATATGCAAATAAGTTGTAGGTGTCAGATGCAGCGACGTAACTGCGCAAAAGATTATGTATATAATAAGGCTACAGATTTAGAATTGCATACATCTCAGTGGGCTATCAGGATCGTCACCAACAACTTCCTTTCCAACCAGCCTTTGCATCGAAGGAGGGAATGGCTGGCGCGGAGCTCGAGGTCACGTCACACTATTTGCAAACATACAGGTGTTTCTTACTTAGGCAACATTTTGCACAATAAATTTTTAGTACGACCGACTGTACTCGTCCCAACTTTATCATACAGATGTATTTTGTTTTTACTTTGTGCTGTGAATTACTAGACATTTAGTCACCATGATTTTAAAAGCTCATTTCAGTGTTTTCTCTCATACTGCTGACAACTATGGTGTTGCATAAATTGGGCAAAAAGCACAACAGAAAGGCTCTCACAATAAATACACCATAAGTATTTTCCTGCAAACAAAAGTCGGCACTGGCCTGCAATTACCCGTCTTTCTTCCCTCTTTGCCTTGTTTGTGCTGAAACAGCCAAACACCCGATGAGTTAGACAAGAAATAATAATGCATCAAATTATAAGTGCTTGCATCAGCAACTACACAACAACGTGATAACCGCAGCCCTGCCACACAGCAGTGAAACATATTCCGAACGTGCTGGCAGTACATTATGTTATAAAAAGCAACTCTGGCAGATTACGAAATTTCACATTGTACATGCAAGCTTTCTTCACAGTCAGGCGTACCATGTAGGTGCTGGCCCGTACATTATTAGTTAGCAAAGGCGTCTTGCAGGTACCGTCACATATTGCACGAACACCTCTCTCTCTGTGCACTAGGCGCACACAATATACCTTTTAAGAAGCATACGCCACTGTTTAGGTGTATAATAACACTCCACCGTGAACGTATTGCTTAACATACCCACTTAGGTGGTTGGCTAGATGAATCGAGCCAAGTTAAAAATTGTAGCGCCCGGGAACGTGAACAAAATGCTGTTTTGCTTAAATGGCACTACAGGCTTCGTTTAATCAACAACGTAGCAAGCGCCGTGTGCGCCTTCCTCACAACATTGCACATACGAAAATATTGATCACCACACACATGCATGTTGCCGCAGTTGTCGTGAATTAGCTCCAGTAATGCCGCGCCGATACGTTATGGCTCCGCTGGTGTTAGCGTTGTCAAAGCGAATCGGTAAACGCATTCGCAAAGGCACGCAAGGCTGCCATTTCACGAGGCTTCGTTCGAGTGCGGCAACACGCACTTGCACTGAGTGGCATACTTAGTCTACATGATAACGTGTCACCCTTACCTTTAGTTTCTTTCACACTGTCCTGAAGGAATTCGACCACAGGCGTCAGCCGTCAACTCAGATTCCTCCGAGCACCCGCACAATCCGCCGATTCCTTGGACGACTCGCACTTGATCCGCGCTCGAAAAACCGCGGGAATAGCGCGCAATCTTTGCACATCACACGAACGAGAAACGGCGCTTCCTTGCGTAAACTTAATGCTTCGTGCTATCGTGTGTAGCAGCGCGAATACACGAGAGATGCGCGGAAACGGCATGCCCACAGAAACAGAGAAGACAAGCACCTTGTGGCTTCAGGTGTAGATAGATGGGACTTGAATATCTGTGTGAGGAAAGAAAAAAATCTGTCACTGCAATAAACTGAAAACTATATGTTATCTGGCAAAATAACTTTATAAGTGATAAACGGTTATTCAAGAAGCAAGTTACAAACTATGAATATTTTCGCAGGTCTTTGTTTTGTTTTGAGTTTTGTTCTAGCAGACGACAGCCTCCAACTGCTCCTACGACAGACGTAGCGCGACTTTACGTTCGGTGCGTGTCGCCGACGCAAAGCTCTACAGTAGTCGTATCAGAGTTCTCAATTCTCAATGAATCATAAGATGACTTCAAAGCAGCAACATTTTGACATAGTGCAGAACGCGATGTTTCAAGGCATGATATTTCTTTGCTCTGAAGCAAATTGAAGCAAGCCGGCCGGTGCAATCAGGTGATGTCGCCGCTACGCGAGGCATGGTCGTGCGGATTAGCGTCAAGCCCCGCGTTCGATTTGTCATCGAGCGAGAGAGCTACTAAGTGGAACACAGCTAGATGCAGGGATTATGGCGTATCACTCTAATTTCCTGTGTTGGCCGACTCAATTGCAAGAGAGCCCCGGGAAACAAACTTCAACTGCTCCAGCTTGTGTTTGGCCGTAAAAATACTTGTTTTTATCCGCAAGGGAGCGGCAATCTATAGATAAAACACATGCAAAAAGAAAATCACGTAAATACAATCACAAAAATTATGCACACAATAATGGATACGATTGCATGTAGTACATAAATATGCCAATGCATAGCATATAAACAGCAAATTTGTATGAATATTTTAAACAAGTCTCATCTACTGTTTTGGCGCGCATGGCTTAGCAAGCTAACGCACTAAGTTCACGTACGCGAACACGGCTCAGTGGCGCAGGTTTGAACCCCGCTCAATCTCAGTTTTTTTTCATGGTTTTTATGCACTGATATATTTCTAGTGCGTTAGGCACTAAAACAAAATAAAAGCAATATTGCGTTCGAGTACGTATGTGGGACAATGTTTTTGCACAACAGTCATTGGTATATTTATATTAATTATCAAATTTTTATTTACTTCACAATATAACAAAATTAAGGGCTAAGGGGAACATTGGGTCTGCTTGATTGTGAAGAGGCTGAAGGAGGGAGAAATCTCCAACCAAAAATTTATTTCAGAAAAAACAGAAAAAACAGAGCATTGCACAGCCGGACCAGCTCCATCTTCAGGGGTAGGCCCTAGGTATACGCGAGACTTGCTATGACCCATCGCAAGCTGTGATAGTTGAGGAAAGGCAATATCACTGAGAAGCAGTTCTGAAATATGTTTCGGTTGAAGTTTTTTCGTTTTTCCAAAATAAAGGCTGCACAATTGTGATCGAGCCAAACCGAGAATTGGAGGCACAATGTCAAGAGACAGAAAATGAAAAATGTTCGTTGTTTGAAAATTACCCTTAATAAAAGGAAGAGTTATGGCGCACTACGTTACTTCACTCACAGGAGGAATTCTAGGTATACATATAGATAGTTTAAAATGGAGAATGTTAAACACAGACACATTGGTTGAATTTTTTTGCAGCACAGTTGAAGCATCCATTAAGAACCGAAGCGTCAAGAGAAGCTCTTGCGTCTGCACTTCTTTGCGCTTTACAATGCTTGTATGTGTCCATGCAACCATAATATATTTTAAAGCTATTGTTTGATCTATAATTTTCTTGTTCATTAAAGCAGGCCCATAAGTTGTGTCTTATATAGCACTACAATTGAAGCGTAATCTGCACGGTAGGCTGAAACAATGCTTTTGAAAATTTCATAAAAACACAGCTCTATACACGACCATCCGTGCATCAATGATAAGCACCATTTTGAGTCCGTACATATCAGTTGTGCTCTCATACCTAATTATTTTTCTGAGCATTTCTTCTACCCCTACGCTGTAGGGCAGCAAATCATCAACCTGGTTGACCTACCCGCCTTTCTTTTGTCTTCTTCCTCCCTTGATTTTGTTACATTTCAATTTCCTGTGTACTTCAAAGAGGCATTATTTATGTGCTTGAAGATTCAATGCCTATCGTTAAGTAGAGCAGAGAGGCAATTTTGCTTCATGCATCTGTATTTTGAATTTCCCCTTTTGATAACTTGCATGAAAGCTAATAACCAAGTAGCTCGACACGTGTGCGATCACACCACAAGATACCAGGTGTGCATCTGTTACTTCGCGTTCTAGAAAACCTGAATAGACCTGAGACGTTCGTTTTGCCGTTGTGTTTTTGTTTTTGTCACGCCACGCACGCCGTGTTGCTTGTGGTTATTTTATCGGCTGTGTGTATACTGCTTAAGCGGGTCGTCTTGGCTCAAGGGGGCCATCTATACTGCAATATAAAATTTCTATGCGTATTTATTTAGCAAATTAGCATGTTTTCAGGAGAAATAACTAGAGAAATAAACGTTGCAAGTGAGCATCCGTCCTGTCGACATGTTTTTTTTTCCTTTTATGTGGTCATCATTTTGGCGCGCAAATAATTATTTCTGAATATCTTTACTTTCATCACTCTACATTTTCCTTCTTCAATTTTTGCGGCCCTGCCTTTCTGAATTGTCGACATTATTATTTTGTGCATTCACAGTGACATTACTTTTTCCGCCTGCAGTGTAGCACCACCACGGATGAAATGGTATTCGTAGCTCAGACTGCCATTTTAATCTAGTAACATTAACATCTCCAGTCTTATTAGTCTGCTCGCCCTCCTTATTTTTCCATCATTTCATAAAAAAGTTTTTGCATGCTCCGTATAACTTCCTCAAGGAAGTTTCCGTATACTACGTAAAGCTTTCCCTATTTCCACATCTTTCCATATTTTCCGTAAGTAATTTTCCATATATACGCCATGACTTCCGTAACTTTTCAAATCTTCTTCCACAAAAATTTCTCTGCAAGTTTCATATAATTTCTGTATGCTTCCATATTTTCTTTAAAAAGTTTTTCTTATTCGCCATACTACTTCCGTAGGCTTCCATGAACATTCATATCTTCCCCGTATAGCTCGCAAAGAAGTCGTACAGAGTCCATATATTTTTCGCAAGATATCATACAGAACGTTTCAATATCATTATGAGAGACGCCGTAGTGGAGGGCTCTGGAAATATCGACCACCTGGGGTTCTTTAGCTGCACCGAAATCTGAGTACACAGGACTACAACATTTCCACTTCCATCGGAAATGCAGCCGCCGCAACCGGGATTCAATGCCGCTACCTGCGGATCAGCAGCTGAGTACCTTAGCCACTAGATCACCGCCGTGGGGCTACTGACGTGGACAGTGCGCTAGTTTCAACTGATATTTTATTTTCGCACGCACTGATAATTACATACCAAGCGAATGGAAATTACATGAACACAAAGAACATTTTGTGGATTCACATGGGTGAACCGAGCACGTGTACTTTGCATTTCCACAACATAGCGAAAAAATTCTATGTCACTGCGTCAAACAAGGTAACGAAACGAAGTGAAAAAACAGCGCGTAACACAGGACACAGGACAGAGAAGAGACGGACGAGGCGCTGCAGCGCCTCGTCCGTCTCTTCTCTTCTCTGTCCTGTGTCCTGTGTTACGCGCTGTTTTTTCACTTCGTTGACCATGTACCAACCGGCCCAAATAAGCACTTTAGTAAGGTAACGAAGGTCATTTTGCGAAAGCGATATTGAAGGTTGGTTAACGCACGTGCCCGATATTCCTGTAACTTCGTACCCCTCATAATATTGCTTATCCTCTTGCCAGGTGCCTTAAATATGATTGCCATCTTCAAACAAGGGCTTGCATTCACAATCTCGGCAATAAAAGTCCAAATGAGCCCAGATTGCTTTTTTGATAATGTAATGATGCCCTTCCCATTTGTCATGATACATTGGTCTGTCTGACCACCACAGGTTCTTCGAAAGGTAAGAAGAACAGCACAAACAATGTTGGAAACACGTTGCGAAGGTGGCTAAAGCGGTGTTTCTGCATAGGTTAGAACAAGAACAAGACATTTTCTAACCAAACCCCGCCCACACCTATTTTTTTCATTAAGGGGTTAGGTTTAGCGCACAACTTTTTGGCTTGCTTGCAAGGTGCGTTTGACCAGATAATGTAATAATGGCGCGCGCCAGTAGGCCTCGCAATGGCACTGAATATCTATCGCATGTAGTGTTGCTATGGCAACAGACGTGGTCACGGCATGAACTAAAGCTGGTAGCGTGCAAGCTCGATACGCTGAGAGTTTGTACACAGTTCCTACTAATTCCCAACATGCCATGGCCGCACTTGCTGACAAGAAAGTTCATATTTCCAACGAAGTGTTGCTGGCTACGGCAACACATCTTTTGTGTTGTAGTTGTGTCATCCCGCCGGTAAATATCTGCTACGGTCAGCAGACCGACAGGCACGTGGCGTTGTTACTTCATCTGGTCGATCGAGTTTTGCGAGTGTCTTGACCTAATGAGCAGCTATCTTACACTGCGGTTAAGGGTTAGGGTCTGGCCGCATACATTGATGATGCAAACTACAAGTGGCTAAAGAGGTCTCCATTTCTCGCTCAAATTAGGGCAAATGAGAAAATTTTGAGGCTGGTCGGGCATTTTGGCGCAGCGTGGCACAATTTCGACCAATTTCATGGTTTCCGCACAGCTCGGCGCACAAATGAGGAATTTCGTAAAATCGGCGCAATCAGCGCAGCTGTTGCGCCCCTGCATTTGTGCATCACGTAGCAAATTTTCAAATACCTCTTTCGTATTTTCACGACATTGGTTCAATGAAATTTTCCAAACCATCGTATGCTAAGTTTAGCACCCACTGAACAAAATGTACTTCATTTTTATTGAGTAGAAGCTATGTGGGACTCCCCCAGTAGACGCCTTCAATCTTTCGTACGTCACTGCGTTTGGCACGGCAATCTCAGTGTATTCTTCACCCAAATTTTCTTCTTGGATGTTTTCTTTGTTGTCGAGCAACATAATGCGGCAAGAGAGGTGTTTTTGGGATAGTGAAATTACAGTTACTAATATGCAAAAATATGTTCTGCTCTTTAGTGTCTCTTTAAAGAAAATGAAAGCGTGCTTCACTTTTGGACAGAACTGCCGCAGGAATCAAACCTTCAGTTTTTAGACCTAACGCAAACGCTTCACTCAAACTGGGGCGAGACGGCTGAAACTGAATTTGGAGCAGTTTTTGGAACAGCAAAATTTCAATTTTGCAGCAGTTAGCAGCCTTTACTAAGTTGTCTTGGGAGCTTGAAAATACCAATGTTTGCTGCCAGTGCCGCTCTTGCTGCAATTGCTGCCAGCGCCGCTCTGTGACTCGCGTAAAGTGCTCGCACACCACAGGTGAAAAAATCCCTGTCCACGCAAACAAACCGCTGATCATAGGGAGGCAGGTTTTATTGCAAAAAAAGAAGAAAAGAAAGAAAACGAAGTCACGCTGCTGCCGACGGAAACACTGATTGAGATAAGCCACTAATTGAGATAAGAAAACACTGATTGAAATAAGATTACGACTTAGCACCCGGTACAAATTCGTCTATTTGCTGACGATTGTGTTTTGTTTAGAGATGTAACCTGCATTAGTGACCAATGTGACCTTAATACTAACTTAGTCAATCTATCAAAATGGTGTGAACAATAGGGAATGCTTCCTAATGCAAACAATTATGTGTATCTCCCCATAACGCACGAAAAAGTCCTATTAGACTACACATACAATTTAGTTGAAGCAGCTTTACTCAAAGAAGCCTCCTATAAATACTTAGGCTTAACGTTAACAATGATTTGTGGGGTTTAACGTCCCAAAACCACCATATGAATATGAGAGACGCCGTAGTGGAGGGCTCCGGAAATTTCGACCACCTGGGGTTCTTTAACCTGCACCCAAATCTGAGCACATGGGCCTACAACATTTCCGCCTCCATCGGAAATGCAGCCGCCGCAGCCGGGATTCGATCCCACGACCTGTGGGTCAGCAGCCGAGTACCTTAGCCACTAGACCACCGCGGCGGGGCAGCTTAACGTTAACAAGTACCTTATCCTGGAATTTGCACGTAAATAACATCTGCTCTGCCGCTTTCTGCAAATTATGCCTTCTCCGCCACAAGCTCAAGACTGCTCTGCCTAGCGTTAAACTCCTCTCCTACTTTGCCTTAATTAGGCCTAATCTATAGTATGCCTCCATAGTTTGGGATCTCCACACAAAAATTAACGTTCACAACCTAAAGAAGAATTCGAAAAAGCTGTACAATTCATATATAGTAAATTTATGTCAACCGACTCCCCCACTGCATTACTAATGGCAAATGGTATAGAACTATTACAAATTCGAAGAAAAAAAAGTCTGCTACAGTTTCTTTCAGACATAGTAAACCACAGGCTATCCTTAGACACCGCAGCATACGTATCCTTCTTGTTAAGCAGACCCCCTCGGCACCACTATCCTCATTCCCTGAGGCCAATCTTCGCAAGGACTGATACTTTTTGGTACTCCTTCTTCCCACAAACAGTAGATGATTGGAATAAACTAACCGAAGCATTTCCTTAACGCCCTTGACCATTTGTGTAAATACTATTCTTCCATGACATCCATAGCATTGTATTATCACCTTGTTGTTCTATTGTTACTTTTTTTAAAGTCATAACCCCTCTGTCTAATATGCAAAGAAATTGTGTCAAAAACGTTTTGCAACCTTGTTTCATTCTGTTATTAAGTGTGTTCCATGTATGCTCACCCTGCTTAGATTTCTGTCCGCAGTATTCTATGCATAAATAATTAAATTAATTAATAAATAAATAAAAGCTCGCGTAGCTCTGCGCCGGCACGCATGCAGCGACACCTCTTTAAGCACTTGTTGAGAGTTTCGATTACAAAACGAAGCAGTGGCGAATCGCCATTAGTGAAAACTGTGCCAAGTGATTGCCGATGCGTAATGAGTCCCGAATAAAGCGCCAAGGTGTCCATTATTATCGTTTACAATGGTTTGATTACTCGTTTCGTCACCGCGGCTTCGCATGTAACCAAGTGTTTCTCTCTACCTGCAGACACTGATGTGCAGATTTCATTTGTGATGGCTTCTTTAAATGCAAAATGCAATAAGAACTCGCCTGTCTAAATAAAGTAGTATATCTAATGGGTGTAAACCGGGAATAGGTTGCACACAGTTTGCCGTTCACGGAACCCATTTCGGGATCCTGTGTGCACGTGCAAGAGCATCCGGGAGACGCGTCGGATGCAGTGAATAAATGACTCCACGTTTACAGTTACTCACTCAGAACAAACACGTACTCTTAGGTGACCACATGCATCAGCGTCAACATGAAAGCTACAATGCCTGGAGGAACCCGCTATGCACGACAGAGAACCGGAGAGTCGACTCCGCTATGCTTGCCACCCAACTGAATGGCTTTCGCTAGCCGACAGTGGCACTAGAACACACAGCTTAGCTAGAAGAAACAGCACGCTCGATGCACGGCAGCACGTTTTTGTGGGGTCAAGCATATTTGATAAAGTTTAAAGATTATGGCGGCACCATGGGAACCTTTGTCACCAAAAAACGTAAGCTGAAAAAAAAACACAATTGAGTGCGTTCTATTAGTCAAACCCGCCATTTTCCCCCACTGTAGCTGAGGTCAGCATAAAAATTCTAGCTTTCAAGGCTGTTTTGGAGCAGTTCGGTGCAATTTTCTTGATTACTACGCTTTTAGAGCAGCTTCGCGCAAAAAACGGAAATGTATCAAAGATGCGCAATGTGAGCAGCTGTCTCGCTCCTTATCAATGCATGTGTATTGGCAGTACAGGCCCAGGTCGCAACAGCCTCTTTTGCCTTACACATTAACTTATTTCAAAGTGATGAAAGATAAATTGGCTGCATCTTTGGTACAGGAGGCTGTGCGCAAGTCATGTGTGCACGAGGTTTTGAGCAGTGCTTACGCTCAGATTCAGAGGTTTCCAACAGCAGGGTTCCAGAATATGTGGTCACTAGAACCTGCGAAACGGTGGCGAGATAGATGAAACATTTCAGCAAATGCGAAGTCTGTGAGAAAAATCATGAAAGCCGCTTTAGCCAGCTGCACTACATTCAAGTTCTTTATTTGATACAAGCTTTTATTAGTACATAATAATACACAACACTTGTTAGACTTGTTCACAAAATGGCGCACTATTAAGAGTGTCGCATCCAGATATGATGCGGCAGTGGTATGTACGGCTCTTAAGAAGCTGGGCAGTACTTGCCCACTTGTGAAGCTCGGGGTCAAAGGCAAAACGAAAAAATAAAGGTGAATGTGGTCAGAAACACCGAAGCTCCTCCATTTCTTGTGTTACAAGAGTCGTGTACGAGATTCCTCAGTCATGTGCCAATAGTTATATTGGTCAGACTGGTAGGTGCATGTTAGATTGCGGGGGCACCAGGAGAAATGCGAAAAGGATACCCGAATATAAAACTTGTCTGCTTATTGAACACAGTGTCACTGAAAGCTACTGTTTAACATCAGGGGTGCAACAGCCGAAATACAACTTTGAGCACTTTTAGGAGCAGCAAAATGTTACAGTTAGAGCACTAAAATGACAATTTCCAGCACGGGACAGGGAATTAAATATGCAATTTTCATCACTATATACCAAATTTTGAAGAGTATGAAAGAGAAGGCTTCTATTTAGAAACAAAATATGTACAAACGTTTCGACATCACCTAAATTGTGCAGTGTAAACATGAGCACTGCTACTTTAATGAAAGTGGTATTTATAACCACCCACTGAAAAACAATGATAAAATCCATATCAGCATTTGCTGTGCCTGTAAAATCATTTGACAGACTCTGGGAATTTAAATATGGATCTGCCAAGCTTGCGACCATGAAATTTGGGAGACTCCTGAATCTGAAGAGCACAGGTGGTGAAAACAAAAACAAAAAACCAGTGCACAAGTTAGTTTTTTTTTAAACATGTCATACACTGCTACAAATTAGTTCCAGTAGCATATTTAGACATCAGTGATTAAAATGATACTCCTAATAAGGCAACGCTCAAACGCAACAGTAAGTGAACAATATGTGAAGTGTCCCGTGACTAGGGACAACAGCCGCTTCCAAATTTCACTACGCTTTTCCACAAAGCACTGTTGCGAATTGGCAAAGGTGGCCTATTCAGGATTCCCTGCACGGGTTAGAATCCCAAGCCAAGACATTTTCTAAGCACTACACTTCTCCTTCTCCAACTTCCCACCTTGTTTTTTCTGGTTTTTATCCATTGTGGGGTTAGGTATCGCTTCAGCTCTCCCTTGAAAGCCCATTCGACCAGGTAAAGTAACAACGGTGTGCACCCGTTCACCTAGCGATAGTACCGCAGATGTCCATCGCCAGAACCGCAGCCGGAATGACACAACTTCAAGAGAAAAACAAAAAGGGGGGGGGGGGAGGGCTCAGAGCTGTCAATGAAATAGGGGTTGTCCAGTTTTTTTTAAGCTTTTTTCCCAAACTGTGCGAAATTTTACGGCAGGTCTTGGAGAGGAATCAGTTTCCGAAGCCTACCAAGTTTTCGCCTGTAGATCAAAACAGCATTAAGAAGTGACAGGGGCTATGGGTTCATCCTATCACCGTAAGATATAAGCAAAATACCCTGTGAGCTGAGGTCGCAGATGACAGAGGTGTTGGCAGATAGCTTTTTCGAAGGGGGCGCCACATTGATTAGAATAAACAACGCAGCCGGCATCATAGGTGCAAGTGACCCCCAGGTACAGGACGCTTCACCTGAAAAGTCACAGCATGAGACAATCGCCGGGGACTCGAATTTAAATCGATGTACAGAAGCCAACAAAGAGAGGGTAAGAGGTGACTAGAGGGTTGCAGTAGGGGCGTTTCCAAGACGCAAGCTGGAAGCAGTCATGAGGCAAGCGAGCGCAAAACTCAAAACTACAGCTGATAGACGAAACCTCGTGATAGTTTCAGGCGGTTTAAACGATGTCCTAAATGAAGATACAGCAGGACTAGCAACTACACTGGCGAAAGGCGTCGATTACATGAGCGCCACTTCTACTAAGGTACAGGTAGTGATATGCACGATACCGGAGGTACCGGTGCGTGATAGCAATCCGGCAAGGGCGGTTGTCAACGCAAACCAGGAGATATGGCGGATGAGTCGAGAGAAAGGCTTTAAGGTGGTGGAAATAAACAGAGAGGTGCATAGGTGGGGTGGTTTTCAACGAGACATAATTCACTTCGATGGGCGGCTAGGACATGAGGTAGGTTGGCGACTTGCAGGACGCGCAGTAGCTTTTTTGGGGGGGCAAGCGGGCCCTTCGGGGTGCAGGATAGCTAGTAACGAGGAAAACAACCAGGGAAACTCTTTGACAGGTGGTATGGAAAGATACGATTCCAAAGTGGCACCAGTATCTAAGATAGGTAGAGTCCGGGGCAGAAATAAACGTAGCCACACGCGCCGACCCAATTCAGACATAGGGTATATTAACATCTAGGGCGGTAGGAACAGGCTGAAGTGGAAAGAGATAGAAAAACAGCTAAGGGAGGAGAGGCCGATGGTATACGGTTTTGTAGAAACAAATCTCGGGGACATGAGAATCCTCCGAACAATCTGGACTACGCGAAGGAATATTGTAATGGAACACAAGGCAGCAGAAAGAGGGATGGTATCGGGGCATTCATTCATGAAAGTACAGACTGGGAAAGGGTCAAGGAAGATTGCAAGGAACATTTCTGGCCAAAAGGGAAAGTGGCTGGGCAAATGACACTCCTAGGTTTCGTGTACTTGTGGACGGGAGCAAAGGCCAGAGAGGAAAACCAGGCAATGGTAGAGTGTATATCAAAGAACATTCAGGAGTTAGGAGGAGAGTGCGAGATAATTATACTAGAAGATATGAATGCACACATAGAAGATATAGATGGGTATACCAACCCGTCAGGCAAAATGATCATAGATATGTGTGAAAGGCTGGATGTGATCATTTGAAACACTACCGAGAAGTGTGAAGGGCAAATAACATGGGAGGTAGGAAGGCTGCAGTCGACGATAGATTACGCACTGATGCACATAGGATGTATGATAAGCTCAGGGGAATGCACATAGACAAAGGTGGCTCCAGAAGTCTGGGTAGTGATCACAAACGTATCAAGCTACTTTTTGGAAGAGCAGTGAAAGTGGGAAGAAGACAAGATGAGCAACTACAGGAAAATTTTTACTCAGAAAGGCAAATTGAAATAGCCACTAAACAAGTTGGGAAAGTAATCACTGAGTATAATAAACAGTGTGGACATACACGAATCTAATTAGAATGTTTTAGCTAGAGCTTGCTAAGGCACGTGACAAGTCACCCCGGAAAAAAAGACACAAACCCAAAAGTTGGTGAAATGAGGAAGTTAAGAGAACCATAGCAAAATGTCGGGAAGCCTCTAGGGAACACAGACATGCTAAGCAACGGGGTGAACCGACAGATAATATTGAAAGAAATTGGGAAATCTTTCTAAGCTGTAGAAGGAATGCATCCCTTCTGATCAATGAAAAGATTAGAAGAAAGGGAGCACAGTGGCTGGCAGAAGTACAAGAAAAAGATAGAAAGGCAGCTGCGAAATCTTGGAACCATCTAAACTCCCTAAGAAATGAGACGAGCCTAGAGCAGAGGTTTATAACTGCTACTCAAGGCGCTAGGCTAGAAGGGGACGAAGCTATTCAACATATAAGAACAAGGGTGACAGAAAAATTTCAACACAAAAGTGCTTTATTCACCACTATAGACAAGGATCAATCAAGTGGTGCAATGGCTCCAATTTCACAAGAGTGGGAAAGGGCTGAGAAAAGGGTTCCTAGTAATATATCAACAGGCCCAGATGGTATTCCAAATATCCTGATAAAGACATTAGAGCCGAAGTCTAAGCAGGCTTTGAGAGAGGCAGTGACCAAAATAATAATCGATGGAGAAGTTCCCGATGGATGTAAACTTAGGAGGATGAGCATGATCTATAAAAGAAAGGGGGACAAAGCTGACATAAACAACTACCGTCCTATAACAGTGACCTAAGTGGTCTACAGGCTGGCGATGCAGATTATAAAGGAAAGACTGCAGGCATGGATACAGGATGAGGGGGTGCTGCGGGAACTGCAGAATGGGTTTTGGAAACAAAGAAGGTTGGAAGACAATCTGTTCTCATTGACGCAGTGCATTGAAATAGCAGAAAAGGAACACAGGCTCCTGTGGCTAGCATTTTTGCATATTAAGGGAGCGTACGATAGCGTGGTTCAAGAGGAATTGTGGGGAATACTGGACACACTAGGCACAGAACATGTAGTCACTAATCTTTTAAAGGAAAACTATAAAGGTAACAAGGTAGTTATAAAGTGGGAAAAACCGGTATCCAAGCCTGCAGAGTTAAAACGGGGGCTCAGCAGGGGTGTCCCCTGTCACCCTTATTATTCATGATGAACCTACAAGGATGAGAGGCCAAATTAGAGGGAAGTGGACTAGGCTTCACCCTTTCTTTCGTCAAACAAGGAAAACTCTGAACAGGCACTACTAGCATTGATGTACACAGATGATAAAGTGCTCATGGCCGACAACAAGGAAGATTTACAGAGATTGGTGGACATCTGCGGTAACGAGGGAGAAAGGTTAGATTTCAGATTCAGTAAGGAAAAATCAGCAGTCATAATTTTTAATGACAATGAAGGTAGGGAGCTTAGAATACAGGAGGTCAAACTCGAGATAACAGATAAATACAAATATCTGGGCGTATGGATAAGCAAAGGCGCCGACTACCTAAGGTAACACAAAATATACGTGTCGACGAAAGGTAACAGGAATGCAGCGGTAATGAAAAACAGGGCACTGTGGAATTACAATAGCTATGATGTTGTGAGAGGAATATGGAAAGGGGTCATGGTTCCTGGTCTGACGTTCGGCAATGTGGTCTTGTGCTTGAGATCACAAGTTCAAGCAAGATTAGAAATTAAGCAACGTAGAATAGGTAAGCTTGCCTTAGGATCTAACGGGAATACACCAAATCAGAGAGTACAAGGTGATATGGAATGGACATCGTTTGAGGGCAGGAAAGCTAGCAACAAGATAAAATTTAAGAATCGATTGAGAGAAACGGGGGAGGAGCGTTGGGCTAGGAAGGTATTCAGCTGCTTGTACATGAAGAATGTCGATACAAAATGGCGGAAGCGAACCAGAAAATTGACTGGTAAATACTTCGAAAACAGCAGGGGGCCAAACCAAAAAGAATTATTAGTTAAGAAGAAGGTGAAGCAAGCTAAGACCGATATGTGGAGAATTGGCATGATTAAGAAGTCCGCACTAGAGATCTATCGAACGTTTAAGCAGGAAATAGCCAAGGAAAGGATCTATGATAATACTGGGGGTAGTTCTCTACGGTTTGAGGCCAGGACGGGAGTATTGCGAACAAAGACTTATCGGGCCAAATACGAAAGTGTAGACACGGTATGCAGAGGGTGTGGAGAGGAAGACGAAACTGCCGAACACTTGATTATGTTCTGTAAAGAGCTTCACCATGTAGTTCAGGTTGATGGCGCAGAGTTTTTCAAAGCACAGGGGTTTAGGGACAGTGGGGGCAAAATAGACTTTAAGCGGGTAGAATTAACTAGAAGGAGGTTATCTGATTGGTGGCCAAAGTCAAGGCACGAGTGAAAATCGAACCCTTCGCGGCAAATTACGAATGCTCAACCTCACTATTTAGGAAAAAAAATTAATCTAGTTTTTGGTTCTTTAGGTATTACGGCTTGGTGGCACTGGCGACCGCCCGATCTAAAGGGTACAGCCATATCATTCTATTCATCCATGGTTTCTAGCTAGGCAAGTAGATGTGGTAGACCGTTATTTTCTGCGCCCCTATATGCCATAGGAAAATATTGGGAGGACAGACATATTTACAAGCTTGTTTCAGTGCGTGAACAAAGGAGAAAGGACAAGGTAAACAGAAAGAGCGCTGACTTTGAACTAACTTTATTTCACAGAGTGGCAGAAAAATATACGTCTAAAAAGAATGGTTACAGAGCATGAAGGTAAAAAGCAAGCCCAATCTGCACACCAACAACAAAGCACGTGTGACGGGTGCTGTATTGCCTGAAAGCCCAGCCAGGTAATCACGTTCAGCCTCTGATAAAGCAACCGATGAAATGCTTATGCATTCATCTCCTAGCGATTGTATTTTTTTGGCTTCAATAATTTCTCGGGCAGGGGTACGGGCCTATAGTGCCACCCCATGGCTATGCTACTGGTGGATGGAAGCCAGTGTGGTCGAGTACACACAAAGAGAAGGAGAGCCGGGGAGGATGGTGGGAGAGGCACAGGCTACTGTTAGGTTACCATGGCGAAAGAAGTAGCTCTAACTGGAGCGGCACATGCGTGATGTAAGAAAGAAGGTTTCGTCGAACGTGCTGGCTCAACACAGAGAAGCAACTGACAACAAAATAGACTGGAATAAGGTTAAATTACCAAAATAAAGGGAAAAGAATTAGACTTCCGGGCTTTATCCACACTCCCTGACAATTCGGACAACAACGGGCACATTCTTGAGTGTAATGGCGATGACAGAAACTTCCCCCAGATATACATACCTACATCCTATTTTGAAATATACATAATTGGACTCTTCGCACATTCATATTAAGTTGTGAGCGTGGCTCCCGTGCGGAAACTTAATTGTTCCGCTTTTATGCGAGCATTTATAGTCAGTGCTCATGTTGACCCCTTAGTTGAAACACAACCACAACACAAAAAGAGAGAGGTGACAGTGGCACTGCAAGCCGCTGTGAGAGTACCCTTACGTATGTAGCCCACATTGGCATGCCGCCAGTAACTTTTGCTGTCTTTCCGGATAGTGTAGTCGGCAGAAGTCTGCACAAATGAGGCCAGAGCTAAACAACGCTGTTCGAAAATGAAGACACTGCAAAGTCACGGTAAAACCACACATGCAACTGCCAGCTTTCCTTTGCCAGTGCGAGGCGAGATCACGTGACCCAACCCTGCACGTCACAGCGATTGCAGCACTCGCGCCACCGGTGGGGGGCCTCACGCCAAATATATCAGGGAAACTGCATGACCAGCCCTTGGTACACAGGATGGTGCAGCAAGCAATAGAGGAAGACAAGGGTGGTCATAGCCGGGAGAAGCAGTGGTTGAAAAAAAATTGACAAGAGACTTTTCGCAAACAGTCAACCATAGATTCTTGGCTCTCTAACCCATATGTAAGTAGTGTAAATAAACATCCTATTTATTATTGAAACCAAATGGCAGCGAATCGCTGAATCAAACCTTTTTATAACATACTCTGTCCTGTCATGCAAATTTGGTTCATGTCAAAAATTGATTGGCAAAAAATTAGAGCTCACTCAATCTAACTTATACTTACTTCGCGCCTCTGGCTCATTCTGACCCACAAAAATGTTTTTAAACCAGACTCGCTCGTCTTCAAGCTCGCTAAATATTACTCACCCTTAGTCACTCAAGCACATGGCTTATTTGGGTATGAGCGAGTCTTAACTAAAACAACTAGAGAGTGAGTTGCTGACCCAAGGTGTCAAATTAGGGAGACGATCACAGAGCGCGCAAACATAATAGGCTAGATTAAATTGATCGATCAGATACATACTATACAGACCTACTGACAGACAGATATAGTTAGGGTGCTTTTAGTTCGCTAAACAAATGCTCTGCTTTAAACAGCAGGTGTCTACCAGGAGCTCAGACCTTAAGGGAAGCGTCACTTTGAGACTTCAGCTTTTCTGGTTTCTATGAATAGAAAGAACTTACGAGACATTTTGAATTTCGCTACTCTGTACTAGCACTGGTGTCCAAGCGATATCTGACACACTGCCATAAACAAGCCTCGGAATGCAATCCATAGGTCAACAGCACGAGAAAAAAAGGAATTCCTTGTTATGATGGCAGGACGACAACACTTTTCTAGGCTAAAAAAAGAAAAAGTTGGAAAACTGATGTGCTTTTTAAAACACGCGACAGCGTTGTACAGACCTTGTGTAGAACCTGCTGCCATCTAGCAGACACTGAGTGCATTTCTGCAATGTTGAAGGCTGGACGCGTTCCACCTGTGCAGGCACGGAATGTCCATATTAACGTGTGGTGGCAGATAGGGGCGGAAGTGCCAACAAACTTTCGTGTGACATGTTGCTCAGACTGAGGAAACTGGTATGCTAAAGGAATAATTGCAGGAAATCAACCTTCATGTTTTTGACTTCGTCGTTGTTGACACGAAGGCCCAGATCTGTTGCTCAATTTGCTGCTTGCAATTAAATGCCTGTTTATATTCTCAGTTCTATCCAGTAGTGGGACAGCATAGGCACTGATCAAAGCATGTTCTTTCATGCCATGCCAGAATGAAACAGTTTTTGCACCGAGTGAATGCAGGCACAGACAAACCGGTCTTGTGCACGAGCTTCAAAGCTGCATCACAAATACTCATGCTTGCCTCTGCTGCTGTTCACAGCATTACTTTGTCGATTACATTGCGATTACAATTCCATATTAGCCATATAGCTTCTGCATGTAATCGATTCTCATGTGATGAACTGGTTGTGCTCGAACATGTTGCTTATTGTCACTTGTTTATTGTGGAGTTTAATGAGCTAACGTTTGGTGATGTAGTTTGCACATATATTGCTTCACTATGTGTACTTTTCAAGCCTTCCATGTGCTCTTTCAGAGGAGATGGCCAATTTCATCAGAACAAACTGAATGCTGTGACCCTCCCTATGGTATTATATTTTATACCCCAAAAAGAGCAAATATGTTATTCCAAATGGTGATCCTCCTTCATAAAAAAACATATATCCACCTTTGTGTGCCGTAAAATGTTAATACATGCCGCAAGTGTGTCAACACTGTTCAAAACTGAAAAAATGCTCTTCTGGAAAATCTGTTACCCTTAACTGTGGGTGCGATGCCACTGTTTACGCACAAAGGTGGTTTCGCAAATGTTCAGAAGGCGATACACAACTGTCCTGCTGCAAACGGCGTGAAATTGTAAAGCGCAAATAAGCCCCGAAAGTGATGACGTGAACCCAAATATTTTACACCTACTGTGCTGTTTACGAGCACATGCCCCCGCCTAAACGGGTGTTCAATGAAATACCAGCTAATCAGCACCTACTTTACGGATACGGATAATTTATGGATACGGATAATGGATACGGATAATGCACCTACTCTATGAATACGGATAATGGATAATTTTCTTTTTTTTTCACGCACAGAACACTAATTATTAAAAAAATTTTACTTTTGTGTTATTGCTATATTTAGCATACGTTAATGACTACAGCAGCACGGCATTATTTATTTCAGATATAAAGAAAGAGTAAAAAGTTTCATTTCAAGTTAGATGTACGATAAATCGGAGGGGCTATTTTGTAAGTATTCTATCTAGAACAGGGCAGACATGAAACAAAAGAATGAAATGGAGCCACAATTGATTGTTCAAGGCTATTCTCATGGTTATGACATGAGAATAGCCATGGAAGGTGCATAGGACGGGTTGAGGCTGCATTGCCTCAATAAAATGGAGACAAAATGGCATCCGACCAACATGGCTCAATTTAAATGAAGCGCTTGAGCCAAAAGAATCGAATTAGCCTGCTTTGCAACTCACTTACCATATTTCTGCTGCGAAAATCACAACAAAATAACTCCTCCGAATTTCAACACCACTTAGCGTCTACTCAAGACAAATACATGGCTGAAGCCATCCCAGTCTGCCATCTCAAGCTTTGAAAAACAACACGCGCCAATATTGATGATGTGCTGTATTAATTTTATATTTTTACATGTGTTGAAAGCATTTCCGCATTCTCTTAGCTTGCCTGCAAGCTTTTTCATTCATCTTGTTCTCTCATTCGATCTCCTCCCATTCTAACTAAAACGCTTACAAATTAACCCCCACGTTCACATAGGCTGTTTCTAGTAAATTACGCTTTTCAATGGTGTAACAGAGGTTCCTTAGCCCCCAGCTGTGTCTCCCTATAGCTTCTTCTCAGCCACACTGCACCTCATAAATAGCAAATAACTAAAGCAACCCTGAACTTAAAATCCGGCGACCGCTCCGGTCTATTTAAAGGGCCCCTAAACTACCTCTTATAATTTATTTTCAAACGTTTGAAGTAAACACGTGCATCATATGCGAAAAGCTGCATGATCAATGATTCTCCACGTGGCAGCGTAAAAAGCTGCCAGTGCTCTACAACTTCTAAAAACAATCCCCCCATGCCTTTCGGGCTGGCACGTGACATCGAGACGTTGAATCTGACGTGCAGATTAAATATGCTGCAATTGGTCAAGCAAGCACCTATGACTTCCTGTTAGCCTGTAAGCAGCTGTCCATGCCACTCGTTGTTTGTCGTGATGCCCGCGCTTGCACGTGCTTGCAAATCAGGTACTGTGGTCCGTAGGACGGGGTTCATACCGACACTATTCGTATAAGCACCGGCTGGCACAGCAACAGCGATTCGCCAACAAGCACACAGTTGACAGAGGGTGGAGTCGCGGCAACAGTAACAAGACAGTGTTTGGAGCAATATGTCATCGATGATTTATGCCGCGCAAGATTGGGAGAGATGCTCAGCAAGAGGGCAAAGCGGCTTCGGGAGAGGTACCAACGGAGGGTAGTGAAAAGAAGAATGAAAGGAGTGATTACTGTGCTCAGATAATCAAACGCATTTAACTCTGCTGTTACATAACCGTTTCAAAAATTTTAACGGCTTTATGGTTGTTGTCCACTTGCGCACAACTTCTTCTCAGCAATTGAATTTCCACCTCTGGGTGGTTAAGTATTACATCTCGTTTCTGGCTGCATGCAGTATAGCACATGTTGAGTGCCAGCACTTTTAAGGTATTAAAATTATTCTTGGTGTATGGCTATGAGATTGGTGGCCTCGAAATCAAGCGGCAAATGTATAGACCAGCAATGGTATTGCCACTGATACGTGTTGTCAAACGTGGGACTCTGGTGCAGCATGGCATAATCTATATTGATTTTAATAGGATGGTGCAGAAAACCTAGTTCAGTACATTTGCGTGCAGAAGCAGCATCACTCGATTAAGTATGGGGGTTGTTTACATTATTTAAACCACACGAAGCTAACAGACAAGGCAAACATAGGAATTCATACGAATGAATACTTGAAATTTCATATTCTGTTTCTGACTTGCCACGATTGAATTTTCAAAACGAACTGAAAGCTATTGTTGGGCTTTCAATGCAAAACAAATGAAAAAGTAACTAAGACCTCCTTTTGTTGTCTGCCAAGATAACCCCGCTAGTAGCAACATAATCACCACCACAACTTTCGTAGCTGCGACGTAACTGACATAAATGTTGATGCTACTTTTATTTGCTCGTATTGTTGTGACGAAGCTTTAAAACGTCACTGCTCATTATATCTAATGTAGCTAGCAAGGTACAAAAGCCTTGAGTAGCGTGCTAACCTCCTACACAGAGAACTGCCTCTAGTTGCAATGGGCCACGCTCCACATAATGGCCACGCTGAACCCACGGCAAACTGCAGTAGTTGGCCTTGTTTTAAGTGCATCGTAAATATGCGGTTATGCCAAATGGTGCGACTCGTGCTACGTGTATGCACCATTTAGCTCACACTGCCGATCCACTGCACAAGTTTGACACCCAGGTACATAAAATTAGCATTGGTGACAGGGAGGTACTTTTCTCCAATATACACGAGACATAGGCAGACGACATAGGCTCCCGTCATGTCGCGGTAAGCTTAGACAAATTGCAAATAAAGGATTACCTGTACTCTACTATTTACCCTCGAATCAAAAAAAATGATCGATCACTCGGGTCGCACTTACGTGACTAGCCGAAACTGTTCGTCCTACTTACTCACCGAATACTCGCACATTACGGCGAGCGGTTGATTAAAGTGCACGTGAAAGGTATGAACAAGAAGGCACTCGTACAGAAGTACAGTAACTTATACTCACAAATGTAATCTGGCTCGTCGCTGGCGTTGCTGATGTAGCAAAAATTCTCTTCTATCTGCCGAAAACCCGTATGATAAAATCAGTGCTGCCAAGTCTTGGTAAGGAAGCGTTGACGAAATCGGACAAATCGCCCGAAATGTGGCCAGGGAAGTATTTATGCACAACAAAACTAAAAATGATTTCAAGCCTCCTTAACAAAAGTGATATTTAGCACTCAAAAAAGCAGCGATGGTGCAGTCACCCAGCAAATGTCAAAAGATACTGTCGCTCAGCTTGGTGAGCTGGTATAACGACCGAGGTTATGGTTGTCGCAAAAAACTGTGAAACAAATTTTTCTTGATGAAGTAGCATCTAATTGATAGCTTTCATACAGAACCAGCTGTCTGTATAACCAACAAAACAAGCGTACTACTTCTAATGACTGTGATAAGCTTGCGTTCCGTGTTACATGGACACCTATCATAGCGGAAGGAATAAGACGCAATCTGCGCATCGCGATTTCCGACTCTCAGGCCGTGATTTAGCTAACGTCTTCACCTGGCGTTTGCGTGATTCAGCGCCAAACAAAACTTGAGGGGTCTGGTCACGATCAAAAGACACCCTTACAATGAATCAGCAAGAAAAATCAGGCAATCCTCGGAAAATCGCGAAAAGCAGCATCAGCTGATCCGATTGCAGAATATATTTCATTTATTCATGCTGGAGTTCCGGATAGTATGCAGTTGCAGTAGTCTTTAACTCGACATGCGTGAAAAGCCACGGTTGTACGTGCGAGTATGACAAGTAAATACCAAGCGAGATTGACGGCCGTAAAGACGCGAAGAAGCGCCCAACTTTTGTCCTAACTAAATTAGGTGGTAGTATAAGGTGCCAGGCGTTCCCACAAGGGTGGGTTCAAACTATATTATTCACTACAATATTACCGGTTCAGCCACACCATGGGTTCGATGCTTCATCCAAAAATAAACACTGGCTACGCCCATGAAAACGGGCCCCGGCATGGTCACATGTGTGTGTACTTTTATTAATCTCAGATATGCCTCGCTCTGATTGCGACATACAGAAAACACCATGAACAAAATACGCCAGCTCGTAAAATGCAATAACTAAGCCTATACACGTGCATGCTTTATTAGTAAGAAATGGGCAAAGCTATAACCATCCACCTATATGTGCCTGCCCGCTATTAACTTAGTCCTAACAACATTACATGTAGTCCCTCTGGAAAAGTACCAGATTATGCTACCAGCGAACGTATAAGCAAATTATCGCAAAAATAACGAGGACTATGGAAGAGTGTGCACAACACTAGCGCTAATTTTCAACATTTTTGACAGCTTAACCGCTAAAGAAAGCTCTGTATCGGTGCGAAGCGATTGGTCAGATTATTACTTGTGTTTTAAGGCATATCAATTGTACCTGCTTCTTTTCGTTGCAACGATATTATAGCACACTACATTGTCACTGTTTCATATATCAAACCACGGAGCCACCACAACATTATGGGATGGTTCTTTGAGAAAGAGCTCTAGTCTAAGGGCTATGATGACAGAGAAACAAAGAAGAAAAAATTCTGCATATGGCAACTCAACCATGAAGTTGATGTACTACTTAAACTATGTTAGAAGCACTATCTCAATTGGGCTGCAATTGAAAAGAATTTTCGAGAAAGCCATACGAAAATACGCATTTATTTACAGATTTGCCGACTTCACTCAGCCTAACGTGTGCTCTGTGTTGGTGTTACTGTGTTCTGCGAATGGTGCTGAAGTCTAAATCAGGATGCTGACGGCATAGCACCAACAGTCGACTGAGCCTAGCTGTTTCAACCCAGCACCTCACATTCGTATGTGATGTCACAGATATGATGCAGCAATTCCGTCCGAAGTCGGCCTCATGTGGTTCAACCATCCAATCATTTAGGAATACGTGTAGATTTTAAATAATATACTGATAGTGATACCGTTCAACGTGTCTGATCTTCTAAATATGCCATGTGGCATGACAAACTCCAGACATACATTTCAGCTATTTACCCAGCCTTGAGTTCTGTCATGCTTGCCTCAATAACGTACTCATCGTGAGTTCATCAGATGAGTGAAGTTCACATCAGAATTCTGCAATCCAACATCTGACCAAGGTTCATTTGTCAGCATAAGCAGGTGTGCAGTTGATGTCCAAAAGCTCACCTGTCCTATCCTCGTGTTCTCCGCATCCAGTATTCAGCTCTACTCTGGTAGATTTATAGGTGTTGAGAGCTTCCCATCTCTGAATACTAGATGCTGATAAGCCCAACAAGCTCCTTCGTGTTATTTTTGTGAACTACGGACTATACTAACGTATTGTACCATGGTGCCAGGCTAATATACATATTCCTTCCACTTCGTGCTATTGATACACAGAAAGGCTAATATATTGAGCTCCCCTAAACCGAGAACTCCCATAAAAACTTCTGGGGATCAACAGATGCTTGCGTGACAGTATATGCTACTCCCTGAATATCAAATGATAGTTCCACTATACATCATAGTACGACATCTTGAATTCAATTCGGGCTAGATCACCGACTCGTCAAAGGACAACACATGGCAGCCAATCAGTTCCCTGATATGTCTTGAAAACTTATGCACCCTATCTGAGCAGCATCACAGCATTTTTTTGTGGAGACTGAAGCCAATAGATCCTCAAAAATGTCACTGTATCATGTGGTTGGCCCTGTAAACATATTCAGGAAGGTGACTATGCGACTGAATCTTGACGTGCCACAAAGCAATCTACTCAAGTGGTACGTACACCCACGTGATGCTATATTACCCCTTCTGTTATTTGCCTGGGGAAGTCTTTGGATTTCCCGTGTACTTGTGTGTCTGTGAAAGACTCTCTAATTGTGATATACCTAATTGTGCTTACAAGTGGGCATAAAAGGTAAGTATTTATGTCATGACATTATTACATGCAAGAAATACGTGATTTCTTTGTCATGGCATACGCGAGTACATCTCTTATCGGTACATGTTACACTCCCTCAGATACAATCGTTGCATCTATATTCCCATGAACTGCAGCAGATGTCAAACATATCCGAAACATATCATAGGAGCTGTCAACATTGTAATTGATGCCCTGTCACATAGCTCAAACAGCATGTTCACCTGTTCCAGAGAAATATACACCTTAAAAAAGTGGCGACTGGCTGACATGAAAACAAATTCTGCCATCTGCAAGAAATATAAGCTTTGACGCTGCTAGGCTTTCAGTGGTGCAGGGTCGTTTGCCAGTAAAAGGAGACATAATAGCTTCAACACATGCTGTGAACAAAAACTGACCATTTATGCCCACATGTAAGCACAATTAGGCATACTACTAGACTGTCCTTCTTGCCCAAAATACGTGGGAAATCCAAAGGCTTTCCCTGGCAGATAGCGTCAGGTGTATGGCATTAGGTGTTTTTATGTACCACTTATGTGGAATGCTTTGCAGCACTTCAAGATTCAATCACAATGCCACATTGTTGGACATGTTTGCAGGCCCAACCACTTGATTCAGTGACGTTTCTGTGGACCTCATTGGGCCATTGACTATAGTGCTGCCTTGCATAAGATAAACCTTTAGGCTTCTGTTGATTGCATGGTTCAGCGTTGGATGGAATATATTCTTACTCCAGACATTTCTAGGTCATGCAATGTTGCTCCTGCTTTTGTAGCGGCTGGCTGCATCACTCATGTCATCCTTGGTCCCAACAGATAGAGAAGGCCAATATGGACCGACAGTATTCCACCAAGCCCTACCTCCCAAGGAGCAATGAAAATAATGAAACGTATATGCATGACATTCAAGGCAGATATTGGTTGCAACACTGTAAAACTTGCTTTAGGCGTGACAGTAGGTCTACCCAGTGACCTTGTTCTTTTACTCTGATTGACACAAAGCCCACATTCCTGCCAGTGACTACACATCTCGTCTATATTACATCATTAGGAAGCTTCTACCTATAGCTGTGTGACAGCGTATCGGAAGTCACATATGGTAGCAGTGAACTAGACTCTTGTACACGCATGCCTAAAGAAATGATACGGGCTAACCATCCCGCATTATTGTCATGCTGCCAACTTAAAAAAAAACCTCTCTAGTAACCTTTACAGAAGTTTTATGAAAACAAGACAGAAGATTCACTTCCTATGCAGAAGTCATCATCAGTGCAAAAATGACCCGAAACAGCAAAAATATTTTACACACATAACATTAATAAACATTCCCCACAATGCCATGATTAAAATTGCAGGTTAACTACTTGTCAAGTCAATATACCTAATAAAGTTTTTACCAGCATCATTTTTTTTTTGGCAATGTGAAAATGTTTTTTCTGTGTTTTATGTATTTGTTATATCTGAATTAATATCTTATGTGCGAAAAAATGCCCCATTAAATTTGTGACACCTGAATTTTGGTGGCTACAAAAATAATTGTATAACAGCGGTAATGCTATCATATGGTAAATCTATGTTTTGCATAGATTTACCGAGTCTATGTTTTGCATAGATTAATAAAAAGTGAAAATGTAATTTCCATTTTTTATTGTCTGGTACTTACGTTCAAGTGCCATGAAAAATAAAGTGTAACTTCGTGTTTCCTGTGAGCTTGACCACTGCAACCAGTCGTAACTTAAGGAAGGTTGAGGAACTAATAATACTAAATACCTGAATTTTCAATCAGTTGGAATAAAATACGGTGTGGTTCTGCATATTGAGCTTTGTTTCATTTGTAGATCAACAAGCTCATCTTCGTAAAACATGCCTAATTGTCTTTTCGAATTCATCCACATCATAAAAGCACTGAAGCTTCTAAAGCCACATTTGCGAAAATTGAAGATTTGTTTATTTTATTTAGCAATACTGTCAACTCTCATGCGAGAAGATTGCGAGAAGATTGACACTGTGCATGTGCCCCTGAACAGCAAAAAGCAGTATCTATGTAATCAATGTGAAGAATGCTGTGAATCCTGGCGTACATTAAACAGTTCTCGAAACATTTTGCGAAGTATGCTGGGTCATAGCTCTGACATGGTTTAGTAATACAAGTATAGGAGCCAGAAAACTTGAATAGGACTGACAGTTTAAGTTGGTAAGGATTCATGACATAAGAACAGTACAATGAAAAAGATTAAAAACAAGTAATCCACAGAAACACAAGTGCCGATTCGCGACTGAAGGTTGTTCAAAATTACAGAACAGAAGTATACTACATCCACATGGCAATACGCTAAATTGACCAGCAATACCAAAAATAAAAACAAGTTGGAAACAAGAGTGAAGGATTTGTTTACTCTGCAGTATACTTGAAAGAAAGCTGATGCATGATTGTTTGTCATTTTGACTGTACCTTCTCAAATAGTTTCTTTTTTCTCCAAACATCATCACAAGACAACTCAGGAAGCCTGCGCTTGCGCACGTTACTCAAAAGCCTTTTTTCCTTCTTTGTCGTGCCAATCTAAAAACCAGAAAGCTTGCGGGATCTCAACATTAGTCACAGTCGTTCTTTTCCTACTTACTTAAGTGAAAATCTACTAGTATGAGCTCTTCCGACTTCACTGTTGCCATAATTGTTGTGTATCTTCTGCCTGAATAGTTCTTTTCTGAGTCATCTCTAGCACACTGAAATAATGGTACTATTCAGACCCCCGGTAGCTTTAGTGCAATGACTGAATTTGTCGTTGATAGTGAGTCAATACAGCAAATTTTCCTGCTGTTCACCTAATCAAACACACATTCAAGGCAAATCAAGTAAGAGGACAGCTAGTGATGGCATTTTTCATATTGAAAAAGTGGTTTGGAGCAAGGCACAGCATTAGATTTTAAGAAAGGTCATATAAATTGAAGAACATGTGCGCCCTATCTGTATACATTTAATATTAATATTAATAATAACATAATGAACAAGAGAGCCGACTCTGACAGGGGCTATACAAGAAAGCACGTTGATTCTCATTCTCTGATCAGCTTCCAAGCCTCAATTCAGCTGAAGCAAGTCTGGCTTTATCCACTCAACGCATGTAGAAAAATAGTAGAAACACAGTACAAATATTTCTGTATAATACATACAGTGTCATTATAACAACAGTTTTTTTAATTCTAACACAGTTCGAATTTGGAATAATTAAAAGACGTCTTAAAGTTTAAATGCCTCTCTTACTGATATTTACTTCTTTCATGTCTTTCAATAGGCACAACTACTACACTAACATGTCAACGTGAAAATAACAAATGGCTGAGACGTGAATGGTGGTCAAAGATGACCATGCAGGTCATTGATTATTTATTCGAAGAACACCATCTGCATGCAGTCCTACCAGTGCCCTCTGTCTTCTTTAATTTGAACACACTCTAGCAACGATGAAGGTGGTGAGCGTATTAGGAAAAAAATTGGTGAGACTCTTTCTACAAACCTGGTAGCAACAGTACTTTAATCACGTAAAGAGGAGTTGTGTGTGCATATGCCCCTGTTTCATATCATGGTGATGGGCAGCAGGTCATCGGAACATTCTTATTGTAATTGTGAGGTCGAGATTTTGGTTGGGAACGTTGAGTGTTCCGAGTGTTCAAGATTTCTTGCGGCATACACTCTAGCATAAGTTTGTCGTTGTTGGTCGACGTGTTCATTGTGTCGCATTGTAGTCTGCCTTCATGTCTCGTCCACTTGCAGTCAGCACTTCTGAGGGTATGTTAAAGAGTTTACTGAAGCCATTGTTAGGAATCCAGGTCCAAGTATCTTCCATCAGTGTATAAGAGCCGGATTTTAGCAAAGGCTTTCTTCTCCATCAGAGTGTATTCCTTTTAATGTTCTTGTGCGAAAAAGGCATTGAAGGTAGGTTTTCATTACTTTTCAGTACTGTGCATGAACTGCTGACGCGCCTGAAAGGTTTTTCTTTTTGTTGTAGTGTTGTCTCAGTCAGGGCCACACATCCTCTTGTTGCTTTATAATATTTCGCTTCGTAGGATTGCTCTTTGCATGCTTCCTCACTTCTTTGTACTATTATGAAAGCAGGTACAAGCAGTTGTTCACTGCGGCGCTTTAATTTGGTGTACACATACTTCTCGCTAGATTCATTTGTACACAAAGCAAAAAGTCAAAGTATGGTGGTAACATTTGCTTTGAGTTTTCTGTTGTTCTTGTTGTATTTCATCCAGGGTTGGTGACAGGATTGGTCTATACTAGGGGTGCACCCACAATAAGTGATGTTTTTCAGGAGGAGCAGAGAGGCAGGGAATTTGACCATTGTGTTACGACGATGTTTCCTCTTGGGAACATAGTCGTAGCACATAGTCATAACACAACACAGGGGTCAGGCGAAAATTCCTGGGGGCGGGGGTTCCAGTCAAGCTTCCCTGTGCCTACCCTGTCAGCACCCCCGATTCCAGCTTTTGTCATTTGACTGCTGACGACCTTGTGTGACAGCTCTTCCTCGTGCACTCATAGTTTGTCAGTTACTTACTCGCCTTATCAGTTGAAATGCTGTAATAACCGCGGAGCCGAACCACCAGAATGAAGTAACTAGAAGAATAAGAATGGAGTGAAGCACATTCGGCAAGCACTCTCAAATTATGACAGGAAGATTGCCACTATCCCTCAAGAGGAAGGTATATAACAGCTGTATCTTGCCGGTACTTAGCTACGGAGCAGAAACCTGGAGACTCACAAAGCGGGTCCAGCTTAAATTGAGGACGACACAGCGAGCAATGGAAAGAAAAATGGTAGGTGTAACCTTAAGAGACAAGAAGAGAGCGGAGTGGATTAGGGGACAAACGGGGGTTAAGGATATCATAGTTGAAATAAAGAAGAGGAAATGAACATGGGCCGGGCATGTAGCGCGTAGACAGGATAACCGCTGGTCATTAAGGCTAATTAACTGGATTCCCAGAGAAGGAAAGCGGGTTAGGGGGAGACAGAAGGTTAGGTGGGCAGATGAGATTAAGAAGTTTGCGGGTGTAAATTGGCAGCAGCAAGCACAGGATCGGGTTAACTGGCAGAACATGGGAGAGGCCTTTGTCCTGCAGTGGACGTAGTCAGGCTGATGATGACGATGATGGTGACATAGAAGCAGTTTTCATAGTTTTTACGCACATGACATCATTGGTGGTATACAAATGAGTGTATACCGAAGAAATATATTATTAAGCGCAAGATTACCGCATTCATGGCTTTACTTCTTGTATTACGACGAATGCAAACACAGTTACCATTGCCAACCATGGATGCTGCAATTTATGGCAATAAAATGCAGAGACACGCAGGCACTTTGGTTAACATGCATGTTAAAAACTTCAGATCAAATTATTGGCCCACTAGCACTACAGCAGCCTTCGAATAATTGTCATAAATTGGTATTTCTCATGCGAAAGTTGATTATATTTGAATGCTTAAGCACAATGAAACTGTTGAATAATGCACTGCTAGGTTAACCTGCACCTGAATAGAATGGTACTACCAATACAATTCAAACCGCTTCAGAACTGCTACAACTTTTATTGTTTCAGAAATTATTTGAAAAGAAGAATAAATCATTTTACCAGCATTTATTGGACTGGAAAACAGATTAATTTTGTACGAGACATCTTTTTCTGTACTTGTCATTGTTTCTTATGTTGTAGATTTCTCCTACTTTTATTAGGTAACTCTGTTGTTGGTGTTGATCTAAACTGTTACTAATTCGTATTGATGCCCCTTACACAATACCTCTCCGAGGCCCGCCGCAGGTCGCGGGGTCAAATCCCGGCTGCGGCGGCTGCATTTTAGATGGCGGCGGAAATGCTGTAGGTCTAAGTGCTCAGCTTTGCTTGCACGTTAAAGAAGGCGAAATGGTCGAAATTCTTGGAGCCTTTAACTACAGTGTCTCACATAATCAATTGGTGATTTTGGAACGCTGAACCCTACCATATCAATATCGGAAGCTTGTAAGGTAATATTACATAAAAAAACATTAGAGTGAACAATTCTAAACAAGGAAAACTTTCATGCTAAGAGCCGGGATCGCGTGAGCACATCCACGCTTTTCGTTACACAACTTTCCGAATTGGCGTCAGGCACTTGGTTGGATACTTGTCGCACCGTTTTCAACAGTTCGGGAGCCTATTTTTTGGGTTCAGGAGCGAACTGTGGATTAATTTTGAGTACATTTTAAATTTCGCCTGGTAGTGTGGCGTTGCCGATAATTTTTAGCTGGCTTGTCGACGCAGGAGTCTGCTTTCGAAGGCTCTGCCTCAAGCTTGGCAGAACGTGATTCCAGGGGAAATCTGTCATGCGGTCGATGATCCGTGAAAACTGTGCCCAAGCGTTTCCATATCGTGCACTTGCTGTTAATCAGTTGAAAGTAGCGCTCTGTCCATGTCAGTACTCTTCTATGTCCTTCTCTGTTCGCGCTTACTCACACTTAATCAATTCAAACCAACTAGCACACCAACGTGTTTTAGCAGTATAGTACACTGTGTTTTTTCTTGCTCATTGCCGACTTCACGTCTCCATAGAAGCTTCAAACTAATACGTAATCAACGCTGGATCTAGGTCTTAGTCCTGTACCACCTTCATGGTGTATCTTTTATTAAGTTTACTTACAATACCTGCCAACCTTTCATAATCGCCATAGTATTCCGCTGGTTATCTGTTATACTTCTGCGGATAAGGAACGCTACCCCGAGTTGTTTTGTCAGCCAAGCCATGATAGTAAAGGACATGCCCATTCTGCAGCACTGCATAGGCCTCATCTGTCCTCCTAGCCTCACCGACCCCTATTACATACCACTTAAAAGCCTCCAGTTCGTCAAATACACAGCTAGATTAGCCTCACTATATGACTATAGCGTTAAACCCTCCTTAGTTCAGATTACAACAGTGGCCTCTCCGGACTCAGATAATCTTAGCACCCTCTGAAGCGTCGCAGATGATACGATTCCCATGGTCTGGGTACTGAAGGTCGAGGGTTAATTGAAGTATCCACTAACTCAGTGGAGATATCAGCAGTTATGTAGACACTGTGGAATCAGGGTGACAACGAAGTATATGTAAACATCCTGGCATGAATCTACAGCTCATGCACTGCCACTATATTGCTACATAAAGAAAGCGACAGAATGCCAATATAGAAGCCTGTAAACCAAGGGGATAAGATATCCTCAGTGCTACGTTTTCAAGGGACGAAGTGCAATTTCTGATTACTAAATTCGACGAGGAGAGCAGGAACGTCGCTTTTAAAATAATTGGCAGAAATATAATGTAATGCAGAACAACCTCGGAATGGAACAGCGCTTCGAGATCGGTAGCAGCGAACTTCAAGTTATAAAAAAGTACATCTACTTAGAACAGTTAGTAATCACAGTGCCGAACCAAAAAATTTAGGTGACAAGAAGAATACGAATGGTGGGAAGCACATTCCTCAAGATTTCTGAAATCATAAGTGGTAAATTTTCCCTATCTCTGAACAGCAAAGTGTATATCAGCTGGAGCTTGCCGGTACTTACCTACGAAGCAGAAACCTGGAGCATAACAAAGAGGGTCCATCTTAAGTTGAGGACGACACTGCGAGCAATCAAAAGGAAAATTATAGGTGTACCTTGAAAAGACAAGAAGAGAGCAGAGTTTATCAAAAAACAAATTAATCTTAAGGACATCACAGTCGAAATCAAGAAGAAATGGTCATAGGCAGGGCACGTGGCATGAAGGAGAGATAAGCGCTTGTCGTTAAGGATCACAGACTGGATTGATTGATTGATTTGTGGGATTTAACGTCCCAAAACCACCATTTGATTATGAGAGACGCCCTAGTGGAGGACTGCGGAAATTTTGACCACTAGGGGTTCTTTAACGTGCACCCAAATCTGAGTACACGGGCCTACAACATTTCCGCCTCCATCGGAAATGCAGCCGCCGCAGCCGGGAATCGAACCCGCGACCTGCGGGTCAGCAGCCGAGTGCCTTAGCCACTAGACCACCGCGGCGGGGCCAGACTGGATTCTAAGAGAAGGCAAGCGGGTGAAGGAGAGACAGTAAGTTAGGGGGGCAGATGAGATTAGGACGTTTGCAGGTGTAAACTGGGAGCAGAAAACACAGGACCGGGTTGACTGGCGGAACATGGGAGAGGCCTTTGTCCTGCAGTGGGTGCAGTCAGGGTGATGATGATGATGATGTGTGAATAGCTTACCAAACATATCATTTAAGGGTGCCCTCTTAAGTTGTATACGATCATCCATAAGCTTAGGCTGTTTACAATGTTATTGAAAGTATACTTCAATAACGTTGCAATTTAAACAGTACCTCTGTTCATCAGTTACATTACGTAGCACTGCCATTCGCTCGCATTATTACCAGCAATTCCTTTTATTCCCATGCGGCCCCAATCCTTCGGGCTAACCGCATTCTTACTGTGTCTGGCTTGTTTCATTTTCACTTAATCATAATGGTATTTAAACAACTACACAAACACCTTGTACTTGATGTAATGGATGCTAGATTACTAACACCAACTGCACTAGGTTCGCCCATAATGACAACTTTCTTTTACCTACATGTAACTTCACTTGTGGCAAAATTACCTCCTCAATTGCGGTGAATAAGTGTCGGAATTATTTACTATCCTCACGAAAGTCATTATCATCGTTATATACATTCAAATATCAACATAAATTTTATCTTGTATAACTAAACTGACAACAAAAAAAATTATATATTAAAAGTGCAGGCATTCGGATATTTTATGCCGGGTTTTTTTCTAAGGCCTGCTTATTCCACTTGTATACTAATTATTATGTAATTGTATCGCTTTGAGCATGTTTTTGTTCTTTTACTTCTTTATTGCATTTTTCTGGTACTTCTGCCGTTCATTTGAACTTACGTTGTATAATAATACATGCTGTTACCGCTAAACCTTTTGTTGTTGTTGTTAACCGAGTGTCCCGAAGTCGGGCAGCTGCAGTGGCCTCTCCCGCAACAGACTAGGCAGCCCTGTTCCGAGCTATAGCCTGCTGCTGCCCTGTTCCGGCCTGCAGCCAGCTAGCTCGGAAAAGGGCTCTGTAGGATGACATAATTCGCTCATGCTTTTATTCTGCTGTGCCTAACCGATGCAGCTACAGATCGAAATAGGGTTACAATTAAACCTTTTGTTGTTAATGTTAACCGAGGGTCCCACTGCAGTCGCCTGACTTTGGGACCCTCATTTGCAAACTCTTAACCTCGAACTTTGTAATATGAATGAATGAAACTGAATGTTTGGATAGAAAGTCCTTTATTGAAAAAAATTGAGGCATGAGGCCTCTGTGGGGATAAGCAGGACTTTCTAATTACACTACTAGTTCACAGTGTCACGGGTTTTACACATATTGTGTTCACTATCACTGGTACTGCGGCGGCATAGGGCCAGTACTGTGGTTTGTCGGACCCCCTAAACCACTCCGATCAGGCCACTCTGACTTCTATATTGGGCAAATAATAACTGCGTGTCCGGGTCCGTAAGGAGCGCTTCACGATAATTTGTGGTTTGCAAAACTTGTATGGCCATTCGCCCTTTTTCAAATGCGGAACACGGCCGCAGCAAGTGGTCAAGGTCTGCGCGGCAGCGCAGCCCGCAGCGATTGCACGCAATTGTCGCAATGTCCGGTTATCGCCATTTTGCTAAAGAGTTTGGTGTGTACGCTGAATTTGCGTAGACCCTATTATTGAAGGCTTCTTGGGAGCGTGAAAGCGAACCTTTGTAGAGAAAACAGGACTGGTGGGATAACTTTCGCAATGCGTTTTTTACTAAGGAAATAAAGTCTCAAGACAAGAGAACGCGTCGGCAGGCCAGAAGAAAAAGCTCGCAGAACTTTTTCTCGGGGATTAATTCATATACACAGGAGGCTAAAGTCTTGAACATGGTTGGTAGAGTAGCATAAAGACAAGTTAACTCACTCCCACTCGTAAACAAACGGCGTGATACTTCGGAAGATCAGGTGAACTTCCTCGGTGCACACTTCGTACGGATGTCTAGTTCGTCACAATGTACTGAAGCTTTCCAAAAATACAGGACAAAAATAGAAAAGCATTAACTCGAACATAAATTTACTATGTGCGAGGCATACAACCAAGTTTTCAGCTTAGCTGAGCTCCAAACATCATTAAACTCCTGCAATGACTCCACCCGAAGTTCTGACCAAGTGGTGTTTAAAATGCTTAACAAACCTACCAATTTAAATGCAAAAAACCTGACTTTGTACAGTGCTATCAAGTTCTCTGGCACTTTCTCTACTTGCTAGAAAGAGGCTACAATTATTCAAATTTTAAAACAGGGCAAAAACTCTTCTTCAGTTTTGAGATATTGGCCTATTGCACTTACAAGCTGCTTGTGCAACTTTTTTTTGAAAAAAAGATAAACCGCCGACTGGTATATTTCCTTCAAATGAACAATTTGTTCGACTTATTTCAGTGCGGGCTTCGAGAGGGTAGATCTACCACTGACCACCCTGTTCGTATCGAGGCACAGAACAGAAACGCTTTCGTTCATAAGCAGCACTTTCTCTTCGTGTCTCTCGATATCGAAAATGAATATAATACAACATGGCGCTTTATAATACTAAGAGAGCTGTCCTACCTTGGTGTGTGTGGCAGAATTTTTACTATATTCGAAAGTTACCAGTCAAACCGGACATTCCGCGTTCGAGTAGGCAGCGTTCTTTCCCAAAGATTTGTCCCACAAACAGGCGCGCCGCAAGTGGTGTACTTAGTTGAACACTTGTTATTATCAAATTGAATTTTTTGCGCTTGTCCATTCCATGCAATATGTTTTATTGTACATATTTCGGCGACACCCAGCTTGGATTTAGATCTTGCAATCTGGCAATGTGTGAGCGTCAGGTTCCTGCACAAAGTCTCCAACAGCACGTGTGTCTCTTTCTCCAGGAAGTGAGGCCTTGATGCCGTACTTGATATTCAAGTGCATGGGCAACATCTTGCTGGTAATACTGAACATAAGTTATTACGCCTAATATTGGACACAAAGCTAACCTTCGCACCACACCTCAAGTATTTAAAAAAACACGTGCATAAAAGCCATAAATGCTCTAAGCGTGTTGTCACTTACTACATGAGAAAGTCACTATAAGTGTTTATTGAATTTCTAGAAAAGCCTCATACGTTCCCGCCTAGACTATGGGGCAAGAGCATATCAGTCTGCGACACCTACTACCCTTAAAATGCTTGATCCTGTTTATCATCTAGGCATCTATATGTCGATGGTATCAAAGCTCGCTTCCCTGAGTTGTCACGTGGCAAGAAACTTGCGGGCAGTATTATTGTGACGAGATATGGGGTGACGAAACAGTCGAGAGTCCATTAGAGTTTCCCGTAGGGGTAAGGACTGATTAAGAATAGGTGCATATTCATGCCACTGACAATCCCAGGCCAGAAGGTGGCGACCTTGTGGCGTGTTTTCTAGGCAGATGTGTCGAGTGTTGGCTTCACGGATGGTGTCTTGCAGAGGAGGCAAGCCCCCTACGCTTTCAAAGGCGGATATCTTAGTGTGTTAAGGGAGCCCCGGGATGGTACAGAGAGTAGCCCAATGAACGCATTCCGAATTTGGATGTCCGTTGGTGAGAACGTGCATATCGGTGCGCCGTACAAAATCTTTCCAACAGCCGCAGCTCTTGCGAGAGTGCGACAGGCTTGTTGTCGTGCAGCTCCGTATTTGTTGGACAGACGACGTATCATATGTAATGTGGCTGGCCACGTCTGCCGCAGTCAACGTACCCACTTTTGTGGGCAGTTGCAGCTGGCTATCGGCAAACCTAAAACTTTGATTTGTCCGTTTTTTGATTGTATAGTGCATCCAATATGCCGTGAGATGCACATTTTCGGGTTAGTGCGACTCTTGCCATCTGTGCTTGTAAGTTCTGTCTTATGTGGAGCCACCTGCAGGCCTACTTCCTTAAGAGTGAACTCTAAATTAAGGATGGCTGCCTGCAGCTCGTTCTGCATCAATTCTTTGTCAGAATTATCTACTGACTCTGCCTATATAGTAATATTATTGGCGTAGATGGCGAATCTAGCCGTGGTGTCTTGCTCAAGGTTTTCTGCTACCCTACTGAAGGCCAAATAAACAGTGTCGGTTCTTAAATAGATCCCTGTGGAACACCCCTGTCCAAGTATTAGGTCTTCGGGCTCCATCCAGGTGATGTAACGCTTAAGCGGATGGGCTGAGCAGCAAGTAAATTTTGAATCCATGTCTGCGCACGCTGACTTAGATAGTGCTTAGCTAGTTCTTCAAGAATTGCGGTATGGTGAACATTATCGAGCGCTTTCTGCATGTCGACGGCCAGCAAATAGTCAGGTAACATCTTTCGTTTGGTACGATTGATAACGCGCTGTAGCAGTCAAAGGCAGTCTTGGGTGCCGAGGTTAGGGCGAAAACCCACCTGAACTGGACGGTATCCCGGCCGGGTTATCTCGAGGTAATGGGACATGCATGTGTGAATCATGCGTTCAATGAGCTTACATAAGGTAGACGTTAAATATATTGGCCGGAGGTTCTTGTAGGGGGTCTTCTCTTTTCCATGTTTCGGAATAGAATAAATGAGAGACACCTTAAGGTTCTCCGGAACATTTCCGTAGGCCCAGAGGTCATTGATTACCGCCAAAAGTGCATCCTTGACTTCATCTCCAAGGTTGCAGGGTTCTTGCCATGGCACATCACATGTGATTCGGTAGTGGCCAGGTGCTGATCGAGGACGCCCGTGTTTGATGGCTGCTAGCATATCTCCCATGCTAAATGGGCGATCGAGATTCAGATCGGGTTGCGCTATGGTGCAGGACTTCGGAGATGTAGGCAAAGTGAGTGAAGCGTGAGGGGAGAAAGTGGTAATAACTTTGTCTTCCGCAACTGATGGATCTGCTTTTAGGAACAGCTTGGTCAGAGGAGAGTTGCGCTTTCCTTTCCCGCAGAGGCTACGAAAAATGCGCCATAGACTTTGGAGGCCTGGTACATGGCCAAAGCGTTCGCAAGTTGATTGCCAGGCTGCATATTGAAGTTGGAGCTCATATTCATTAATAAGCTTAAATTGGCGCCTAATTTTCATAAGGTCAGAGTGCCGTTTGCCGTGCGATCGGTATCTTTTGACTAAATAGTCTGCTGTTTTCCATAAATTGTCTAAATGCTTATCCATCGGTTGAGTATGGTCTTCGCATGGCACTGTTTCGCGTGCCAGCTCACGGGCCTGTTAAACAAGGTCCAGAAGGCCCTAAACTGTCGAGAAGGCGCCAGTAAGATTACTACGGAAAGTATTCCAATTAGTCATCGTTGTTGTTGTTTCGATCCGGAGGCATTTTTCATGAAGTGCCACGAATATCGGGAGATGATCACTGCACCATGACTTGCTGGAGACTGTCCAGTGCCGTATAAATTGAGGGCAGGCGAGGGTGAGATCTGGGGTCGTGTCTTTCTCCGCTCTATGTAGTCCTATTCTTGTAGGGGTATCGGGGGCATTACAAATTTCTACAGAAGAGAGTTAAATAGCGTCATAAAGATATTGTTCGCGTATATTTGCCTTTCGGGCACCCCCGGCAGTATGATGAACATTAAAGTAACCTCCAATGAGCAGAGGGAGGTCCTTAGATGCTCTTAGGCGTCTTCAGCCATGTGTATGGTCCAGCTTAGATATTTCTTCGGTGAAAATACACAGACACGGCCACGAAGGGCTTTTGGCCAGGAAGACAAACTTTGATAGCTACTATTTCGATAGCGCTAAAACTGAGATCAGGAATGTCTAATTGAGTGGCCGGGCAGTCATTACGCACGAGAAGCGCTGCCTGGTCTTTGGGAAGCTGCCGCCTATATTTTATGGTTGGTGTCTGAAAAGCACGGTAACCAGGAAGCGAGCACGTGCTGCGCGTCTCCTGGAGAAGAAGGAACAAGGGGTGATGCCTTTAATCCTAATTACGGATAGTGGAGCACGTTTATTTAAAACTACTACAATTCCACTGCACCCCTGAGCAAAAGAGCTCACGAGGAAAGTCCTGGTTTGCGGCGCTTATTTTTTTCAGCGAGGACATTGCGCTGTAGTTCATCAAACATAATCTGGAACCAAGTTTGCGTGGTGTCAAGGGCTTGTGTTAGAGTGTTAACCATCTCCGACCGAATTGCATGCTCTAGCTTATTAGGTTCCTGAGCCCGTTCTTGTCGCAGGAGCCCAATAATGTGAGAATAGGCGGAGTCCGTGTCTGTGACCGGTTTAGAACGACGTGTCGGAGAACGGGTCTTTCTTTGACTTCGAGACCGACTGCGACTTGGCGTTGGGAACCAATTCCCTTTCTTTTCGTCCAGCATGAGGTCGCGAAGTCTCTGGTTTTCTTGCCGCAATTCCCGTACTTCTTGGAGAAGGCTGTTGATAAGCTGAGTCAGTTTGGAAGAAGAGGCTGTTTGAGCCCAGGTTACTTTCCGAGGCGTCAGAGGGGTAGGCTCTGTGGCAGATTTCATGGATGATGAATTATTAGTGTTGCGAGGAAAGGCTGATTCAGATATATTTTTTGAGGACAGTGAGGGGTGAGTGAAATGTGTGTGGACGCTCCGCAAGCCACGCGATGAGGAAACTGCTTACAGTTTGGGTCGACCTCATGCGAAGCTTTGCCACAGTGCCGGCATACTGGCGGGAAGGAACAGTATGTGGCAACATGGCCCAAACGATGACAGTTGCAGCATGTGACCGGGCGAGGCCGATGTTCGTGAACACAGATGACTTCATATTCAAACACAAAGGGTTTTGGTAAGGAGTCTGTATCAAATGTCAGAAGCAGCAGCTGTGTTTCACCAAGCATGCGCACATCGCTGATTGTTGCCTGTTCACAGCGCAGATGCGTTTGATGTACACAATTGTTAGGCAGGGTTTGATCTTTATTAACCCACGAGAGCTGCCAATTGCGTGTGGCTGAAGAGGCGATGAGTCGACATCAATTACTCGCATGCTACCATTGACTGTCGCCACTTAGCGCGAGAGTGTACATTGTTTGCGAAAATAACCTGCGTCACGAAGTGTGATCCGTACGCAGTTTCTGGTAATGTCAAAGCGGAGCATTGACATTTCTGCAATAAAGGTTGACGGTGCGCTCTACTTTATGGCGTCTGTAATGCCTTGTTTCGGAATGTCTGTCACATGCACTTTGTTTAGCAGCCTGGTCAAAACAGTATAGCGGGGCCGACTCACCAGTTCAGGGTGTATTCTGTTCGGTCACACTTGGCGTCGGTAGTACACGGCGTTATTCTTTGTACTCCGTTGTCGAGAAGTTTGGTGGTGTCGGTAGAAGAGCCCGCTGCCATGTCGTGGACACGAGGTCCGGTAGACGCTTCTGATGACAACGTAGACTGCGTGCATCTATTGTCTCGTTTTCGTCAGATCGCGTTGGGGAATCGCTTGAGTTCACTTGAACGCTTGTGCATGCCATGGTCGTTTTAGGGGCAATGCTCCTTAAAGCGGCACTCGTTCGTGCCTCGTAGTCGTAGTCGTAGTGTGTAACCAGTGTTACATTTTGACCTGCCAGGTGGTGCCAATTGGAGATTTCTTCTGTGCTTTGTGTAACATTAAAAAGTTGGCGGCGTGCGCGTTAACTAAAAGCCGAATTCTCCTGTCTCTCATTCCCCATTAGCAGCCATTGGCATGTACATTGAGCACTATCTGACAAGAAAAAGTTGCTACGTTATACTCGCTGGGCGTAACCCCTTGGTTTTCGAAAGGTTTAGCCAGCGTTGGGCCGCAGTGCCATGAATACAGTGAACCAGTATATACCATGAACTCGAGGTGGTTAACGGTGGGAAGTAGATCCGAAGCGCAAGCAGTGAGAAAGTGTGCGTGTGCCACCTCTCGTTTATTCCTTGGAATGTCCGCTGGATCGCGGTGCTTCTATATGGGGGCTATATGATCAAAAATATGCGAGATGGTGGTACTTAGAGTGTTGAATGAATGGACGAACGGACACACAGACAGATGCATGAACGAACGCAGGGGCGGATGCATGGAAGAACGCAGGGATGGACGCACGAACAGACGCACGTGCGGACGGGCGGATGGAGTCGCGGATGGTCACACAGACGGACGCATGGACGAACAAAGTAAGAACGAATGGACGGACGAATGCTTCGCCCCACTCTCCACTATTCACTCCGTGGATATGCTGCCATTTTTCCTAGTAGGGTTCTTGAGGTTTGGAGTGAAACACGCTGGGCGTAACAGGTTCCCCAGGCACGGCATGGCCGCGCGGACGCGGTGCGAACGCAGTGTGAACATGGCCGCCGGCAGCTTTGCCCTAGGCCAGTGCGAAGCTGCTTACTAGGCTTGGGATGGTCAGTTCACAAAACACAGAGAAACAGAGAAAAAGGTTCTCCAAAAACGCTGTCTGTGCGACACAGCCTCACCGTGTAACTGGCATTCACTTCTGCGGCAACGAACCGGGGCCTATCAGTGGAAAAAACCAGTTAAACTGGCAAGAAAAGAAGGAGCCGTGGTCAGTCACATCTGCCATCGTGGGCGCCCAGCAGAGCTGATCCCATAAAATTGAATAAAATCGAAAAAACTGAAACCCTATTTTTCAAGTTGTTGCGTTGTGTCTCACACCCAATTAAAAGTGCAACTCGTGATGGTTGCCACATTGGCGGAAACTACCACCAAAGAGGTAATAGGAGTACAATAGCTGCACGCTATTAAAAATAAAAAGGAGCGAAACTTCTGAGTTAGCCATTCGTAAAGCCTCTTTTGTGGTTGTGCTCTCGTATACGTATATTGGCTCTAACTGTCATGGGAAAGATCTCGAAAATACAGCTGCCGATGCACTTTGGGACGATGTGGAACGGGCGCGTACTTAGCAAACCGAAAAGTAGCAGGGGTGTGCGTTATTATGCATGAAACTACAAACCAATCAAACGTTTCTGCATTCAATGTTCGGAAACCGATGTCGGACGCGTAAATATAAGAAGCAGTAAGGAGGAAATGGCACCGGTAATTTCAAATGCCACCAGAAATGTGCAGACCCTCACAGTTCTCTAGCCAACCTTGGCTGAATTCGACCTTTCAACAATTTACAGCCGTGTAAATTGTCCCAAGAATATCATTTAAAGGTGGAGTCTACCAGTGACAAGTATTCTGCGTGAGGCAGTGACCCTTTTCATATGAAATAGTTTAATCACGAAGTCGAAACCTCCGTTGCAAGGTATATGTAAACTGGTAGAGTACCTTCCGATGAAGCCCATGGTTCCAGTAGTCGGCGGCTCGTTGCCACCGTCGCCACCTACGTGAGAAGAAGACAACTAACTGCAAAATAATTTCAAATAAGACGTCATAACAGGAAGCGTTAGTCAAAGGGCGTGAATTTGAAATTTATCCTAATTGCGGGCCTACTACGTACCATTATGTTTACGCAATTTTATTGAGCCTCAGTCGTCTCGATAATAGCGTGCGAGAGGAAAAAGGAATCAATTCAACAAAGATTCAGGAAGCAATGTTGTTTTATCAGAAAATTGACGTACTTTCATAGGCATATCAGCCGGAGGGGAGGCAATAAGTGCACTAGCCTCCACCCCACCAAGAAGAGGTACAGGGGCTGAGCACCCCCCCCTCCCTTCTGACAATGGTCAATGTTGGTTGCACGCTGGGGAAACCAACATCTAAGACGATGTTTTCTTTAACCACAGTAATTACTCAGTTATGATGTTACGAGGAGATGAAAACATTACGAGAAAATGTCACATATAGTGGAATATTTCCTGCAATTCTGCTGTGAAAATTTTAGTAGAAGGCTCTTTGCAGTGCGGACTACTGTACAAAGCTTTCGTGCCTTTTGTTGTAGCATTGGAGAGCAGGCTAGCACAGAACAAGGTTATATAGGATGGCATCAATGGCTTATGCTTTTATTCTGCTATGTCTGGCTGATGCAGTCATCGATGGAAATGAGCAATTTTTCTTTTGACCAGTAAAAGCACTTGATGCTACACTAAAGTGATTTTCTTCCGTAAAAAGGAATAGTATCACCGCTGCTCTGTAGAAGCTGCTCGTAGCCTATGAGTGTCATGAATTCTTTTGAATATTTGGTTTTGTGGCATTGAAACAGCAAAAAAATAAAAGGTTTGCGCTTCAGTCTGCAATAAGCCAAATCCGCTATCACACTTGCAAACGATACCATGCAACTGTGGCAGTAGCTTGCATAGTGGCAACGAATAAAGCAATAAATTCGAGCAAGGGGAACTAGGCTTATAATCTATCCCTAAAAGTTGATCCCACAAACCAGAGAGATAGTAAATGTCCATGGTTTTTTGCACTGAGGAGACCTTATCAAGAGTCGAGCTAGTTAGCTTTTGTTCAACATGAATTGAGTTTTACATCTCCACATACACCTTTCACAGCAAAGAAGCACACACGTGCAGAGCCACTCATTCTTCTTTCTTTGTCGACAAAGATGAGCTAATTGTGTTTATGCTGAGAGTTGTGAGGTGATGCACAAAAAATCGCCGCCATATCCACAAAGTTGTGTGATGTTAGAGTTGTGTGATGTTAGAGCAATCCACAAATCCTCCGCACACATCTCCCACCATCACGTATATACGTGACAGCATTCGTATATATCTCATGGAGCACTGTCCGTTTGTACGTTTCTGCACATACCCCATACATTATAGTAGAAAACTGCGTCTTGCTCTTACTTTTTTCACGCAGTCATAAAAATATCGCACAAACGCGTATGTTTATTGATGGTGACAAGATATATGCTATATCTATGACGATGATAGTTAAGCACAGGTTGGGGGCGTCCACCGTACTCATATATTTTAAAATGCGTTTTGGCGTGTATCCTGTTTTCCCTGACAAAGACAGGCCCTCCTGCGGAAACATTGCAAGAAATAAACATTTCCGCACGTTCGTTCATTGTTTCTCGACGCATATATACATATATATATATATATATATATATATATATATATATATATATATATATATATATATATATATGCAGAAGAATAACTTCGGTTGCCGCAAGGTTATAAGTAGATGCGCTTTCACCCAACAACTTCTTTATTCAGCCGACGTTTGGACGGAAGCCTCGTCTTTTTCAAGGCATGATAATATTTACACATTTTTGTGTCTTCTTATGGCTTCTCGAGACAGGAGGGAAGGGTACAGAAGAAAAATAGTAACAACAACAAAAAAGAAGAAAAGGAGGAGGAAACGTTAGAAAGAAGCAACAGCGACACGGCGGGATTAAGAAGGGAAAAGACCTCAACAGAGTAAAGTGACTGTAAACGAGCAGTGCCATCTTTGTCAACAATACTTCCCAAGAACCCACCCTTCCCCGGAGCGGACATTGTGCCCACCGTTTCTGTATTACACCCTCCAGTGCAATCCGCTGGCGGCTTGCCCTCCTTTGAAGTTTACGACAAATTGGTGGATGAGCTTAAGCACTTCAAGTGCACACTGTTAACATCGGAAGATATGGAACAGCCGGTAACTGTGGAGCCGCCATCAATATTCATTATAAGCATTGGCTCCTGCCAGTGAAGGAAAAAAAGAAGAAAAAAACACAGCAAAAAAGAGAAAAAAAGAAAAGAGAAGTAAAGGGAAAGGGGGAACTGTACGACATCCGGGACCACTACTCTGTGCGTTCCGGCTGTGCTTGAAGCGGTAAATGATTTCTCTATAGATATATACGCTAAAAGCTTTGTTAGGCGGAAACATTATTGTTGTAATGGGAGGCTAAGGGCAGTTTACTGATGAGAGAGGAGCGTTTGCGTATTTTAGTGATCATAACGCTGACAGAGTGCCTGGGTGTTCATTTATTCCGTTTTTATCGTGTTAAATTTGCAGATAAAGTGAGATTCCCGTTGTTCCCCTTCTATAATTTTTTAAAAATTGCTTTCCAATAGTGTAACCCTGATGTCATCAAAGCTGGGGTCTTTTAATGTACTGTGTTTTGAAAGTGGAAGACCTGGCAGGGAACGTACACGGGCCCGACGGTTGTTGAAACTAATTCTAAACGGAGTGTCTGTCTGGCCCACGTATTGCATGTTACATATACCACATTCCAGAAGCTATATGACGATATCCGAATCACAGTACAGTGCACGTCTTAGCATGTGCTTAAAATGCGAGTCGGTGCTTTCCGCCTCTGTCGTTGTCTGCATGTGTTCGCATACCTTGCATTTGTTTTTTTTTTCAAGGGCGAGACCCTGTTTGAGGTTTCATGTCTATCTTTGAATTTATCAAATGATCCTTTATACTGTTCGGTCGCCTGTATACAACACAAGGAGTAGAAATGAACATTTTGGATAGTCGCACGCTCTGTTGCATTATGTAAAAGTGTTTTCTTAGGACCTTGTTAATGTTCGGTGGATTGCTCGTGAAAATTAATAGCAAACTTTTTGTTACGGTGCTGGTCGGTATCTTTTTGGTGGTGTAAAAGAGTATGTTGGTGCAGATTTTGCGCTTTTTTGATGTCATAAACGATAGCTGGCGGGTACTCTTCACTTCGCACATATGTGTGCTCTTTTTCGGGAAGTCCTCGATGCGGGAGCAGATTCGTCGGAATCTGCATGCTTGGGAATAGGCAATGCTGGTCTTGCAGTGTCGCGGGTGGCAGCTTTTGAAGTGCAGGCATTGTTGCCTGTCCGTAGGTTTTCTGTATACGCTAGTTACTAACGCATCATCGTTCATTCGAATAAGTAAATCATCTAAGCCTCATTTTGTGTTAGAGTAGAAGTGTGTAAAATAAATGCTGGGGTGCACTTGGTTATATGCCTGTATGAATTTGAGCAGCTTGTTTTCTGAGTGTGTCGAAATTATGAATATATCGTCTAGGTACCGTTTATAGATTAAATGTTTGACATCATAAAATGAAAGAAAATTGGACTCTATATGGTGCATGAATATGTTAGCGTAGTTTGGGGCCATTCTTGTACCCATTGCCACGCCGTTGATTTGAAGGTAGTACTAATTGTTAAATTCAAATTTGTAGAGTTCGAGTACAAGTCTCGTTGAAATTTTAATAACTTTTTTGCTTGGATATGCGATGTGGTTGTGAGTGCCTTACGATTCCACAAGTCCCCTTATACCATCGTCATGTGGAACATTCGCGTAGAATGAATTACCATCCAATGTTACGAAGAATGCACCTTCTGCAATTTTCACGTCCGATATTTCCCGAAGGAAGTGGTTTTTGTCACGCAAGAAGGACTCATGTATGGGTGGTATGTCTTTCAATAATGAGTAAATATGACTGGAAATGGGTTCCGTTAACGTTCGCGTTCTTGATATAATGGGTCTGCCAGGGTTTCGCTCCTTATGAATCTTCGGCAGCACGTAAAAACGACCAGGCGCCGAATGTATCGCAGTAAGTGCCTTTTGAAGCTTTGAATCAATGGTGCTTTCACGTGGGAGATCCTCTAGGGTTGTTACAATGATCTATTTAGGCTCGGTGGTAGGGTCCGAGTCGAGGTGTCCGAGTCGAGACGGGGTTCCCATTGAAACGTGGGCTGAATAAACAAGTTATGTGAAAGCGCATCTAGTTTCATACTTTATATATATATATATATATATATATATATATATATATATATATATATATATATATATATATATATATATATATGTGTGTGTGTGTGTGTGACGCTATGATGACTGGGCGAAGTGGCCTGGCTCATACGCCATGTCTATTCGAAGGCACTTCTTCCTCATCTTCTACCAATTATCGCTACCTTCTTACGTTATATATATAAATATATATTAATATATATATATATATATATATATATATATATATATATATATCATTGAACGAGGGTCTCGTACTGGCAGACTTGGTGTGTTTAGATTGTATAAGAGGGACAATTAATCAGCTGCCCGCTCATAACAAGTTCACGTGCTACGTGACGCCAAAACATGCGAATAAGAGTGTTTTCACACTCGTTGTTTGGCTTATAGATGGCGCTGACAGTCACTCCTACTTCTAAATTCACATATAAACCCCAAAAAGTGGATGGAGGGACGGCCGCTGTGATAGCTCAGTGGTTAGAGCATCGAACGCGTTATTCGAAGGTCGTGGGTTCGATTCCTGCTCACAGCTGGTAATTTTTTCATCCACTTTTCTTTCTTCTATCTTCTTATTTACATTTCATTGGTTCTAATAACTTCCCCTGTACATTCCTTGGCATTACTGTCTGTTATATCTCATTAATATTGTGTTAAACCACGGAAATACGAGCCCTTAGGTATACACTTCTCTCCCTTATTTTTCATTGAACGAGGGTCTCGTACTGGCAGACTTGGTGTGTTTAGGTTGTATAAGAGGGACAATTATTCAGCTGCCCGCTCATAACAAGTTCACGTGCTACGTGACGCCAAAACATGCGAATAAGAGTGTTTTCACACTCGTTGTTTGGCTTATAGATGGCGCTGACAGTCACTCCTACTTCTAAATTCACATATAAACCCCAAAAAGTGGATGGAGGGACGGCCGCTGTGATAGCTCAGTAGTTAGAGCATCGAACGCGTTATTCGAAGGTCGTGGGTTCGATTCCTGCTCACAGCTGGTAATTTTTTCATCCACTTTTCTTTCTTCTATCTTCTTTCTTCTTATTTACATTCCATTGGTTCTAATAACTTCCCCTGTACATTCCTTGGCATTACTGTCTGTTATATATATATATATATATATATATATATATATATATATATATATATATATATAGTGAGATCTAACAGACAATAACGCCAAGGAATGTATAGGGAAGATATTAGAACCAATGTAATGTAAATGAGAAGAAAAGAAAGTGGGTGAAAAATAACTTGCCGTGAGCAGCAATCGAACCCACGACCTTCCAATAACGCATTCGGTGCTCTAGCCGCTGAGCTATCACAGCGGCTATCCCTCTAGCCACTTTATTGGGTATATACAAAAATTTAAACGGCGGAGTGTCAGTCAGCGCCAGTTGTAGCCACCGCAGCGAGTGTAGAACACCCTTCTATGAGCCTGTGTGGTATCACCTAGATTGTGAACTTATTACGAGTGGGTAGCTGACCAATTGCCCCTCGTATACAACCTAACGGCACCAAGTCTGCCAGTGCGAGACCCTTGTACTGGTAGACTTGGTGCTGGAGTATTGTATATATATATATATATATATATATATATATATATATATATATATATATTGTGGGCATTTAGTATACGCATCCTCTTCACCGGTACATTATCATCATTTTCATGTGTGGCTCATGCATCCTCATCGTTGTCGCGTAGCATCACCATCTTGGCTCATTCATCGTAGCTTTCCCGTGTACTCAGATTTGGGTGCACGTTAAAGAACCCCAGGTGGTCAAAATTTCTGGAGCCCTCCACTACGGCGTCTCTCATAATCAAATGGTGGTTTTGGGACGTTAAACCCCACAAATCAATCATCGTAGCTTTCGGCTGCCGGTTCCTCGGGCCTAATAAAAGGTAATCCAAACCAAGACTTCATACGTGGTGGAGAGTGCTGTTAGATCCCCCGCCATCCTCTCGACCACTCTACCATCTGGAGCTATGTTCAGGTCGCCGCTTGGGCCAGGTGTCCGCAAATATGTCGAACCAAGATGAGGCCGGTGCTGCAGCCGTTCCCACTCAACCACCGCGTGCCGCACCTCCTCACGTCATCAACAGCCTCCAGCGTGAGCCCCATCGCTTCGCTGGTATGCGCGGGGAAGATGTGGAAGAATGGCTGGACGATTTCGAACGTGTCGGCGCTGCTAACCGGTGGGATAACACCTACAAACTCGCTCACGTGTCATTCTACCTTACGGGTGTCGCGAAGACGTGGTTCCTCTACCACTTCATCGACATCCCCGACTGGTCAGCCTTCAATTATCAGCTTCGCCATGTCTTTGGCACACCGGCTGTTCGTTCGGCTCTCGCAAAGAAAGCTCTCACGACTCGGAAACAGCACATCGGGGAGTCGTACACATCCTACATCGAGGATGTTCTTTCACTTTGCCGCGGGTTGACACACCAATGACAGAATCAGAGAAGGTGCGCCAGCTTCTTAAGGGGATTGCACCCGTCGCATTCAATGCCCTAGCGATCCAGAATCCGGCTACCGTTGCTGACGTTGCGACAACCTGTCAGCGCCTCGAAGAACTCGAGTCTATGCGCCTACAGTCAGACAGTGACGCGGCCCGTATTACGACTGATCCAAACCTGCGAGACACGATAAGGGCGATTATACGTGAAGAATTAGAATCAATGGGATTCACACTACCTTCAGTGTGTCCCGTTCAGTCCTCTTCAACGTCATTGCGGGATGTCATCAGGGAAGAGCTCACGTCCATGACCCACATGGTCAACCTGCAGCCCATTGTCTCTCGTACTCTACCATCGTTCCCGCATACCACCGCCACACCACCAGGCACCGTAAGCTCGACGTCCACGCCACGAACGTACGCGTCGGTTGCTGCCGCACCTCCCACAAGCTTTCCCACGAGCTTTTCATCACCACCGCCTGAGCCGTCACCTGTACTCCTGACTTCTCTCTCTCCTGCTGCAGTTAGCGCAAGCTACTACCCTTCTCATCGATCGACTCGGCCTACGTGCTATTATTGCGGCTATCGTGGTCACATTGCACGCTTTTGCCGTAAGCGCCAGCAAGACGAGCGCCGAGGATATGACATACGCGAACGGGACTATACCGCAAGAGCCTTGTACCAGGGTCGCCGTTATTCGTCACCGCCGCGTCGGTCTCCATGTCCGCCAGCATCGGGTGAACTGCGCAGTAGTCACCGATCAACCCGACGCCGTTCACCGTCGCCTTACCGGCGCTTTTCTTCTCCTCTTCAGCCTGCTTCCCTTACTTCTGATCGGCGTCCGGAAAACTAAGCGATGCAGTTTTTGGAGGACAAACTGCATTCCAACACAGGACTCCAATTCCTCCAGCGCGCCCCTACAATATGATTGCGGTCACAGTTGAGGGAGTGGACGTTGATGCTTTGGTGGACACTTGGGCTGCGTTTTCTGTTATTCGTGCTGATTTGTGTGCCCGTCTTCGAAACGTCACGACGCCTTATGATGAATGGACACTGGTTACAGCCCAGGGAACAATGATTCGCCCTTCCACTCTCTGTACTGCCCGTGTACTAATCGACGAAATTCTTCATCATATAGAATTTGCTGTGCTATCCCCGTGCTCCCATGAACTCATTTTAGGCAGGGACTTTCTTTCCTGTGCTTCTGCGGCTATTTGCTGTGTACAACGTGTCGTCCATCTTACTGACGCGGACCACTTGCTCAACAACGAAACCTACAGGCCACTTCGACTCATCGCTGCAGTAGACATCGAGTTACCACAAAACGAACATCAATTAGTGACAGTTTTGTCCAACGACGTCGACTCTGGTGACATTTTGGTCACTACGTCACCGTGTTGCCTTAATAAAGGCATAGCTCTGGCATCAGGTGTGGCTTGCTTCAACAATGAATCAACTGTCCTCGCGGCTACCAACACCACACAAGATAAAAGTTTACTACCACGGGGCACTACTGTCGCCTGCGTTGCCGATCTGCAGCCTGTATGCGTTGTGCCTCTTACCCCTGTCTCCTCTAAAGGCCATCCTGCAGATCATGCTGCTTCCTCGGCCTTTACAGCAGCCATCAACAAAGACTTGAATGACTCACAGAAGCAGCAGCTGCTTGATTTGTTGGAATTCCGTTCACGCCAGATATAATTCTTTACGCCGATGACACGAATGTATTTTTTTCAGGAGAGAACCTACATATTCTTCAGTTGCAAGCTAGCAAATGGCTCAATAATTTATCTGAGTGGCTTAATGTAAATAAACTAGAACTAAATACCAAAAAAACTAAATATATAATTTTTCGCTGTCGAAATAAGTCAATCAGGAATGACGTACATTTGAAATTCCGTGGCGAGATCATCGAGCGTGTAAGAATACATAAATTTCTCGGTGTTCTTTTCGAAGAAAATCTCAGCTGGTCTCCTCATGTCGATAACCTCACAAGACGCATCTCACGTTCAATAGGTATTATCAGCAGAGCAAAGCAACTTTTGCCACGTTGGTTAAAACTCCAGCTATATTACGCACTAATTCATTCCCATTTACAATACTGCCTCCTTGTGTGGGGAACAACAACAAAAACAAATCTTAAAAAGCTGTATATCCTACAAAAACGTATTGTGCGAGTTATTGAAAATGTGCCATATATAACTCACTCCGCTCCACTTTTTAAAGCGAACACTATATTAACAATGCAACACATACTGAAAAAGAAGCTAGGCATTACAATATTTCAGAAAATAAAGTTATGCCACGATAGTTTTTTTCGACAATTTCTGGGAAAAGGACACGCTTACGAAACCAGAAAAACTAGGTATGTTAAAGGTTTTACACGAACTAACTATGGTATGCAAAAACAATCTTACGTTATAGCAGACTTTTTAAATCATCATCCTACCGTGATAAACTTGGTACAAGAAACGATGCACATGAAATGCTTCAAAAGAAAGTTAACTGCATATCTCCTATCAATACAAGAATAATTCTGTTTTCTTTTTTTCTATTTTTTCTTTTTTTTTCTCTTTTTTTTACCTTGCTGCAGTTTATACTGTATATGTATATAGAAAATCTTTCTGTTTCATATGTATATAGAACAATGTATATATGTAGAAAATCCTGTATATGTTTGGCCAAAATATGTATACTATATGTAACCTTGTGTATTTTGCTTAGATAACTGCCAGTGATGTTTGAGTTGTGTGTGTCTAAAAAGGGGTGTGACACCCAGTCAGGCATTCGTGCCTTTTTGTCACTCCTCCTAGACAGGGCAAATGTACATATTACTTGTCTTTGTCTGAAATAAATACGAAATACGAAAATACGAAATACGAAAAGCATGCAAACTCCTTTGACGTTCATTCATCCACCCTGGGCCAGACAACTGCTACAGCACATCGTATTCAGACCGACGGAACATCCATTGTGCACCGCCGTCCGTACCGCGTCTCTCTAGCTGAACAAAAAATCATTGAAAAAAACGTAGACAATATGCTCCAACGGGAGATAATCCGACCCTCAACCAGTCCTTGGTCGTCGCCCATCGTTCTGGTACGTAAAAAAGACGGTTCTGTACGATTTTGTGTTGATTACCGAGCACTCAATAAGATCACTAGAAAGGACGTATACCCCATGCCACGCATCGACGACGCCCTAGATTCCTTACAGGGTGCTGAATACTTTTCGAGCCTCGACTTGCGTTCCGGCTGTTGGCAAATCCCCATGCACGAAGATGATAAAGAAAAAACTGCGTTTGCAACCCCGGACGGCTTATACGAATTCAATGTTATGCCGTTCGGTCTATGCAATGCGCCCGCAACATTTGAGCGCATGATTGACACCGTGCTGCGTGGCCTGAAATGGAAGACTTGCCTATACTACCTAGATGACATTGTTGTCTTTTCATCGACGTTTCCTCAACATCTGCAACGCTTGGACGAGGTCCTGACTTGTCTTGCGGGCGCTGGTCTTCAAATTAACACCAAAAAGTGCCATTTCGCCAGCAGATCTATCAAGGTACTCGGTCATGTTGTGAGCAAGGACGGAATTCACCCAGACCCTGATAAAACTGCTGCAGTGCTTCGCTTCCCTCGCCCTGACAAACCAAAAGATTTGCGAACTTTCCTTGGTCTCGCCTCTTACTTTCGGCGATTCATACAAAACTTTGCCTCTATAGCCGCACTACTTCATAAGCTACTTGCTTCCGGTATGCCCTTTCAGTGGTCTCAGGAATGTGAATCGGCTTTCGACAGTTTGAAGAGTGCCCTCACGACCGACTCTCTACTTGCTCATTTTCACGATGATGCACCGACCTTCCTGCACACAGACGCTAGCGGCCGTGGTTTAGGAGCCGTGCTCCTGCAACGCGACAACTCTTCGCGAGAGCGAGTCGTTGCATACGCCAGCCGCGTCCTCTCCGCAGCCGAGAGGAACTTCACGATCACCGAGCAGGAGTGCCTCGCCATCGTTTGGTCAGTACAGAAATTTCGTCCATATCTGCATGGCCGCCATTTCACCATTGTGACCGACCACCATGCTTTATGTTGGCTTTCGACACTCGAGAACTTGTCGGGACGCCTCGAACGCTGGATTCTACGCCTCCAAGAATATGATTTTGAGATCGTGTACAAGTGTGGCAGGAAGCATAGTGACGCCGATGCTCTTTCTCGCTGCCCACTACCAGCGAATCCACTCGGGTTTCCGCCAACAATTTGCACAACACGCCCTCGGAGTCCACGTCTACGGCGGTTTCTTCTCTCGCCTCTATGGATCAGCTGCCTTCGAACGACCCGCACGATTTTTCTTCTCGACAGTTGGCTGACCCATACTGTCGACGTATTATAGACTACCTCACTGGCAGTTCCCGTCCACCTAATGCAAGGCTCCGTCGCCAACTCTCGCAATTTAAGCTGGACAACTCGGTGCTGTACCGCAAAATTTACCATCCTGACGGTCAGCGCTGGGTTTCCGTTCTACCCCGATCGCTTCGGTCCGAAGTCCTCAGGGGCACTTCATGACCATCCGACTGCTGGTAACCTTGGTTACCATAAAACCTACGATCGCCTTCGAAGTCGGTTTTATTGGCCAGGCATTACCACTAGTGTAGCTCGGTACGTCGGATCCTGCACTACCTGCCAATGTAGAAAACTACCAACATCTGCTCCCGCCGGTAAACTACAGCCTCTTCCGTGCCCAGCCACACCATTCGAAGTTGTAGGCGTCGATCTTGATGGCCCCCTCCCAGTCAGTGCTGCTGGAAACCGGCGGATAGTAACAGCCATTGACCATTTGACGCGCTACGCCGAGACGGCATCCGTTACTACAGGTTCAGCTTCTGAGATTGCCGATTTCATCTTCCGAGCCATTATACTGCGTCATGGTGCTCCACGTGTGTTGCTCAGTGACCGTGGAAGGCCCTTTCTTTCACAACTAGTGAACGAACTTCTTCAGGCCTCCGGCACAGCTCACAAGACTGCCTCTAGTTATCATCCCGTGACTAACGGCCTCACTGAGCGATTCCACCGCACTTTTGCTGAAATGATCGCCGCCTATATTCAACCAGACCACAAAAACTGGGACGTTGTTCTACCATTCGTCACTTTCGCCTACAATACGGCCTCTCAGCGAACAACCGGCTACTCGCCATTTTACCTAGTTTATGGACGCTCCCCTACTTCTTTCCTGGACGTCTCTTTCTTTACCTGCCAAGCGAATTCATCTCCATCCTTTTCAGAGGAATACGTTTCATGACTCGCACAGTGCCGCCAACGAGCTCGTATAAACACTGAAGCCCGCCAGCAAGACAGAAAGCTAGTTTATGATGAATCGCATCGTGATGTATCATTCCAACCTGGAGACGAAGTGCTCCTTTTGACGCCTGTTCGCACACCTGGTTTGTGCGACAAATTTCAGCCTCGGTTTATTGGGCCGTACACAGTTCTTGAAGAGACTTCACCAGTGAATTATCGCGTGACGCCACTTGTAGCCCCAGCAGATTGCCGTTATCGAACTACAGAGGTCGTCCATGTCTCCCGTATGAAGCCCTTCATGCGACGTTCTTTGTCCCCTTGACTAGCCGCGGCCAGGCTGGCCGCTTTCACGTGGGGGGAATTAATGTGGGCATTTAGTATATGCATCCTCTTCACCTGTACATTATCATCATTATCATGTGTGGCTCATGCATCCTCATCGTTGTCGCGTAGCATCATCATCTTGGCTCATTGATCGTAGCTGTCGGCTGCCGGTTCCTCGGGCCTAATAAAAGGTAATCCAAACCAAGGCTTCATAATATATATATTGAAACGGGTTGTTGAACAAGCAGGCGAACTCGGCGAAGGAGAGCTTTATTTAGCGCAAGGGCTAACTGAACGCAAGCCTGCGATCACAGCAAGTCTTCTTCTTTTTCTATCCTCGAGCTCCATGCCCACTACCCTCGTTACAATCACCCCCGGCCGATGAGGGAGCCATCCTGGCGACCTAAGGACAGGTGTAGACAGAAGGGTCATGGTATGGCTTGAGCCGAGAGATGTGTACGATTTCTTTTCCCCGACGGCGCTTGTCCGGAGATGCATCCAGTGGCTCGACAAGGTAGTTGACAGGGGATGTTTGGCACACAACTCGATAAGGGCCATGGTACCTGGACGAAAGCTTGTGGGAGAGTCGTGGAGTAGTAGAAGGAGTCCACAGCCACACCAGTGAGTTCGGAGCAAAGCTCATATGCGTGGTTGACGCGTCGTGGCGATGTTTTTGGCGCGTCTGGTCATGTGACGTGAACGCACGAGCTAGCTTCCGACATTCTTCAGCGTGTGCTGCTGCTCGAGAAACGGTAGTAATCTCTGAAGGGTCCGGTCGATAAGGAAGAATGGTATCCATTGTTGATGATGGCTCGCGTCCATAAAGAAGGAAGAAAGGCGAAAATCCAGTGGTGCTTTGCGTTGCAGTGTTGTAAGCATATGTCACAAAAGGGAGTATGCTATCCCAATTTGACTGGTCGGATGAAGCGTACTTGGCCAGCATATCCCCAAGTGTACGATTAAAACGCTCTGTCATCCCATTAGTTTGCGGGTGATAGGCTGTGGTAGTGCGGTGTATGATGCGACACTCGCTCAACAACGCTTTGATGGCATCGGAGAGAAAAACGCGGCCACGGTCGCTTAGTAACTCCCGAGGTGCTCCATGCCTTAAAACCAGGTTTTGCAGTATAAAACACGCAACGTCTTTTGCGGTAGCAGAAGGTAACGCAGCTGTTTCAGCGTACCGCGTTAGGTGGTCGATAGCGACAATGACCCAGCGGTTGCTACTCGAAGTATAGGGAAGCGGACCGTAAAGGTCGATTCCGACACGATCGAAAGCTCGTGCTGGACATGGCAACGGCTGCAAGGGACCTGTGGCGTGTTGAGTGGGCATTTTGCGTCGCTGGCACGTAAGGCAAGACCTTACGTAACGGCGAACGAAACGGTACATACCGCGCCAGTAGTACCGCAGCTGCAAGCGGGTGTATGTTTTTAACACACCTGCGTGGCCACATTGCGGATCATCGTGGAACGTGGCACAGATGTCAGAGCGCAGATGTCGGGGGATCACGAGCAACCACTTACGGCCGATCGAGCTGTAGTTTCGGCGGTAAAGCAGGTTATCCCGAATAGCGAAGTGTCCTGCTTGACGGCGAAGCGTCCTGGAAACTGGAGCGGGCGTCCGGTTTGAGATAAAGTCCAAAAGAGATGAAATCCAAGCATCTTTGCGTTGCTCGGAAGGCATGTCCGAGATGCTGATGGCCAAGGCAGCACTAGTGGAGATAGGCGAGCCGACAGGCTCTGAAGCCAATGGCGAACGTGACAGGGCATCGGCGTCGGAATGCTTCCGGCCAGAACGGTAGATAACACGGATATCGAACTCCTGTAACCGCAATGCCCAACGAGCGAGCCGACCATTAGGATCTTTTAGTGAAGATAACCAGCAAAGCGCATGGTGGTCTGTTACAATATCAAACGGACGTCCATATAAATAAGGCCGAAATTTTCCGATTGCCCAAACAATAGCGAGGCACTCCTTTTCAGTTACACTGTAATTCTTCTCGGCTTTACTGAGGGTGCGGCTGGCATAGGCAACGACGTACTCGTCAAAGCCCTCCTTGCGTTGGGCCAGTATGGCCCCTAGCCCGACACCACTAGCGTCCGTATGAAGCTCCGTTGGAGCAGACGGATCGAAATGTCGGAGTATGGGAGGCGTGGTGAGGAGCCGTCGGAGTTCCTGAAATGCATCATCACACGCCTGAGACCACGCTGACAAATCAGAACTTCCGGCAAGAAGATTGGTCAAGGGGGCGATAATGGAGGCGAAATTGCGGACATAGCGCCGGAAGTAAGAACATAGGCCGATGAAGCTTCGAAGCTTTTTGATGGTGGTTGGCTTTGGGAACGCCGCGACTGCATTAAGTTTCGTAGGGTCCGGGAGAATGCCGTCTTTAGAAACCACATGGCCAAGAATTACAAGCTTGCGAGCGCCGAAGTGGCATTTCTTCAAGTTAAGTTGAAGTCGCGCCGCGGAAAGGCACGTAAGAACTTGCTCGAGGCGGCTGAGGTGGGTCGCAAAGTCGCTTGAAAATACCACAATGTCATCCAAATAACAGAGGCACGTTTTCCATTTCAGACCTCGCAAGACGGTATCCATCATCCTTTGGAAAGTGGCAGGCGCATTGCAGAGGCCAAAGGGCATAACGGTGAATTCATATAGTCCATCCGGTGTTACAAAGGCTGTCTTCGGGCGGTCACCCTCTGCCATGGGCACCTGTCAGTAGCCAGAGCGTAAATCTAATGAAGAAAAGAACTCTGCTCCTTGTAGGCAGTCCAAAGCATCATCGATGCGCGGCAGAGGGTATACGTCTTTGCGCGTTATCTTGTTGAGTCGGCGGTAGTCAACGCAGAAGCGGATGGATCCGTCTTTTTTCCTGACGAGAACAACCGGTGAAGCCCAGGGACTGTTGGAGGGCTCGATGATACCACGTTTCAACATGTCGTCTACTTGTTCGTCGATGACACGGCGTTCAGCAGATGACACACGGTACGGACGCTGCCTTAGCGGGGCTTGTTGACCGGTGTCAATACGGTGAACGACCGCAGAGGTTCGGCTTAAGCCTGACTGGTCACGATCGAATGAAGAACGAAAGCGGAGAAGAAGATTTATAATCTCTTCGCGCTGAGTTGGTGCGAGCTCAGAGTCGATGGCATCCGAGAATACGTCCAGAGCATCATTAGGCGCGTTGGTAGGAGTGACAGCACCAATTGGGAGCGAAACCGCAGAATCGGGTATAGTAGCCGGAAGAATGCACTCGTAAAGTTCGTAGCTTCCCAGGCATTCTCCACGTAGTAGGGATGACGGGCTGTGCGACGGATTGCAAACATAAATGGCAGCGTGACCATTGCGAAAAATGACGACGGCAAACGGAAGCATGATATTTCGACGGCACGCAGATGGGACCGATGGCATAAACGACACAGGTGATTTCGGAGGGGAGGCACACGACACCGAGACAACAGCAGCTGAGAAAGGCGCAATGTCAACGTCAGAAGCAGCAAACACTCTACACGAAGCACCATCGTCGGGGTCATAGCACGGCACAGACAACGCGAGTTCAGAACGAGCACAGTCGACCAAAGCAGAATTTGACGAAAGAAAGTCCCACCCAAGGATAACGTCATGCGAAGAACGGTATAAAACTACAAATGTGACGACGTACATCGCACCTTGAATGACGACTCGTGCGGTGCACAAAGCTGAAGGCTGAATATGATGGGACGTAGCTGTCTGCAAAGATAGGTCGGTAAGTTGTGTGGTCACTTTCTTTAAGTTTCGGCACAGTTTCTCGCTAATTACAGATACGGCAGCTCCAGTGTCAACAAGTCCGTGCACCTTAATGCCATCAATATAGAGTTCGATTTCGTTCGGGGGACAGCAGTTAGGTCTTGAAATTTTCGCTGCCAACGCAGTTCTTGCCTCCGGAACTGCGCCCGTCAGTTTTCCCCTCGCGGTGGGCTGTTGCGACGTAACATCGGAGAAATAGATCGACGACGAGGAGAAGGTGAACGGCTTGCGCCGGATGGTCGGCGACCGGGACGTACGTCTAGAGGTGGATTGGTAGGAACGGGATATCGCGGCTGAGTGGGCATGGTGGGTATGTAATGTGAGGTCCCTGCATTGTCGTGAGAAGGGAAGCTGCGACGACGGCAGTGACGAGCTACGTGGCCTGGGATGCCACATGAAAAACATATCGGCCGATTATCTGGAGTGCGCCATTGGCTGACGATAGGGGCACTGTTCGCTGAATAAGGTACCGTAAATGGTCGTGCAGGCGGCGGCGTCATATAAACGTTCTGACCTGTTTCATATACAGCCGGAGACGGGACGGTCAGCGAGCGGGAAGGTGGCGTCGACGAAAAAACGTGGCGAGTAGCTTCGTAGGTGGCCGGAGACGCTGGCGCACGTGGTTGAGCAACTGCGGCTGCATAGGTTAGTGGTGCAGTAACAGTTGGGGGAGCCTGAGCTGGCGGCAATGCTTCGGCAACTTGCGATCGAATGACCTGGCGAAGCGAAGGCGACAAGGGTGCCATCGGCTCGGTAGTTCTTGTGATTATAGATAGCTGCCGGGCGACCTCCTCGCGTATGAATTGCTTTATGACTGGTATCAACGCAGAGTGGTCGGCGGTGTCATGGCGATAGTCGAGGGATGAGATGTCCGCGGTGTCTTGAGCAGCGCAACGCGTAGAAGCGCGCTGCCTACGCAGCTCATCATAGCTTTGGCAGAGCTGAATCACCTCGGCGACCGTCTGGGGATTCTTCGCAGCCAGCATTTGGAACGCACCGTCGTCGATTCCTTTCATGATGTTCTTGATCTTGCCTGCCTCGTCCAGAGTCGAATCGACGAGCTTGCCGAGAAATAGCACATCTTCGATGTAGCTCGTGAAAGTTCCATCTGCTCTCTGTACTCGGCCCCGCAAGCGCTGTTCAGCACGAAGGCGGCGGACAGCAGGACGGCCAAAGACTTCCGCGAGGGTTTTCGCCAATTCCGACCAGGTACTGAAATCACTTTGATGATTTCTGTACCATAGTTTTGCCACGTCGGTCAGGTAAAAACTCACATTTGTGAGCTTATCGGCTGCGTTCCACTTATTGACGGCGCTCACCAGTTCATACTCGGCAATCCAGTTGTCCACATCTTGGTCCTCTGTGCCACCAAATATGGGGGGGTCGCGCTGCCGGAGAGCGCCAGCGCAGAAGACAGGCACAGGTGCGAGATCTGGAGTAGCAGCATGAGATGGCCCCGGATCAGTCATTGTAGGAGGTCGTTGGAGTGTGCGGCTGCGAAGTTCCAGGGTGAGGACCAGATGTACCCAGCACCTCCACCACTTGAAACGGGTTGTTGAACAAGCAGGCGAACTCGGCGAAGGAGAGCTTTATTTAGCGCAAGGGCTAACTGAACGCAAGCCTGCGATCACAGCAAGTCTTCTTCTTTTTCTATCCTCGAGCTCCATGCCCACTACCCTCGTTACAATATATATATATATATATATATATATATATATATATATATATATGATGTTACGGGAGAATAACTTTACTTTATAAAACGAGGAATAAACTCGGTGGTGGACAAGATGGCGCCCAGTTGGCTCACAGATCTGACAACATCGTCCTCCTCTTTGTCTTCTTCGTCGTTCTCATCCTACCGTTACATGATTTCCCCGGCGGCTGGAGCACCGACCCGGTGCTAATCAGGAGGCACTGGAGTAATACGGTTTGAGTCGCGTAACATGCACTACGTCAGTGTGAGGGTGAAGGATGGCGGGGTCCGTAGGGGTGATTTCGTATGTGACGTCAGTTACTTGGCGTAAGATACGGTAGGGACCTGAATAGCGTGGGAGTAACTTCTCCGAAAGTCCAACGCGGCGCGAGGGGAACCATAACAGAACGAGATCTCCGGGTGTGAAGTGGACGTCACGATGGCGGGCGTCGTATACGCTCTTCTGATTGTCCTGGGAGTCCAGTAAGCGTCGTCGAGCAACTTGGCGTGCCGCTTGGGCCTTCATTATTGCATCACGAGCGTACTGAGACTTGTCATTTAGTGCGGCCGGCAGGAGGGTGTCGAAAGGTAGCGCAGGGTCACGGCCGAACAACAGAAAAAAAGGAGAGAACCCAGCGGTGTCGTGTCTGGAAGAATTGTACGCGAATGTTACAAACGGTAACGTAGTGTCCCAGTCGCGGTGATCGGCGGAGACATACATGGAGAGCATGTCGGTGAGAGTGCGATTGAGGCGCTCCGTTAGACCATTTGTTTGTGGATGGATGTTTGTGGATGGTATATATATATATATATATATATATATATATATTATACTCTTATTCCCCCGTGTTTCTGATGATACACATACATTCAGTGTATTGCCTAAAATCAAATTTTCATGTCTTGTAATCTTTATCATTTTGATGTTACTATGTTCGCTCTTATTTATAGTTTATTATTTATTGAACCCCACTCCCCTCCGTAAAACTATGTGCGATTGAGTGTAAAATAAATAAAATGAAAGGAAGCAAAATGAAAAGGGAAAGAAGTGTATACTTAAGGGCTTGTTTTTCCGTGTTTTGACACAATATAAATGAGATCAAACAAACAATAAGGCCAAGAAATGTATAGGCGAAGTTATTAAAAGCAATGTAAAGTAGATAAAAGAAATGAAAAGTGGTGAGAAAATTAGTTGCCGTGAGCATGGGCAACCAATTATATATATATATATATATATATATATATATATATATATATATATATATATTGTGAGGGCCTTTATTAGCCGCCACACAACGAGCATATACAATGGCGACAGTCACGGCCAGGCCAAGCACAAACTCCTAGCGCGAGCGGCGTCATTTTTGGGTAGACCCACTCAAAAAGACTTCAGAGTTCGTCCCATTTCAGTGTTTGCAGGCTTCTCTATAATTACCCCAAGGTCGAAGAGGGAGTCGCATGGCGATTTAACAACTTGTCGCTATGAGCAGGTCATAGTAAGCCTTCAGGCGCTCCAAGCTGAATATGTCGCGCCCGCGACGGCGCATGTCTGAAGTTTGTTCAATTGGTTCAATGAGATAGTTGACCGGAAATGTGCACTCGACGACTTGGTAGGGGCCTTCGGAATTTGGGAGTGGTTTGGAAGAAAGCCCAGCCAGCTACAGAGGTTGGGATTGATAGCCATACGAGCGCACCAGGAAAGAACGTGGGCTCAGAAGTGATGGAGCCATCACGAATACCCTTCTGTCACTCTTGCTCATGTGTCGTAAAAGTCTTGGAAAGCTTGCGACACTCTTCAGCAAGCCTGGCTGTCTCAGAAATAGGTGCACACTCAAATGGATCCGGCTTGTACTGAGTATTGTGTCGATGGTGTGCGACGGGTGCCTTCGTACAGCAAGAAGGGTGAAAAACCGGTCGTGCTCTGACGGGCGGTGTTGTAAGCGTTAATGAGGAGTGGCAGTATAGTATCCCGATTTGCGTGGTTGGCAGCGACATACATCGGAAGCATGTCGCCGAGGGCACGGTTAAAGCGTTCGGTGAGGCAATTCGTCTGTGGGTGGTAAGCAGTAGCTTGGCGTTGGACAAAATGGCACTCCGTGAGAATGGCTTCGACGACTCCCAACAAGAATGCACGGCCTCGATCGCTGAGAAGCTCCTGGGGTAGACCGTGGTGCAGTAAGAATCGATGCAGTTGGAAGAATCAACACCAGGCGCAGTAGCTGCAGGGAGGGCGGTGGTTTCGGCATATCGCGTAAAATGATCTACGGTGACGATGGCCTAGCGGCTACCAGCCTACGTCAGAGAAACTGGTCCATACAAATCGATACCTGTGCGCCAGAACGGATGGTCACGGCAAGGTAACGGTTGCAGCCCGGCTGCTGACATGTGTACTGACGCCGCTCGCACTCCCAGCGCGAGCAGTGTCCTTTTTTGGTAGGCCCACTAGAAAGCACTTGACAGTTCGACCCATTTCCATGTTCAGAGGCTTCTCTAATATATACATTGTAAGACGGCGTCCAGGAACCTAAGGACACTTCTTTATTGTCTTGAGTATGTGTCCCGCAACGTCAACTGGAGTGTTTATGATGTGTATGTATAGATGAAACGATGGGACGCATAAATAATGCTCACACTTACTTTCCCCACACACTTGAGCGGCCGGCCTGGTCGAGATTTATGCGGGAAAGATACGGCGAACAAAGGGTTTAAGATGTGAAACGTGGACTATCTTGGAGGCACGGTAACGATGGTCCGAAGAAGCCTCGATGGGAGTGACAAGGTGATTGACAAGAGATGTTCGTTCACAAACAAAGTAATGTCCGAGAAAAGGTGACTGAAATTTATCACACAATCCTGGTGTAAGAACAGGCGTACGAAGTAGTACTTAATCTCCAGGATGGAAGGTGACGCCTTGGCGAAAGCTGATAGCGTTGCTTGCGGTCTTGTTTACCGGCCTCAGTGCTAAGTTGAGCATGTTGCCGTGTGTCAGCGAGCCTGGAGACGAAATGTTCTAGCGTAGTCGTGGACTTTTTTGTCTTTACATTGAAGAAAGAGGTGTCAGTGGTTAATGTCGGAGCACGACCGTAGACGAGGAAGAAAAGTGAATACCCGGTGGTGCGTTGATGAGCGTTGTTGTGTGCAAACGTTACGAACGGCAAGATTTTGTCCCATTTATTGTGGTTTGGTGTGATGTACATGGATATCATGTCGATTAGAGTCCGGTGGAGTCGCTGTGTCAAGCCATTTGTCTGCGGGAGGTAAGCGGAAGTAGTCTTATGAACTGCGCCACAGGGTTTTGGCATTTCGTCAACAATTGTGGATAGGAACGCCTTGCCTTGGTCACTCAACAATGCGCGAGGTGCTCTATAACACAACACAATGGCTTCTAAAAAGAAGGCGGTAACGTCCGAGGTCCGAGGGAGAGCAAGTGCGTAGAGGAGTGGTCTCCGCGTATCGTGTGAGGTGGTCGACGGCTGTGACAATCCAGCGGTGGCGCGCTTGCGTTACGGGAAGTGGTCCGACGATGTCTACTCGGACAACGACAAAAGGTGTATCGGGACATAAAATGGGTCTTAATAGGCCAGCAGGAGCTGAAGTTGGTCGTTTCCGGCGTTCACAAAGCGTAGGCCAGCAGGAGCTGAAGTTGGTCGTTTCCGGCGTTCACAAAACGTGCAAGAAGCGACATAATGAGCCACAAAGGTAGAAAGACCAGACCAGAAGAAACGGCTCCTAGCGCGGATGTAGGTCTTCTGAAATACTAAGTGTCCAGCTGTCTGATCGTCATGCAATGCTTCGAAAACTTGTTTTCGAAGCGAACGGAGAAGTATTGGCACCCACCGATGCCCATCCGGATTGTGAGTATAGCGCTGCAGGACATTGTTCTCTAGCTTGAACTGCTGTAGCTGACGACGTAGTCTGGCATTAGGTAGAGAAGGTGAGCCATTCAGGTATCCGATGATGCGGTTACAGTAGGGGTCGTCAAATTGGCACACGGGAAACTGAGCGCTGCTGTTTAAAGATAGACCCAGCAACTGCCAGGGGTGATAACGTGACTGAAGAGGAAGCCGCTTGATCACCTGAGGGGCATTGAGGATGCGTGGTGGGAGATAAAAGTAGCAGAGGCTAGTGAGAGAGAGCGTCGGCATCCTGGTGCTGTTTGCCAGACCTGTAAACAACGTCAAAAGTGTACTCTTGCAAATGGAGTATCCAGCAACTGAGGCACTCAAAAAATTATTCAGCAAGCAAAACCAGCATATCGCATGGCGGTCGGTAATCACAGTGAAGTGGCGTCCATACATATAAGGTCGAAATTTCGGGATAGCCCAAATGACAGCGATATATTCCTGCTCTGTTATCGAGTAGTTCTGCTCGGCAGGTGCTTGTGCGTGGCTTGCATACGCAACTACTCGCTCACGTGAAGTGTCGTTGCGCTGGAGGAGGACAGCACCGATTTTGTGGCCGCTGGCATCTGTGTGCAGGAAAGTGGTGCACCCTCATTGAAGTGACGGAGCACGGGGTCTGATGTCAAAACACGCTTAAGGGCTCGGAAAGCACACTCTCACTCGTTAGTCCAATTCAAGGTCGCTCCTGACGTCAAAAGCTTGTGCATTGGCCTCGCAATGGCAGCAAAATGACTGATAAAGCGGCGGAATTAAGACGCCAGGCGCACGAAAATTCGCAGTTGTTTTTTATTGCCCGGACATGCAAAACTAATCAGAGCAGCAACCTTGTCGGGGTCGGGTCGAACGCCATCTTTGCTGACATGGTGACCCAATACTTTTACGCTTGTGCTGGCGAAGTGGCACTTCTTTGTATTGAGCTGAAGGCCAGCGTTCGAAATGCATGTTAGAACCTCGTCCAAACTGTTAAGCTGCTGAAAAAAAGGAGAATAAATTTTGATGTCGTCTAAATAACATAAGTAGGTGTTCCACTTGAGACCATGTAAGACAGTACCTGTGATGTGCTCGATTGTTGCTGGAGCGTCGCATAAGCCAAGAGGCATGACGTTAAACTCGCAAAGCCCGTCAGGCGCTGTGAACGTTGTTTTCTTTTTGTCTCCTTCGCGCAAGTGTATTTGCCAATACCCGGATCGGAGGTCGAGGCTGGAGAAATATTCTGCGCCATGTAGGGAGTCGAGTGCATCATCTATGCGTGACAATGAATATACATCTTTTTCCGTTATACGATTGAACGCTCTGTAATCGACACAAAAGTGAACGAAGCCATGTTTTTTCCTTACCAACACCACATTAGACGACCAAAAGCTGGATGAAGGTCAAAGAATAACCCGCCTGAGCATGTCAGCGACGTTTTCGTCAATGATTTGCCGTTCCACCGAAGACAGATGATATGGGCGGCGTTGTACAATGGAGCTGCCTTCGGTTTTGATGCTGTGCTCTGCAACGGAGTTGCGGCCCAGAACTTTGGAATGTACGCCAAACGAAAGACTATGCTTCTGTAGAAGGTTTACGAGATCTCTCATTTGCTCAAAAGTGAGGTGAGAACTTATGGTAGCATTTAAAGGAACAGTGGTAGCCTTGATATCAGTTGTAGCAGACAAAGACGGTGATTCTGCGTGCAGGGAAACCAACAAAATAGGCTCACTGTCCGTGAAGCAGCTCACAGCAGTGCCATGGGGCAGCATCACTGGCGGAGAAGTTGGGTTCAAGGCGGTGGCCAATGCTTTACCGTGGTTAACCCGCACAAGGCCAGGTGCAATTGTGCACAACGCAGGTAAGGAGCGAACTGATGGAGCTATGAACACGTCACCGGTAACTATAGTATCCTAAGCGATCTTGAGAATTTGTTCATCTCCTGGCGAAATGAAACAATCAGCGGCAGCAACGAAACGGAATCTGTATGAATCGACATTTGATGAACTCTCAGTAGCTGACACATGAATTACTCGCTGACGACACGATATGAAAGCTGATGCTGAAGAAAGGAAGTCCAATCCTAAAATAACTGTGTAGGTGCACAAAGGAAGTACAAGAAACTGAATGTGGTGAAGGATGCCATCTAAGAAAACGCGGACTGTACAAACACTTGAAGGCTGAATAGGGACTCCATCTGCGCAATGAAGTGGAGGGCCATCGTATGTCGTCCTAACTTTTTTTCAAATGGACACAAACGTCTGCATGAATTAAAGAAAGCGATGAGCCTGTATCTACCATTGCCTCTGTCAGTATACCTTCAACATACACCAATGAAAGATTTGATGGGCGTTCCGGAAAAGTTTGACGCATTTCGAACGATGCAGATTTCGCTCCCAAAGCTGCACTGTTTAGTTTTCGAGTTGGCGGCCGGGAATTGAAGTAGAAGGTAGAAGTGAAGAAGAGGAACGCCGCATCAGTGAATGTGAGCGACGACGCGAGAAACGAGAACTGCAAACTGAGCCGCTGTTCAGAGGAGACGGCGACCGACGTGTACTGTTCTGATGGAGTCAGCGATAGGGCGGTCCAGTGGGGTGGAAGTCGTCCCATTCAAAGTCATCGTAGCTTCGTCTTTCGTCTTGCTGATGGCATCGGCAAAACATTGAAATATTGTAATGACGTTGAAAGACTCTGGGTGTAATAAAACGTATTTATTAAAGAGCGAACCTGTGCCCACAACTCAAAGGGACTATGGACTTAAAAGCACGTTACAGCAGAACACCAAAAATGTCTTCTTCTGCTTCTTCAAGAAGAGTCCCAAGCGCATGGCACGCATCAGCAGGGGCCAGCTGGGTTCTCGTGCTATCATCATCGTGTCTGCGCAACACTAGACGGCGCGCATGTATGTCCCTGTGCGCGTGGTGATGGGTGCGTTGTTTGAATGCAGGCACTATGTCGCGGCATAATCCCCCTCCTCATCCGCCTCGTCCCGATGCGTAAGGCAATAAATAGATTCGTGGTAGGCGTCACTGGTCTTCCGGTGATCTTTCATAGTAAGGCTTCATCCGGACTACATGTACAACCTCTGTAGGGTTGCGGCGTTTTGAGCTCCCGTGTATAGCGGATCTGACTTGGTAAGTTACATCGCTTACACGATGGAGTACTTCGTAAGGCCCGAAGTAGCGGCTAAAAAGTTTTTCAGAAAGTCCACGGCGACGCACTGGAGTCCATACCCATACTTTGTCACCTGGTTGAAAATGCGCTTCGGTACGACGCTGATTGTACCGATAGGAGTGGATACGCTGTTGGTGGCGTATTCTGTATCTCGCCATCTGTCGTGCTTCCTCGGCTCTTTGCAGGAAGTCGTCTAGGCCAGGTGGATTGCTGCTTTCATCATTCAGTGGTAACATGGCATCCAGTGGAGTGGTGACTCTTCGGCAGAATACAAGTTCAAATGGTGTCACTCGCGTTGTTTCTTGAAAGGCTGTATTATATGCGAACTTGATGTAGGGCAATATTTCATCCCACAGTTTATGTTCGACGTCGATATACATTGAAAGCATATCAGTCAGAGTTCTGTTCAAGCGCTCCGTTAGGCCATTTGTTTGAGAATGGTATGCTGTAGTTCTTCTCTGGTCTGTATGGGTCATTCGCATCAGACATTTCATTAGGTCTGCAGTAAAAGCTGGGCCACGATCTGTGATTACGACGCTGGGTGCACCATGTCTGAGGACTATGTTGTTGATGAAGAACTTGGCAACTTCAAGAGCTGTTGCGGTGTACAGCGAGTCAGTCTCAGCGTAGCGAGTGAGATAGTCCGTGGCTATGACTATCCACTTCTTGTGTGCAGTCGATATCGGAAACGGGCCTAGGAGATCCATACCGACTTGTTGGAATGGGGCATGCGTGGTTCTATTGGCTGGAAGAAGCCTGCAGGTTTCACGGATGGAGTTTTGCGTTTTTGACACTCACGGCAAGTTTTCACATAGCGCTGAACTGATGATAACAGTTTTGGCCAGTAGAATTTTAGGTGAATTCTGGCGAATGTACGGCTGACACCCATGTGTCCAGATGTTGGCTCATCATGACATGCGTGCAGAATCTCATTTCGTAAAGGTGAAGGTACAACGAGTAAAAACTTGTCAACATGAGGCTTGAAGTTCCTCTTGTAAAGGACCCCTTCTCGAAGACAGAACAAAGGGAGCCCTCTGGATAAAGTGCGCGCGACTTTAACGTTGAGTCCTTGGAGACGCTGTATAAGCGGCAGCAAATCGGGGTCATTTTGTTGTTGTTGAGCGATTTCTGATGCCTGGACGATGCCTAGAAACGAGAAGTCTTCTTCCTCTGGCTCACTCGTCTCCACTGGTGCACGTGACAGGCAGTCGGCATCGCTGTACTTTTTCCCAGATTTGTATACCACAGTAACATCACACTCTTGTAGCCTAAGGCTCTATCTTGCTAGTCGGCCAGAGGGATCCTTAAGATTCGCCAGCCAACACAAGCAATGGTGGTCACTGACTGCTCGGAATGGTCTACCGTAGAGGTACGGCCGAAATTTACTTATGGCCCAGATGACCGCGAGACACCCTTTTTCGGTTGCAGAGTAATTTGTCTCAGCTTTCGAAAGCTTGCGGCTGGCATACGCTAGCACTTTTTCTTGGCCGTTTTGCCGCTGGATTAGAATGGCTCTGAGGCCGACGTTACTCGCATCAGTGTGAACTTCAGTTTCGGCAGTATCATCGAAGTGGGCGAGGATTGGAGAGGCTTGCAGGCGTGTTCTTAACTCATCAAATGCTTCCTGTTGTTCACGTTCCCACATAAAGGGCACCTCGTTTTTTGTCAGATTAGTAAGTGGTTCAGCAATGTTCGAAAAATTTTCCACAAATCTCCGATAGTACGCGCATAAACCCAGGAAGCGACGTACTGACTTTTTGTCTTTGGGTGTCGGGAACTTCGCGAGAGCAGCTGTCTTTTCAGGATCTGGTCGAACGCCATCGGAGCTGACGACGTGTCCGAGGAATCGAAGCTCTTCAAAAGCGAAGTGGCATTTTTCTGGCTTGATGGTCAAGTCTGCTGAACGAATGGCTTCTAATACTGTGCAGAGTCGCTCTAGATGTTGGTCAAATGTAGCGAAAAATACAACAACGTCATCCAAGTACACCAAGCAGGACTGCCATTTCAGTCCCGCGCGGACAGCGTCCATCATTCTCTGAAACGTAGCTGGCGCTGTGCACAGGCCGAATGGAAGCGCTTTAAATTCGTAGAGGCCATCTGGGGTAATGAATGCTGTCTTTTCACGGCCGCGCTCATCCACCTCAATTTGCCAATATCCGCTCTTGAGATCAAGGGAGGAGAAGTATTTCGCACTCCGTAGTCGATCGAGTGTATCATCGATACGCGGCAGTGGGTATACATCCCGTTTCGTTACGCTGTTCAGTTTCCGATAGTCGACGCAGAATCGAAGGCTGTTATCCTTCTTTTTAACAAGCACTACGCGAGACGCCCATGTTCTGCTGGAAGGCTGTATCACGTCATCTGAAAGCATCTCCTCCACTTGTTTCTTGATGACGTCTCTTTCCTTTTGCGATACTCGATATGGGTGTTAGTAAATCGGTCTCATGGCTTCTTCTGTTATATTCCTGTGTTTTGCAATAGCTGTGCGTCGCACCTTAGAGGACGTTGAAAAGCAGTCCGAAAACTCTTTTATAAGGGCGAACAATCGTTTCTTTTGATATTCTGGGAGCCTATGGTTGACGTTAACTGATGCGTCAACGTTGCAGGTCTCTTGTGGAGTGGATGGCCTTGTCGCTAAACTGCATAGTTCAGTCGCCATGCAGAACTCGAGGAAATAGGCGATAGCCATACCTTGCGCGATGTGCTGACATTCATTCCCAAAATTCGTAAGGAGGACAACTGAGCAGTCATTTCTTAAGTGAACAACACCCCTCACCACGCAAATTTCTTTGTTTAAAAAGAGCTCTACGTTTCCATCCGCTATTTTTTCGTGGTCACAAAATGACTTATTTTCAACAAGCACCATTACACTACAGCGTGGTGGCACTGTGACGTCATCATCAACAACGCGCAGAGCAGTAAGACGCGCTTTTCCGATTCCTCCACCGACATAGCTTGTTCGGTCGAAAACATTACACTGGATCTGCGCAGATTAATTATGGCTCCATTGGCTTGCAGAAAATTCATTCCTAGTATAAGCTCCCTTGAACAGTCCGGCAGCACGATGAAGTCAGCAACGTAAGTGAAGCCTCTTATTTCGAGTGTTGAGGTGCATCTGCCGAGCGGTGTAATAGTGTGGCCACCTGCCGTGCGTATCTGTGCCCCACTCCATTTTGTCACAAGCTTTTTCAGTTTCTTTTCCAATTTGTGACTCATTAAATTACCGAATAATCAGCGCCAGTGTCAACTAAAGCATTTAGCTCGTATCCGTCTATTTTCAACCGCAAATCTGAAGTAATCTTCGCACTGCTGCGCTTATCCTCTGTAAACATAGCATCGTCACCTTGAAACCATAATGAAGGATCTTCGCAACTGTAGTTATCAGCGGCCCCACCTCCACAGGTCGCTTGCTTCAATTTTCCGGGTGTGGGCTTGTAGAACGGTGCCCAGACCGTGCGGAAGAAGCACGTGGGCTGGGTGATCGACAACGCCTGGGCGACGGCGATCTTGGCTGATGTTGGCGCGGAGTGAGTGGGATCTGGCGCGCGGACAAGTACTCTTCGATCTCTGTTGGCCGTACACCGTTTCGAGGGCATGGTGCGTACAATGGAAAGCCCCTTCATCCTGCCTGTCGGCAAGGGCAGAACCTATACAGGTGACCGGCTTCCGCACAATGGAAACACAAAGGCCTGCGCTCATGGTCACGCCAGATGTCACTTTTCCGGGGCCTTTGATCTACGTAACGAGCTACACCACGGGTTCGTGGCAGGTAGGTAGCCGTCGGTTCCAGTGGACGAGGTGCACTGCGTACCGTTTGTGGGCAAGGAGAGGCCAACGCAACTGCTGCATTGGTGTGCGCCGCGGGTTGTCTGAGTACTTCAGAGTATGTTAGGATGCGTTGGATCGGCTGTGGCGCACGCTCCGGCTCACGTATCATCTGCCTCAGTTCATCTCGTACTACGTCGACGACAGACAGTGTTGCTGTAGTGTGAGGTGCTTGCAACTTGCTGAGCTCTTCCCTGATCACCGTCCTGATGAGTTCTCGCCGGGCGTCCATGCACTTCGCTGGCGTCCAGAGAAGACATTGGCAGGTGCATAGTTTTTGTCTCAATTTTACTGTTGATCCCGCTGTTATAGCGTTTTCTCGATGGCTGTCGCTTCCGTATGAAACTCCGCAACTGTTCGTGGTGGGTTGCGGACGAGAACAGCGAATAGCTCTTGCTTCACCCCACGCATGAGGTGGCGTAGCTTCTTGTCTTCAGTCATGTGGAAATCTGCGCGCTTGAACAGGCGGATCATGTCCTCGATATACATTGCGACACTTTTGTTGGTGAGTTGGTTCCTGGATTCGAGTGCAGCCTGCGCCTTTTCTTTGCAATCCGCGCTGGCATAAGTCGCCAGAGCTTGTCGCCGAAATTCATCCCAGGTCGTAAAGGAGGTTTTATGGTTCTCATACCACGTCTTTGCGAAGTCCTCCAAAGCAAAGTATACGCGGCGGAGCTTCTCTCTCTCGTCCCAACCGTTCAAACGTGCCACTCTCTCAAAGAGGTTCAGCCAATCTTTTACGTCTTCATACGAGTCGCCATGAAATACTGGTGGCTGGTGAGGCTGATTTATCACCACTTGGGCTGGTGTTACATGACTTGTCATGGTGGCGGCGTCTATTGACTGAGTTTCCCTTGGCGTGAAGAGGAGTGGACTGAATTCTGGTGAATCACCTCAAAGACGGCGACTGGTCCTCTGATGCACAGGTGTCGGCTCCGCAGGATCAACTCGCTGGTAGTCGGGGCTACGCTATCTTGCATTCGTAGGGCTTTGATTCATTACCCAGCACCTCCACCAGAAATGTAACGATGTTGAAGGAGTCGGGGTGTAATAAAACGTATTTATTAAAAGGGCGAACCTGTGCCCACAACTCAAAGGGACTATGGTCGTAGCACGTTACAGCAGAACACCAAAGATGTCTTCTTCTTCTGCTTCTTCAAGAAGAGTCTCAAGCACGTGGCGCGCATCAGCAGGGGCCAGCTGGCTTCTCGTGCTATCATCATCGTCTCTGCGCAACACTAAACGGCGCGCATGTATGTCCCTGTGCGCGTGGTGATGGGCCCGTCGTTTGAATGCAGGCACTATGTCGCGGCAATATGACTAACAATGCCGCAATAGAAGCAAGCCGACCGCATAGTGCGCCAGGGGTTGTAAGGCTGGGACGGTGGTCATGGTGCGAGTGAGTTGAGCGAAACATGCTATCCGGGTGCTGGTAGCTGCATTGGGCTTCGCTGGCGTGCAGGTGTCCTAGCAGCAACTGGAGCATACGTTGGCATGACCACAGAATATGAGCTCGGAACAGCTGTGACAATCATCGAGGCCATGCTTTGGTGGGGCGCAAATGTCGTAGTAACAACGTGAGCGTATTTTGGAATGAGCCCGGGATTCGAGCTTGGAAGTGGTGTGCCAGTCATCAAGGCCAGTTTCTCTCTCACGACGTCGCGTAGACTAGTAGCAAATGGCGTCGTTCGAATATCAGGTTGGCGAGGTGAACCCTGTTGATGAAGTTCCTCGCGGATGAGAGAGCAGATCAATGCACGCCGCTTTTTTGTGTCACGGCTTGAGCTCAGATGAGACATACCAGGTTACACTCAAGTGGCCTGAAGCTCCTAAAGGTGCTGACCGGTAGCGACAACATCAGCTACGGTCTGGGGATTCTGCACCAGAAGCGCATTAAAAGCGATAGTCGCAATGCCTTTTAGCAGGTAGCGCTCATGGTCGTTTTCTGCCACATATAGTGGTCGATGCAGCGGCAGAGGGCGAGAACATCTTGGACGTAAGAAGTGTAAGACTCGCCAGGGCGTATAATGCGTGCATCAAGCCTCTTCTTGGCGATATCCTAGTGCACTGACGGGTTGGCGAAAATATGGTGGAGGTGACGTGCAAGGCAGGCCATGTCAGAAACTCTGTGGCGTGGTTGAAAAACCACGTTTTTGCGACGGCATTCAAGTAGAATGCAACGTGGGTGAGTTTCGCAGGCTCATCCCAGTTGTTAATAGCACTGACGCGGTCATACTTCTCGAGCTAGTCTTCAACCTCCTCACCCGGAAGACCTGAGAACAGCGGAGGATTCTTTTGAGGGCTGATGACCAGGTGAGAAGGGTTTCTTGGCGGTGGAAGCGGTGGCAAAGCTGGCTTGCTGGGCTGGTCGGCTTGCGACATTACCCAACCCAGGTCGTTTAAGCGGTGGCCTGTACGGAGCTCCAGGAATGTGTTCTAGAAGACGCTGGAGGTGTCCGAGAGCGCGAGAGGGCGCAGGGACCGGGCAGCACTCTCCACTACTTGTAATGATGATGATGATGATGATCCTTGATACTTTGGCGCACATCCACAAAGAGGCATCGGCCAAGGACCGGACGGAAGGATCTTATGTAAAAGGCTTATGGTTTTTCAAACACAACGTAATTTTGGGCTGAAAAAAATATAGAAAGGAAAGCCAAAAATCGAAAAAGGAGTATATCTGAGCAGGGAGCGATGTAGGCTATCAGATGCGATTTGAGACAGGGGTAATGGTGGGTCTAAATATATATATATATATATATATATATATATATATATATATATATATATATATATATATATATATATATATATATATATATATAGCTTAACATGGCAATCGCTTTAGGACGGCATCCCGGACCCTCGAGACTTTTCTTTATTGTTTCGAGTATGTGCCCCACAACCTAAACTGGAGTGTTGATGTTGATTATGTACAGATGAAGAGATGGGACGAATAAAAATTGCTCACAATATACATGTATATATTAGGGCGAAGTTAGGTAAGCTTGCCCAAGAAACATGCACAACAAACTTCGCAGAGGCAATTGTGAGACAACTGTTCACGAGCACAATCAGATAATAGTTTGAAAACTCACGTTGCCCTGTCGTTGAAATATACTGCAGCGAGACAGTGGTTTTAAAAACATAGCTTTGGCAGCCGTAGAGCACAGTGTCTTGTTGCTTAGCCTGTCACGTTTAGTGACCATAGGCGAAGCCACACCGGCCGTGCACCAGCGAAAGCAGTTGGTAGTCACAGGAGCGTCTATCTACACATTCTCCGAGGTGGTTGAACTATGAAAGGCACATAAAAATAAGCAAGCTACGGTAGGTATGCACGAAACCACCACGGAAAAGTGAGCGATGCCTCGTTCACGTGGTAAAGCGCCGAACGAAAGTACATTCCGACATAAACTCTGATAGCATAACACCTGGATACGCCCCCAAATCTGTTGCCCATATTACCAGACTGCCTGCACGGGCCCGCTGTATCTAAAACAAAACGAAAAAATGGCCACTCAGCCACATACCGAAACCAATGCTTCATTAAAGTAATATAAGACTTAATTGTAACAAATAAAATTAAAACTGTTAAAAATTCGCGTTGAATTGTTTTTTTTTTCGCTGGCTGTCCTTCCCCCTCACCTAGTTGCGCTTCAATCGTCAGGCGGTTGTTGATGTCTGTCGAAATAGGTTTGAGACCCCTTTTCGTTCCGACTTTCGCGTCCTATTTAGGTTGAAATTGCCCATTGCATGCCTCATCGAAAGAGGCGACAAACGAGAGAAGCCAACGCCTTGGCGAACAAGCGCAGCTTGTGATTGGTTGAGAAGCAGTACTCTCTACATCAGGTCATCTTATAACGTTGTCAACACACTTCTTTGATGCGAAACCACTGTCATGTTGGTCATAACTTCCCTCTGGTGCGTAAAAGCAAATTTTATCTTGCCGTGAAAAACGCGCAAGAATTTTTAGGAGCTCCCTTACGCGCTGCGCAGTACGCGAAAAACAACATGCCGTCGTAAACAGTGCAGGTGTGTTGCTGCCGATCATGGAGGAAGGAAAACTAAGAAGACGCTCTCACAAGGCGTGCTGCAGATTTAAAAGTGTGGCGGAATCACCTGCTTTTGCAGGTGGGTTGTGTGATAATGGGGGCATGCCGGCGTCTCGTGCGCTAGCTAGCGAGAGGCGAGTTTACAAAGGCGAGCGGATAGACCCCACCACAATGCACTTCGTGAGGCCGCTTACGAGGCTCTCGGATGCTGCGAGCTCATTGTTCGTGAGTGATTTCGTCAACAGACATGGCAGCGCTCACGACGATGCTGCAGGAACCGTGTGTCGGGCGCGGGCCCAGCTGGTGCACACGTCGCAGCGTAGGCGAGAACATTGTTCTCTCCTTTGCCGCTATGAATGGGAAGAAGGCGTTATCAAGTAATTTGTGCTTCCAAGAGGCTACAAAAACGCTTTGCGCAAGCCAGTCAACGCTGCCGAAAGACTCGTCGTTTCGTTGTCAACGATCGCCACAAGCATCGAAGTCGGCGCTGATATGCAGTGAAAAATAGAAGATGACGGTCTCAAAGCTCATGTGCGGACTATTTAACAATAATCGTAACTCAGTAAGCCCTTGTTTCAACTCAAGGAGCTGGTGTTGAAGCACTTGAGCGGCTACGTCGCGCACGTCACTCGATCAGTCACACAATATAGGCTCAGCCTTCACTTAGTCAGTCATATGTTAGGCTACTCGAAGTCAATGCCGCTGCTCCTGATTAGAACAGCAATGTGAAATAAGAAGCACGAATATATGTAGCAGCACCTCGACAGACTTGCAAACGAATATCATCATAGTGTCACTCAATAAATACGTACGTGAAGCGATTCCTTTCACATCTAAGAGCAAGAGGCCGCACTGTTGGTAGAATATAAGGACGTGGATGAGAGCTTATTCCCTCTAGGCCAAATACAATTCTGAATCTACTCTATGTTCCTTACCAGGGAAATTCGCTTGGGCGACGCATGGTAAGTCAACAATGGCAAAGCTGTCTATGCTTGCAGACCAAGGTAAAGATATGCTTGGGAAGCGTGACAAGCCTACCGTTGGCCAAGCGAAGGAAGGCCGCGCTTGGATAATCAGGAAACACCCGTTTCTATCGTTAGCGTTGTGGTATAGTACCATGCAATAGCCAAGCATGTTCTTGGCATGGTAGCCAATCATTCTGACCAATGTAATTTCTAGCACATTTATTTTAGTTTTACATGAGAAGGATTTTATAGTGAAATTTGGCGACTTTGAGCGTATCTATATATCTATCCGCTAACGTTTGGGTGCTCTCGTGGTCACCCTCTTAACTTGGCGTAGGCGAAATTAGCATGGGGAGGTAAGAAGTTTGACGAATATGACGCGCTGGTCAAGACACGAACACTGTCACAATTCCGTCACGTACATCGCCAAACAATCCCCGCCAAACATTGACACATACCCACAGACAGGTATGTGCCGCTGGTGTGCGGGTATGTGCCGCTGGTGTGCGGGTATGTGCCACAGGTAATTGACACTTAGTATCTACCCCGGAACCACGAGAACACACATGGCAACTTTTAACGCATGAGCACTAAGAAATACATATTAACGGTATAGCGTCGACTCGACGAATGCAAAAAACTAAATGTCAGGATCCCAGCGTGTGTCAAACCCAAGCATTCTGCGTGAAAATAAAGCATTTACCTCAGAGATACGCCAGGTCTCAAAACAACTTTTCAAATAGACGCAGCTGAATCTGCGGTTACAGTGTTCGTGAACATCAATAGTTGTTGCAGTGCAGTCTACTAAATTTTTTAAACATTACATATTTTTATCTGGTGTTCTGTGCCAGTAAACAGTGAGCCAGTTCTGTGCCGGGGAACGAAGAAGTTTCGAGGGTGTCGCACTGCTAGCATGCCATATTAGACAATTATGTTTCAACAACCCCAAAGATATGGGGTCGTCTATGTGGACTGACTGTGCGCCGAATGTGTCCTCACATCGCACTTCCACTACAAGCGGCCCTAAAAGACCGTCTACCGTACAGCCCCGGAGGATGCCTGGTGCTGCAACGATCCAAAATGGCCGAACAAGATTGCGGAATTTACCTGACCGCGACACATCATCCGACCCGCCGCAACATTCTGGGCCGCGCGGACCAGCTCCCACATCAATCAACAGAAACGCCACGATGCCTCAGTCGAGGTACAACTTACGAGGACACCGTGATGTTCCATCCCATGAAATGAACTGACTAGGAACCACCAGGTTCGGTAAGAGTGCTTATCTAAATGCATCCGTTCATTTCATGAAAATTCGTAAAGTTATTGAGAAGCGTACGCGCTGTGAATTGCATGCATCTACTATGAAAATGTATGTTGCTACTTCCACTGCGCCTAAAGGCTTATGCCTGTCCTTGAAACCTGCGGTTTCTGAAATGTCGAGTGTACATTTGACTAAATGGAACAACACGCTAGCACGAGCTTCTATTGAATTGACCGAGATCATTTCAAAGCATTATGAATCGTCCGCGAAGGTTCTAGCTAATAAGGAGAAACAGCTGCGTGCCACACATGTCCTAAGCAGTGAAGAAAACAAGGAGCTCCACTTGTACAGGCAGAAAAAGCTGAATGAAATTAACCATGTCAAGCGGAGGAAAATGGTTCGGGATAACATACCCGTTGCTTTGTATTCCGAAGCGCATGGAAGTGTTTCCGACCCTGCTAAGCATACCGGGCAACTTACTAATATAGTGAATTTATCTAGTCATCAATTAAGTCTTGAAGAATCTAAGGTTTTGTCGCTAGGTTTAAACTTTTGTCCCGCAACTGGCGGCTACAATGAATTCACGCTCATTGCCGATCTTCATAACTTTGAAAGAAACATGCGATTGCGCGAGTACTTTTTCAACCGCCAACCAAGTGAACAAACCAACTCCGCGTTACCATCTGGTAAACACTGGACACCACCCACTCAACGGGATAAATGCCTCGATTTATATATACGAGCTGTACAGGATGATGTACTTCAAGCGTACAAAACACGTTTTCCCTTCCGCCATAACGTCACCTTTAAAGAGGCTCAGGCTATCAAAGCATTGGCTAGCCGCAATGATATAGTAATTAAGCCAGCAGATAAAGGTGGTGCAGTAGTGGTATTGAATGCTGACAGCTATATTGGTGAAGCCCAGAGACAACTTGATGACACCACATACTACAGGCGTCTAAATGACGACCCGACAGCGGAATTTAAACGCATTGTCAGTGATGTTGTTACAGATCTTGTAAAAGAAAACAAAATCGCTCATTCTGCATTACGTACGCTGATTCCACTAAGCCCGGTGGCTGGTAGGTTCTACACCCTACCCAAAATTCACAAAGAAAACATTCCCGGTAGACCGATTGTGTCTGGTATAGGTACGGTGACAGAAAATTTGTCACGCTACGTTGATACCCTCATTTCTTCTATTCCGGTTTCACTTCCCTCGTACATTAAAGACACCAATCACTTTTTAAATGATATCATTGATTTAGACATTCCTGATGGGTCATTTTTGGTGATCCTCGATGTTTGTTCTTTGTACACCAACATTCCCCATTCTGATGGTATCCGCGCTGTTGTAAAAGCGTATAACGAGTCTGACCTCAACAAATCGATAGACTCCTCTACACTAGCTACGCTTCTCAAATTAATTCTCGAACTAAACAATTTCGAGTTCAACGGACAACACTTCATTCAAGTTAGCGGCACTTCCATGGGCACACGAATAGGCCCGAATTACGCAAATATTTTTATGGGCTCTCTAGAACGCGATTTTCTTGCCAGCCGCGATTTGAAGCCTTTTTATTACAAGCGTTTTATCGATGACATTTTTTTAGTATGGCATCATGGTGAATCCCAGCTTCTTTCTTTCATCAGCGATTATAATAATGCCCATCCAAATATATCATTCTCGCACTCATACTCGGACACCAGTGTCAACTTTCTTGACGTCACAGTGACACTGTGCAATCGAAAATTGACGACCAAACTATATAGGAAACCAACCGATAGACATCAGTATCTTCACTTCCATAGTAGTCACACAAAACACTGCAAAACCAGTATTCCATATAGTCAGGCCATTCGCTTTAAACGCATCTGCTCTGATAACAATGATTTCGCTCGCAACTGCGAAGACCTACGAGGTGCTCTTACGAGGCAAGGATACCCATCGGGAATCATAGACGACGCCCTCAAGAAGGCTAACAACATTGACCGTAAAGAGTTGCTCACAAGCAACAAACGATCTGCAAACACTTCACGTAACAGTGTTAACCTCATCCTTACGCACTCAGCTTCGGTTCCTAATGTGGCCAATATTCTAAGAAAACACCACAATATCTTGCAACAAAGTGATCACTTAAAAGACATTTTTACGGAACCATCGAGGGTAGTTTACCGCAGATCACGCAACCTGCATGATACATTAACATCATCGAAAATAATTAATCGGTCCAACTACAGTGGTTGCCATCCTTGCAATAAGCCCCGCTGCAAGGTTTGCCCGCACATGTCAAGTACTCATACCGCAACTAGCACCGCATCAAACTTTTCCTTAAAAATCAACGGAGACTTCACTTGCGACAGCGCTAATGTTATCTACATGCTTGAGTGCTCCACTTGCCGTATGCAATACATTGGGCATACCGAAACATCATTCAGGTTACGTTTTAACAACCACAGAGCCCATGCTTCTAACCTTCCTCATCTTCCACTGTCAAAACATGTCCAGATGCCAGGGCACTCTTTCGAAAACATCAAAGCCACAATATTACAATCCGGGTTTAAAACTCATCATGACCGAGAAGTTCGCGAGTCCTATCTCATTAACAAGTTCAACACTTTGCACTCAGGCATCAACGAAAGCGTTGGACGCGTTACTTTCCTTTCTATGTAGCATTGTCCATCACAGGAATGCGTTAAATGCCCCCCAACCCATGCCATCGTTTCTTCTCTCATTTGTTTGATTATATATATTTTTTGTGTGTGCTTCCATTTATTATATGTGCGCATGCAGTAGTTTGGCATCAAACTTGACGCTTCAGTTACCAGTTGAATTTTGTTTACTGTCCCTCGGGTATCTTACAGTGTGCGTGACATGTGCTCATGATATTCGCTTGGCTTATGAAGTGCTTTATTGCTTTAAAAATTTGCCCTACGCATAAAAATTTGCCCTACGCTGAAGCTATGCGCTCATATCTTGAGTTATCCACAGCGATATTGTTGCTCAATACTCGTATCAAATTATACTGACAATGTTGTTTTGGTATTGCTTTCGCACTTTCTAATCACTATTCTGATCAATTGTGTGATTTCAACGGCCCTTAAAAGGGGCATCTGCTTGTCTACTCTTTATTCCCTGACGAAGGCCGTGCCACGGCTGAAACGTTGGCATAAAAGTATTGCTCTTTCGTACGTGTACTCGCTTGTGTTCTTTATACGTACCAGACCCCTTGAACTTCCTGCTGAATATTCACGACTATGGGTTCTGGAAAAGTCACGACGAAGAGCATCGTGGGGAAATTCCCCAAGGGATCCGTATCCACTGTTTTATTGGGCGATTCCCAAGCCAAATATCTTCACCAGTATTTTGATCCGCTCATCGATGGAACGCCCGCTTTCGTCACTCAAAGTGGTGCCTTGATCAACGACATTCTTTCGCTGTTGGACTTCGTCCCACAATCAACAGAAACCCTTATCCTTCATGTGGGCACAAATGACTTGACTTCGTGCTCAGGACGTGTTGCGTTTGAAAGATACAGGGACGTGCTTGGCTTCATCGCCAGCACCCGTCCATGTATAAAGCGGATATACGCAAGCTTGATTTTACCAAGGTCCACGAATCGTCGTCGAGGGAGCTTTAACCTACCTTTGGTTCGTCACTGCAACAAGGAGGCGGGTCACTTCAACCACCTTCTTCGAGTTTTTTGCCGAAGATCTAGACTTGTGTCCTATTTGGACCACCAGTTTGAATGGCTACCTCCGAGCCATGTTCTAGCAGCCGATGGACTTCATCTAAGTTTCGAGGGTGTCGCACTGCTAGCATGCCATATTAGACAATTATGTTTCAACAACCCCAAAGATATGGGGTCGTCTATGTGGACTGACTGTGCGCCGAATGTGTCCTCACATCGCACTTCCACTACAAGCGGCCCTAAAAGACCGTCTACCGTACAGCCCCGGAGGATGCCTGGTGCTGCAACGATCCAAAATGGCCGAACAAGATTGCGGAATTTACCTGACCGCGACACATCATCCGACCCGCCGCAACATTCTGGGCCGCGCAGACCAGCTCCCACATCAATCAACAGAAATGCCACGATGCCTCAGTCGAGGTACAACTTACGAGGACACCGTGATGTTCCATCCCATGAAATGAACTGACTAGGAACCACCAGGTTCGGTAAGAGTGCTTATCTAAATGCATCCGTTCATTTCATGAAAATTCGTAAAGTTATTGAGAAGCGTACGCGCTGTGAATTGCATGCATCTACTATGAAAATGTATGTTGCTACTTCCACTGCGCCTAAAGGCTTATGCCTGTCCTTGAAACCTGCGGTTTCTGAAATGTCGAGTGTACATTTGACTAAATGGAACAACACGCTAGCACGAGCTTCTATTGAATTGACCGAGATCATTTCAAAGCATTATGAATCGTCCGCGAAGGTTCTAGCTAATAAGGAGAAACAGCTGCGTGCCACACATGTCCTAAGCAGTGAAGAAAACAAGGAGCTCCACTTGTACAGGCAGAAAAAGCTGAATGAAATTAACCATGTCAAGCGGAGGAAAATGGTTCGGGATAACATACCCGTTGCTTTGTATTCCGAAGCGCATGGAAGTGTTTCCGACCCTGCTAAGCATACCGGGCAACTTACTAATATAGTGAATTTATCTAGTCATCAATTAAGTCTTGAAGAATCTAAGGTTTTGTCGCTAGGTTTAAACTTTTGTCCCGCAACTGGCGGCTACAATGAATTCACGCTCATTGCCGATCTTCATAACTTTGAAAGAAACATGCGATTGCGCGAGTACTTTTTCAACCGCCAACCAAGTGAACAAACCAACTCCGCGTTACCATCTGGTAAACACTGGACACCACCCACTCAACGGGATAAATGCCTCGATTTATATATACGAGCTGTACAGGATGATGTACTTCAAGCGTACAAAACACGTTTTCCCTTCCGCCATAACGTCACCTTTAAAGAGGCTCAGGCTATCAAAGCATTGGCTAGCCGCAATGATATAGTAATTAAGCCAGCAGATAAAGGTGGTGCAGTAGTGGTATTGAATGCTGACAGCTATATTGGTGAAGCCCAGAGACAACTTGATGACACCACATACTACAGGCGTCTAAATGACGACCCGACAGCGGAATTTAAACGCATTGTCAGTGATGTTGTTACAGATCTTGTAAAAGAAAACAAAATCGCTCATTCTGCATTACGTACGCTGATTCCACTAAGCCCGGTGGCTGGTAGGTTCTACACCCTACCCAAAATTCACAAAGAAAACATTCCCGGTAGACCGATTGTGTCTGGTATAGGTACGGTGACAGAAAATTTGTCACGCTACGTTGATACCCTCATTTCTTCTATTCCGGTTTCACTTCCCTCGTACATTAAAGACACCAATCACTTTTTAAATGATATCATTGATTTAGACATTCCTGATGGGTCATTTTTGGTGATCCTCGATGTTTGTTCTTTGTACACCAACATTCCCCATTCTGATGGTATCCGCGCTGTTGTAAAAGCGTATAACGAGTCTGACCTCGACAAATCGATAGACTCCTCTACACTAGCTACGCTTCTCAAATTAATTCTCGAACTAAACAATTTCGAGTTCAACGGACAACACTTCATTCAAGTTAGCGGCACTTCCATGGGCACACGAATAGGCCCGAATTACGCAAATATTTTTATGGGCTCTCTAGAACGCGATTTTCTTGCCAGCCGCGATTTGAAGCCTTTTTATTACAAGCGTTTTATCGATGACATTTTTTTAGTATGGCATCATGGTGAATCCCAGCTTCTTTCTTTCATCAGCGATTATAATAATGCCCATCCAAATATATCATTCTCGCACTCATACTCGGACACCAGTGTCAACTTTCTTGACGTCACAGTGACACTGTGCAATCGAAAATTGACGACCAAACTATATAGGAAACCAACCGATAGACATCAGTATCTTCACTTCCATAGTAGTCACACAAAACACTGCAAAACCAGTATTCCATATAGTCAGGCCATTCGCTTTAAACGCATCTGCTCTGATAACAATGATTTCGCTCGCAACTGCGAAGACCTACGAGGTGCTCTTACGAGGCAAGGATACCCATCGGGAATCATAGACGACGCCCTCAAGAAGGCTAACAACATTGACCGTAAAGAGTTGCTCACAAGCAACAAACGATCTGCAAACACTTCACGTAACAGTGTTAACCTCATCCTTACGCACTCAGCTTCGGTTCCTAATGTGGCCAATATTCTAAGAAAACACCACAATATCTTGCAACAAAGTGATCACTTAAAAGACATTTTTACGGAACCATCGAGGGTAGTTTACCGCAGATCACGCAACCTGCATGATACATTAACATCATCGAAAATAATTAATCGGTCCAACTACAGTGGTTGCCATCCTTGCAATAAGCCCCGCTGCAAGGTTTGCCCGCACATGTCAAGTACTCATACCGCAACTAGCACCGCATCAAACTTTTCCTTAAAAATCAACGGAGACTTCACTTGCGACAGCGCTAATGTTATCTACATGCTTGAGTGCTCCACTTGCCGTATGCAATACATTGGGCATACCGAAACATCATTCAGGTTACGTTTTAACAACCACAGAGCCCATGCTTCTAACCTTCCTCATCTTCCACTGTCAAAACATGTCCAGATGCCAGGGCACTCTTTCGAAAACATCAAAGCCACAATATTACAATCCGGGTTTAAAACTCATCATGACCGAGAAGTTCGCGAGTCCTATCTCATTAACAAGTTCAACACTTTGCACTCAGGCATCAACGAAAGCGTTGGACGCGTTACTTTCCTTTCTATGTAGCATTGTCCATCACAGGAATGCGTTAAATGCCCCCCAACCCATGCCATCGTTTCTTCTCTCATTTGTTTGATTATATATATTTTTTGTGTGTGCTTCCATTTATTATATGTGCGCATGCAGTAGTTTGGCATCAAACTTGACGCTTCAGTTACCAGTTGAATTTTGTTTACTGTCCCTCGGGTATCTTACAGTGTGCGTGACATGTGCTCATGATATTCGCTTGGCTTATGAAGTGCTTTATTGCTTTAAAAATTTGCCCTACGCATAAAAATTTGCCCTACGCTGAAGCTATGCGCTCATATCTTGAGTTATCCACAGCGATATTGTTGCTCAATACTCGTATCAAATTATACTGACAATGTTGTTTTGGTATTGCTTTCGCACTTTCTAATCACTATTCTGATCAATTGTGTGATTTCAACGGCCCTTAAAAGGGGCATCTGCTTGTCTACTCTTTATTCCCTGACGAAGGCCGTGCCACGGCTGAAACGTTGGCATAAAAGTATTGCTCTTTCGTACGTGTACTCGCTTGTGTTCTTTATACGTACCAGACCCCTTGAACTTCCTGCTGAATATTCACGACTATGGGTTCTGGAAAAGTCACGACGAAGAGCATCGTGGGGAAATTCCCCAAGGGATCCGTATCCACTGTTTTATTGGGCGATTCCCAAGCCAAATATCTTCACCAGTATTTTGATCCGCTCATCGATGGAACGCCCGCTTTCGTCACTCAAAGTGGTGCCTTGATCAACGACATTCTTTCGCTGTTGGACTTCGTCCCACAATCAACAGAAACCCTTATCCTTCATGTGGGCACAAATGACTTGACTTCGTGCTCAGGACGTGTTGCGTTTGAAAGATACAGGGACGTGCTTGGCTTCATCGCCAGCACCCGTCCATGTATAAAGCGGATATACGCAAGCTTGATTTTACCAAGGTCCACGAATCGTCGTCGAGGGAGCTTTAACCTACCTTTGGTTCGTCACTGCAACAAGGAGGCGGGTCACTTCAACCACCTTCTTCGAGTTTGTTGCCGAAGATCTAGACTTGTGTCCTATTTGGACCACCAGTTTGAATGGCTACCTCCGAGCCATGTTCTAGCAGCCGATGGACTTCATCTATGTTTCGAGGGTGTCGCACTGCTAGCATGCCATATTAGACAATTATGTTTCAACAACCCCAAAGATATGGGGTCGTCTATGTGGACTGACTGTGCGCCGAATGTGTCCTCACATCGCACTTCCACTACAAGCGGCCCTAAAAGACCGTCTACCGTACAGCCCCGGAGGATGCCTGGTGCTGCAACGATCCAAAATGGCCGAACAAGATTGCGGAATTTACCTGACCGCGACACATCATCCGACCCGCCGCAACATTCTGGGCCGCGCGGACCAGCTCCCACATCAATCAACAGAAATGCCACGATGCCTCAGTCGAGGTACAACTTACGAGGACACCGTGATGTTCCATCCCATGAAATGAACTGACTAGGAACCACCAGGTTCGGTAAGAGTGCTTATCTAAATGCATCCGTTCATTTCATGAAAATTCGTAAAGTTATTGAGAAGCGTACGCGCTGTGAATTGCATGCATCTACTATGAAAATGTATGTTGCTACTTCCACTGCGCCTAAAGGCTTATGCCTGTCCTTGAAACCTGCGGTTTCTGAAATGTCGAGTGTACATTTGACTAAATGGAACAACACGCTAGCACGAGCTTCTATTGAATTGACCGAGATCATTTCAAAGCATTATGAATCGTCCGCGAAGGTTCTAGCTAATAAGGAGAAACAGCTGCGTGCCACACATGTCCTAAGCAGTGAAGAAAACAAGGAGCTCCACTTGTACAGGCAGAAAAAGCTGAATGAAATTAACCATGTCAAGCGGAGGAAAATGGTTCGGGATAACATACCCGTTGCTTTGTATTCCGAAGCGCATGGAAGTGTTTCCGACCCTGCTAAGCATACCGGGCAACTTACTAATATAGTGAATTTATCTAGACATCAATTAAGTCTTGAAGAATCTAAGGTTTTGTCGCTAGGTTTAAACTTTTGTCCCGCAACTGGCGGCTACAATGAATTCACGCTCATTGCCGATCTTCATAACTTTGAAAGAAACATGCGATTGCGCGAGTACTTTTTCAACCGCCAACCAAGTGAACAAACCAACTCCGCGTTACCATCTGGTAAACACTGGACACCACCCACTCAACGGGATAAATGCCTCGATTTATATATACGAGCTGTACAGGATGATGTACTTCAAGCGTACAAAACACGTTTTCCCTTCCGCCATAACGTCACCTTTAAAGAGGCTCAGGCTATCAAAGCATTGGCTAGCCGCAATGATATAGTAATTAAGCCAGCAGATAAAGGTGGTGCAGTAGTGGTATTGAATGCTGACAGCTATATTGGTGAAGCCCAGAGACAACTTGATGACACCACATACTACAGGCGTCTAAATGACGACCCGACAGCGGAATTTAAACGCATTGTCAGTGATGTTGTTACAGATCTTGTAAAAGAAAACAAAATCGCTCATTCTGCATTACGTACGCTGATTCCACTAAGCCCGGTGGCTGGTAGGTTCTACACCCTACCCAAAATTCACAAAGAAAACATTCCCGGTAGACCGATTGTGTCTGGTATAGGTACGGTGACAGAAAATTTGTCACGCTACGTTGATACCCTCATTTCTTCTATTCCGGTTTCACTTCCCTCGTACATTAAAGACACCAATCACTTTTTAAATGATATCATTGATTTAGACATTCCTGATGGGTCATTTTTGGTGATCCTCGATGTTTGTTCTTTGTACACCAACATTCCCCATTCTGATGGTATCCGCGCTGTTGTAAAAGCGTATAACGAGTCTGACCTCGACAAATCGATAGACTCCTCTACACTAGCTACGCTTCTCAAATTAATTCTCGAACTAAACAATTTCGAGTTCAACGGACAACACTTCATTCAAGTTAGCGGCACTTCCATGGGCACACGAATAGGCCCGAATTACGCAAATATTTTTATGGGCTCTCTAGAACGCGATTTTCTTGCCAGCCGCGATTTGAAGCCTTTTTATTACAAGCGTTTTATCGATGACATTTTTTTAGTATGGCATCATGGTGAATCCCAGCTTCTTTCTTTCATCAGCGATTATAATAATGCCCATCCAAATATATCATTCTCGCACTCATACTCGGACACCAGTGTCAACTTTCTTGACGTCACAGTGACACTGTGCAATCGAAAATTGACGACCAAACTATATAGGAAACCAACCGATAGACATCAGTATCTTCACTTCCATAGTAGTCACACAAAACACTGCAAAACCAGTATTCCATATAGTCAGGCCATTCGCTTTAAACGCATCTGCTCTGATAACAATGATTTCGCTCGCAACTGCGAAGACCTACGAGGTGCTCTTACGAGGCAAGGATACCCATCGGGAATCATAGACGACGCCCTCAAGAAGGCTAACAACATTGACCGTAAAGAGTTGCTCACAAGCAACAAACGATCTGCAAACACTTCACGTAACAGTGTTAACCTCATCCTTACGCACTCAGCTTCGGTTCCTAATGTGGCCAATATTCTAAGAAAACACCACAATATCTTGCAACAAAGTGATCACTTAAAAGACATTTTTACGGAACCATCGAGGGTAGTTTACCGCAGATCACGCAACCTGCATGATACATTAACATCATCGAAAATAATTAATCGGTCCAACTACAGTGGTTGCCATCCTTGCAATAAGCCCCGCTGCAAGGTTTGCCCGCACATGTCAAGTACTCATACCGCAACTAGCACCGCATCAAACTTTTCCTTAAAAATCAACGGAGACTTCACTTGCGACAGCGCTAATGTTATCTACATGCTTGAGTGCTCCACTTGCCGTATGCAATACATTGGGCATACCGAAACATCATTCAGGTTACGTTTTAACAACCACAGAGCCCATGCTTCTAACCTTCCTCATCTTCCACTGTCAAAACATGTCCAGATGCCAGGGCACTCTTTCGAAAACATCAAAGCCACAATATTACAATCCGGGTTTAAAACTCATCATGACCGAGAAGTTCGCGAGTCCTATCTCATTAACAAGTTCAACACTTTGCACTCAGGCATCAACGAAAGCGTTGGACGCGTTACTTTCCTTTCTATGTAGCATTGTCCATCACAGGAATGCGTTAAATGCCCCCCAACCCATGCCATCGTTTCTTCTCTCATTTGTTTGATTATATATATTTTTTGTGTGTGCTTCCATTTATTATATGTGCGCATGCAGTAGTTTGGCATCAAACTTGACGCTTCAGTTACCAGTTGAATTTTGTTTACTGTCCCTCGGGTATCTTACAGTGTGCGTGACATGTGCTCATGATATTCGCTTGGCTTATGAAGTGCTTTATTGCTTTAAAAATTTGCCCTACGCATAAAAATTTGCCCTACGCTGAAGCTATGCGCTCATATCTTGAGTTATCCACAGCGATATTGTTGCTCAATACTCGTATCAAATTATACTGACAATGTTGTTTTGGTATTGCTTTCGCACTTTCTAATCACTATTCTGATCAATTGTGTGATTTCAACGGCCCTTAAAAGGGGCATCTGCTTGTCTACTCTTTATTCCCTGACGAAGGCCGTGCCACGGCTGAAACGTTGGCATAAAAGTATTGCTCTTTCGTACGTGTACTCGCTTGTGTTCTTTATACGTACCAGACCCCTTGAACTTCCTGCTGTATATATATATATATATATATATATGATTCAAAACAGAAATTTTGTGGGTCCGGTGCAAATATAATTAAGAATAAAATACCACACTTACGAAAATTTAATAATTATTAGCTCTACGTTTCGGCCGTGGCACGGCCGAAACGTAGAGTAAACAATTTTCAAATTTTCGTAAGTGTGCTCCTTTATTCTTAATTACATATATTGTCACGGTACAGCGTGAACCAAAGGCAGATAAACGTTGACACAGGGACTCTCAGCAGCCAAACAGCAAGATCGCCTTCTTTATCTTCAATCAGCCAGAGCTCCACTACCTGGTGTCCGCCAAATCCCCTTATCGTCGTTTTGGTCCTCCAGTACACACGCGTCATTTGCCCCCCCCCCCCCCCCCCTCTTAATGAGCATCGCCCCGAAGCTAAACCAGTAGTGCAGTTTTTTTTCTGTTCTTTAAGAAGTGTCTTGCGCAGTCACTACGTTTCAAAAGGCTTCATGCGCACAACGTGAACTAGTTCAGGACGGTGCTGGCGAAGCCTCGTACTATGTGAACTGTCGGGGACGACCTCGTAGGTAACATCACTCAGTCGTCGCAGTACTAGATATGGCCCAAAGTATCTCCTTAGTAGCTTTTCAGAAAGTCCTCGTTTCCGTATCGGCGTCCAAACCCATACTCTGTAGCCGGTCTGGTAAACGACTGTTCTGCGGCGAGAATTGTAGCGGTTCGCGTCGTACTCTTGTTGTTTCTGGATTCGCAGGCGTGCTAGTTGTCTTGCTTCTTCCGCTCGTTCTGTAAACATCTTGGCGTCCGGTTCGATGTCGTCGCATTCGTGCGCTAGCATCACATCTAACATGATTCGTACTTCCCTTCCCTGAATTAGGCTGAACGGGGTCATCTGGGTTGTTTCTTGCTTGGCAGTGTTGTATGCAAATGTGATATATGGCAAGATTTTGTCCCAATTTTTGTGTTCGACGTCTACGTACATAGAAACCATGTCTTCAATTGTTTTGTTCAGACGCTCTGTTAGCCCGTTCGTTTGCGGGTGGTAGGCGGTGGTCTTACGATGGGTTGTGCCACTCAGCATGAGGACTTGTTCCAAAAGAGCTGCCGTAAATGCGGTTCCTCTGTCTGTGATTACGACGCTTGGTGCACCATGCCGCAGGACAACGTTCTCGATGAAAAATTGTGCCACCTCCGCGGCTCTACCTCTCTGGATAGCCTTTGTTTCAGCATAACGGGTAAGGTAATCAGTCGCGACAATAACCCAGCGGTTCCCAGCAGTAGAAGTAGGAAGTGGGCCCAAAATATCCATGCCAATCTGGTCGAATGGTGTTCTTGGGACCTGGACGGGCTGCAGGAGGCCAGCTGGTTTATTCGGCGGTGTCTTCCGTCGCTGGCCGTCGAGGCAAGTACGAACATGGTGTTTTACGGCTATGGTCAGTCTTGGCCAGAAGTAGCGCTGCCGTACTCTGGCCAACGTTCTTGTGTAACCTAAGTGGCCTGAAGTCACCTCGTTGTGGCATGCTTCGAGTACTTCGGAGCGAAGGGCTGCTGGGATGACGAGCAAATACGCAGATCCTGTCGAAGAAAAGTTTCTTTTGTACAGTACTCCACTCCGTAAGCAAAATGATAACAGCGCTCTTACGAAAACAGTTGGTGCCTTCTGAGATCTTCCCTCCAGGTAATTAATTAGGGCAAGTAACTCAGGGTCACCACGTTGTTGATGTGCAGTAGCGGTTGAGTCAAGCACGCCGAGAAATGCTGTTTCCTCCTCATCGGATAGAGTTGCCGATTCAATGGGTGAGCGGGATAGACAGTCGGCGTCCACGTGGCGCTTTCCTGACTTGTGTATGACAGTCGTGTCGTACTCCTGCAGCCTGAGACTCCAACGCGCTAATCTCCCGGTAGGATCTTTAAGATTTGTCAACCAACACAGTGAGTGGTGGTCGCTGACGACTTTTAAAAGGGCGGCCGTATAAATACGGACGAAATTTTGTGATCGCCCATACCACGGCGAGGCATTCCTTCTCAGTCATGGAGTAATTGGTCTCGGCGCTTGTTAGTGTTCGGCTTGCATAGGCGATTACTCTTTCTATGCCCTCTTGCAGCTGCACAAGCACAGCTCCCAAACCAATATTGCTGGCATCAGTGTGTAGCATCGTTGGGGCTTTCTCATCAAAGTGGGCAAGCACTGGAGGCGACTGTAGTCGCTGGCGGAGGTTCTTAAAAGCAGCTTCCTCTTCGTTGCTCCAATGGAAAGCACCGTCTTCTCTCGTGAGGCGGGTCAACGGTGATGCGATGCGTGCAAAGTCTGCGATGAATCGCCTATAATACGCACATAGTCCGAGGAATCGTCGGACAGCCTTTTTATCAGTCGGCAGCGGGAACTGTGCAACAGCTGCGATCTTTTCAGGATCAGGACGAACGCCTGCGTGACTGACAACGTGGCGAAGAAATTGCAGCTCTTCATAGCAAAAGTGGCAGTTTTCAGGCTTCAACGTCAAGCCCGCAGACCGTATGGCTTGTAAAACTGCCTCAAGTCTTTTAAGGTGCTGGTCAAACGTTGCGGCGAAAACTACGACATCATCAAGGTAGACCAAGCAGGTTTTCCACTTCAACCCAGAAAGTACGGTATCCATAAGTCTTTGAAAGGTAGCAGGCGCTGAACATAAACCAAAAGGCAAGACTTTAAATTCATATAAGCCATCTGGTGTCACAAAAGCAGTCTTCTCGCGGTCTCTTGGGTCTACCTCGATTTGCCAATACCCACTCCTTAGGTCCATCGATGAAAAGTAACGAGCATGTCGAAGTCTGTCGAGAGAGCCATCTATACGAGGAAGTGGATACACATCTCTCTTTGTCACCTGATTGAGTTTTCGGTAATCTACACAGAAGCGCAGGCTGCCATCTTTTTTTTTAACGAGGACTACAGGTGACGCCCAGGGGCTTTTTGAGGGCTGAATGACGTCATCTTCTAGCATTTTGTCGACTTCCTCTTGTATCACTTCGCGTTCCTTTGCAGCCACGCGATAAAGGTTTTAGTGAATTGGTCTCGCCATGTCCTCGGTAATTATTCGATGCTTGGTGAGAGGCGTGAACTCTGGAGTGAGGCCTATCAGCCGCCGACTGAACCAGTGCACGGGAGTTGCAATGGGTGACAATGCGTCCGAGCTAGATGAACGGCTCCCAGTGGGAGTATGGAGCATTAGGTAGGGTTGCGTCCCAGCACTTCCACCAGTGTCACGGTACAGCGTGAAGCAAAGGCAGATAAACGTTGACACAGGGACTCTCAGCAGCCAAACAGCAAGATCGCCTTCTTTATCTTCAATCAGCCAGAGCTCCACTACCTGGTGTCTCCACTACCTGGTATATATATATATATATATATATATATATATATATATATATATATATATATATATATATATATATATATACTGTGATGAGTGAGACAGAGAACAAGAGACAACACCCGATCCTGGGCCAGCTGTTCTTATTCGGTCTTTATCTTCCTCTACCTTCCCTTAGCTGCCCACGCGCCGAAGCGCCAGCGTCTTTATTGGTCATGACACTCGGCCATTGCGCGCACGTGCAGCTGGCGGCAAAGTTTCTGGTGGACGGCACTGGCTGCCTCGAGCTGGTAGCTCTTTTGCTCGCCACGATGTCTTTTTAAAAAGTGCTGTGGACTCAGGCGGCCGGCACTGGCTGCCCCGTTGCGGCCGACGCTCTCGGCCACGACGTGATCCCGGTATCTGCCAAAGGTAGATCTGGTGGTCGATATAGTGACTGCATCTTGGAGGTCGGCCTTGGCTATGCTGAAACTGGGTGCCAGAGTCTTCCACACGTCTATCGGGAGGTCGAGACTGGCTGCTGTCTGCATCTTGAGCGCCAATTTTCTCCTCATGATCTTGGTCATTGACACCAGCAGTGGTTACCTTGGGCTCTACCGTCACCGTAGGCGGTTCAAGCATATGCGATGCTGGTGTCTCCACTTCCCTCAGTAAAGGTGATATTGGGGCTGGCTTCTCTGACTGAGATGCATGAGGACTGGTATCAGCCGCTTCCCCTGCCATGATGGTATCGCGTACCGGCGAGGGTACTGAGAGCAGCAGTGGCGTGTCGCACCTGCGTGTGACGTCATTCATAGGACAGGGGGAGAAGCTTTCTGCCGCATGGCTGGAGGGCTCCGAGGAACCTTCGAGGTGTTGTTCCACTTCAGCTTGGTGTGCGAATGGGGTTGCGTCAGTGAAGGGCAATGCAGCACCGTCGAGATGATTCTCTGCGGCTGTTTCGTTGGAGCAACGCCCTTCAAAAGGTCCGACTTCGGTATCGGCCTCTGGCCGCAGTGAACTTGCTTCGGGTAGCGGCCTCTGGCCGCAGTGAACTTGCTTCGGAACTTCTCGTGTGGTAAGCTGCAGCGCTTAGCTGCAGCCTCGAGGTGGAAAGCCTCTGGAGCTTGCTTCTCGATACCGGCCAGGTTGGACGGGGTGGTGGTGGAGAGGTGGTAAGGATTACGACCGAAAGCGGCTATGAGCTGTCAGCTCCACTCCACGCATGACTGCTTCTTCCAGCCTTCATACCGGTGCCACGCCGCCGCACCTTCCCGAAGACGGTTACAGCCACGGTCCATTTCTGCGATTCTGTCCAGGCCGCCCGCATTGCTAGCGCGTTGACGGTTGCCACCCAGCTATCGGCGTCATTCCGGACCCCGTCGAATTTCGGCAGTACGTAGGTGGACGGCGATGATGGGGCGGCACGTAAGAATGCGGATATCACTGAGGCAACGCCGTCGAGTTGCTCTGAGAGCTGCAGGAGCGTCCCCCAAAGCTGCTTGCGTTGCTCAAATGGGCTTGCCTCAAGGTCGTGTGAGGCAGCTACGTCCAACACGGTGTTAGTGGCACGCAATTCTGGCAACATTGTAGGAGCTTGCTTGGAGATTGACGCTGTCAGTTCGTCAGTCTTGACGCGGAGTAGCGCAATGGTATGCCGCAGGTTCGCGGCGCTGTCGTGTGTGAAGTCCGAAGCGTTGGTGATCGCGGTCTCCGAATGAGTAGCTGTTGCAGCACTCACGCCGGTGAGGTTGACGAGCAGAGAAGCCTGGACGGTGTTCCCTGGCAGGTCGTACGTTGAAAGAGTGCGGCAACGGGAATGTAGGCCATGGGAAGCGTGAGCGGCATTCCCAAAGGACAGGAGCCGGTGCGGATCCCTGCCGCGAAGTGGTAGCATAGTGTCTATTGGGTGATGTCCTGGTACCGCAGAGGAGGCATGGACACCGTCCCCTGATGGTCCGATGGGCAGCTGAAGCGGCGGCCAGGTTGTTGACTCCATCGCCAAAGAATCGTGAACGGCGTACCTGGATGGAGAAGCCCGCACTGCCAACGAACCATCAAGACACGTACCGGTGGCTTCCCGCAGAGGGTTCACTTGTCGGCAGAATCCATAGCCAAGGACGCGTGGACGGCGTCCCTTATGAAATGGTACCGGTAACTTGTACTGCAGTCGCCGAGGAGGCCTTGACGCGGTCCTCAAGCGGCGCTTATCACGGCTGTCTTGTCTTGTCTTGTCTCCTAGGAGATCTTGGCTCATACCCACATGGGGGATTGGCCACACTGTACCTCATACTAGATCATTTTTTAAAACGGTTGCTAAAAAAATAAAGAGAAATTAGATAGTATGGAGTCTTGGTTTGGAAGACCTTTATTAGGCCCGAAGAACCGGCAGCCGACAGCTGAGATGATCGGACCAAGATGATGATGCTACGCGACAACGATGGGGATGCATGAGCCACACATGATAATGATGATAATGTACCGGTGAAGAGGATGCGTATACTAAATGCCCACATCAATTCCCCCCACGTGAAAGCGGCCAGCCTGGCCGCGGCAAGTCAAGGGGACAAAGAACGTCGCATGAAGGGCTTCATACGGGAGACATGGACGACCTCTGTAGTTCGATAACGGCGATCTGCTGGGGCTACAAGTGGCGTCACGCGATAATTCACTGGTGAAGTCTCTTCAAGAACTGTGTACGGTCCAATAAACCGAGGCTGAAATTTGTCGCACAAACCAGGTGTGCGAACAGGCATCAAAAGGAGCACTTCGTCTCCAGGTTGGAAGAATACATCACGATGCGATTCATCATAAACTAGCTTTCTGTCTTCCTGGCGGGCTTCAGTGTTTATACGAGCTCGTTGGTGGCACTGTGCGAGTCGTGAAACGTATTCCTCTGAAGAGGATGGAGATGAATTCACTTGGCAGGTAAAGAAGGAGACGTCCAGGAAAGTAGTAGGGGAGCGTCCATAAACTAGGTAAAATGGCGAGTAGCCGGTTGTTCGCTGAATGGCCGTATTGTAGGCGAAAGTGACGAATGGGAGAACAACGTCCCAGTTTTTGTGGTCTGGTTGAATATAGGCGGCGATCATGTCTGCAAGAGTGCGGTGGAATCGCTCAGTGAGGCCGTTATTCTGGGGATGATAACTAGAGGCAGTCTTGTGAGTTGTGCCGGAGGCCTGAAGAAGTTCGTTCACTAGTTGTGAAAGGAAGGCCCTTCCACGGTCACTGAGCAATACACGTGGAGCACCATGACGCAGTATAATGGCTCGGAGGATGAAATCGGCAATCTCAGAAGCTGAACCTGTAGTAACGGATGCCGTCTCGGCGTAGCGCGTCAAATGGTCAATGGCTGTTACTATCCACCGGTTTCCAGCAGCACTGACTGGGAGGGGGCCATAAAGATCGACGCCTACAACTTCGAATGGTGTGGCTGGGCACGGAAGAGGCTGTAGTTTACCGGCGGGAGCAGATGTTGGTAGTTTTCTACATTGGCAGGTAGTGCAGGACCCGACGTACCGAGCTACGCTAGTGGTAATGCCTGGCCAATAAAACCGACTTCGAAGGCGATCGTAGGTTTTATGGTAACCAAGGTGACCAGCAGTCGGATGGTCATGAAGTGCCCTGAGGACTTCGGACCGAAGCGATCGGGGTAGAACGGGAACCCAGCGCTGACCGTCAGGATGGTAAATTTTGCGGTACCGCACCGAGTTGTCCAGCTTAAATTGCGAGAGCTGGCGACGGAGCCTTGCATTAGGTGAACGGGAACTGCCAGTGAGGTAGTCTATAATACGTCGACAGTATGGGTCAGCCAACTGTCGAGAAGGAAAATTGTGCGGGTCGTCCGAAGGCAGCTGGTCCATAGAGGCGAGAGAGGAAACCGCCGTAGACGTGGACTCCGAGGGCGTGTTGTGCAAATTGACGGCTGAAACCCCGAGTGGAGTCGCTGGTAGTGGGCAGCGAGAAAGAGCATCGGCGTCACTATGCTTCCTGCCACACTTGTACACGATCTCAAAATCATATTCTTGGAGGCGTAGAATCCAGCGTCCGAGGCGTCCCGACAAGTTCTTGAGTGTCGAAAGCCAACATAAAGCATGGTGGTCGGTCACAATGGTGAAATGGCGGCCATGCAGGTATGGACGAAATTTCTGTACTGACCAAACGATGGCGAGGCACTCCTGCTCGGTGATCGTGTAGTTCCTCTCGGCTGCGGAGAGGACACGGCTGGCGTATGCAACGACTCGCTCTCGCGAAGAGTTGTCGCGTTGCAGCAGCACGGCTCCTAAACCGCGGCCGCTAGCGTCTGTGTGCAGGAAGGTCGGTGCATCATCGTGAAAATGAGCAAGTACAGGGTCGGTCGTGAGGGCACTCTTCAACCTGTCGAAAGCTGATTCACATTCCTGAGACCACTGAAAGGGCATACCGGAAGCAAGTAGCTTATGAAGTGGTGCGGCTATGGAGGCAAAGTTTTGTATGAATCGCCGAAAGAGGCGAGACCAAGGAAACTTCGCAAATCTTTTGGTTTGTCAGGGCGAGGGAAGCGAAGGACTGCAGCAGTTTTATCAGGGTCTGGGCGAATTCCGTCCTTGCTCACAATATGACCGAGTACCTTGATAGATCTGCTGGCGAAATGGCACTTTTTGGTGTTAATTTGAAGACCAGCGCCCGCAAGACAAGTCAGGACCTCGTCCAAGCGTTGCAGATGTTGAGAAAACGTCGATGAAAAGACAACAATGTCATCGAGGTACCATAGGCAAGTCTTCCATTTCAGGCGACGCAGCACGGTGTCAATCATGCGCTCAAAAGTTGCGGGCGCATTGCATAGACCGAACGGCATAACATTGAATTCGTATAGGCCGTCCGGCGTTGCAAACGCAGTTTTTTCTTTATCATCTTCGTGCATGGGGATTTGCCAATAGCCTGAACGCAAGTCGAGGCTCGAAAAGTATTCAGCACCCTGTAAGGAATCTAGGGCGTCGTCGATGCGTGGCATGGGGTATACGTCCTTTCTAGTGATCTTATTGAGTGCTCGGTAATCGACGCAAAATCGTACGGAACCGTCTTTTTTACGCACCAAAACCACTGGAGACGACCAAGGACTGGTTGAGGGTCGGATTATCTCCCGTTGCAGCATATCGTCTACGTTTTCCTCAATGATTTTTCGTTCGGCTAGGGAGACGCGGTACGGACGACGATGCACAATGGATGTTCCGTCGGTCTGAATACGATGTGCTGTAGCAGTTGTCTGACCCAGGCTGGATGAATGAACGTCAAAAGAGTTTGCATGCTTTTGCAACAAATCAAGCAGCTGCTGCTTCTGCAAGTCTGTCAAGTCCTTGTTGATGGCTGCTGTAAAGGCCGAGAAAGCAGCATGATCTCCAGGATGGCCTTTAGAGGAGGCAGGGGTAAGAGGCACGACGCACACAGGCTCCAGATCGGCAACGCAGGCGACAGTAGTGCCCCGTGGCAGTAAAATTTTATCTGGTGTGGTGTTCGTAGCAGCGAGGACAGCTGATCCATCGTTGAAGCGAGCCACACCTGATGCCAGAGCTATGCCTTTATTAAGGCAATACGGTGACGGAGTGACCAAAATGTCACCAGAGTCGACGTCGTTGGACAAAACTGTCACTAATTGATGTTCGTTTGGTGGTAACTCGATGTCTACTGCAGCGATGAGTCGAAGTGGCCTGTAGGTTTCGTCGTTGAGCAAGTGGTCCGTGTCAGTAAAATGGACGACACGTTGTGCACAGCAAATAGCCGCAGAAGCAGAGGAAAGAAAGTCCCAGCCTAAAATGAGTTCATGGGAGCACGGGGATAGCACAGCAAATTCTATATGATGAAGAATTTCGTCGATTAGTACACGGGCAGTACAGAGAGCGGAAGGGCGAATCATTGTTCCCTGGGCTGTAACCAGTGTCGGTCCATCATAAGGCGTCGTGACTTTTCGAAGACGGGCACACAAATCAGCACGAATAACAGAAAACGCAGCCCCAGTGTCCACCAAAGCATCAACGTCCACTCCCTCAACTGTGACCGCAATCATATTGTAGGGGCGCGCTGGAGGAATTGGAGTCTTGTGTTGGAATGCAGTTTGTCCTCCAAAAACTGCATCGCTTAGTTTTCCGGACGCCGATCAGAAGTAAGGGAAGCGGGCTGAAGAGGAGAAGAAGGGCGACGGTAAGGCGACGGTGAACGGCGTCGGGTTGATCGGTGACTACTGCGCAGTTCACCCGATGCTGGCGGAGATGAAGACCGACGCGGCGGTGACGAATAACGGCGACCCTGGTACAAGGCTCCTGCGGTATAGTCCCGTTCGCGTATGTCATACCCTCGGCGCTCGTCTTGCTGGCGCTTGCGGCAAAAGCGTGCAATGTGACCACGATAGCCGCAATAATAGCACGTAGGCCGAGTCGATCGATGAGGAGTGTAGTAGCTTGCGCTAACTGCACCAGGAGAGAGAGAAGTCAGAGGGACAGGTGACGGCTCACGCGGTGGTGATGAAAAGCTCGTGGGAAAGCTTGTGGGAGGTGCGGCAGCAACCGACGCGTACGTTCGTGGCGGGGACGTCGAGCTGACGGTGCCTGGTGGTGCGGCGGCGGTGTGCGGGAACGATCGTAGAGTACGAGAGACAATGGGCTGCAGGTTGGCCATGTGGGTCATGGACGTGAGCTCTTCCCTGATGACATCCCGCAATGACGTTGAAGAAGGCTGAATGGTAGATACTGATGGTAGTGTGAATCCCATTGATTCTAATTCTTCGCGTATTATCACCCTTATCGTGTCTCGTAGGTTTGGATCAGTCGTAATACGGGCCGCGTCACTGTCCGGTTGTAGGCGCATCGACTCAAGTTCTTCGAGGCGCTGACAGGTTGTCGCAACGTCAGCAACGGTAGCCGGATTCTGGATTGCAAGGGCATTGAATGCGACGGGTCCAATGCCCTTAAGAAGCTGGCGTACCTTGTCTGACTCTGTCATTGGGGTGTCAACCCGGCGGCAAAGTGAAAGGACATCCTCTATGTAGGATGTATACGACTCCCCGATGTGCTGTTTCCGAGTCGCAAGAGCTTTCCTTGCGAGAGCTGAACGGACAGCCGGTGTTCCAAAGACATGGCGAAGCTGATCTTTGAAGGCTGACCAGTCGGGGATGTCCATGAAGTGGTTGAGGAACCACGTCTTCGCGACACCCGTGAGGTAGAATGACACGTAAGCGAGTTTGTAGGTGTTATCCCACCGGTTAGCAGCGCCGACCCGTTCGAAATCGTCCAGCCATTCCTCCACATCTTCCCCGCGCATACCAGCGAAGGGATGGGGCTCACGCTGGAGGCTGTTAGTGACGTGAAAAGGCGCGGCACGCGGTGGCGGAGTGGGAACGGCTGCAGCACCGACCTCTTCTTGGTGCGACATATTTCCGGACACCTGGCCCAGGCGGCGACCTGAACGTAGCTCCAGGGGGTAGAGTGGTCGAGAGGATGGCGGGGGATCCAACAGCACGCTCCACCCCACGTATGGAGTCTTGGTTTGGAAGACCTTTATTAGGCCCGAAGAACCGGCAGCCGACAGCTGAGATGATCGGACCAAGATGATGATGCTACGCGACAACGATGGGGATGCATGAGCCATACATGATAATGATGATAATGTACCGGTGAAGAGGATGCGTATACTAAATGCCCACAATAGGAACAATAATAATGTTCCTTTGAAAAAACGTGAAAATTGCAGAAGAAAGCGATAAACCATATTATATAAAACAAATTAACAAGAATGAGGAAGGGGGAGAAAGAATTGGATATATCTGGCAGTACCACTAGCAGTGTATCCTTCCGGTTGCCTGAATGAATTTCTGTAGCACTGATAGAATAGCACTGCGGCCCACACCCAACTGACTGGCTCCAAATGATAATAGGGCGGATGTATTGACTGGCAATCCGAGCATACCAATCAGTCTTTCAAGAATTATTCGGCGCAGTGAGGCGAAGCGGCGGCATGTGAGAAGAAAGTGATCTATTGTTTCCGGTTCATTGCAAGCTACACATAGGTTAGTTAATGAAAATCCTGATTTGTTGAGATAAAAAATTAACAGAGGAAGTCTACAGCGAAAGCTTGTGAGGGTCACCTCACATTGACGGGGAAGGCATCTTGCGGTGTTCCATGTGAATTGCAAGTGCCTAAATTCTTCAGATTGTAGAAGCGACGTATCGTTGATTTTTAAGATTAACAGGCGTTTGAATCGTTCGGCAGTAATAAAAGGAAACTGTGGAGCTACTAGCACCACCGAGAAATTTAAAGATGCCGAAGCGAGCGAATCAGCCATTTCTTTTAGTTCAATTCCAGCATGCCTGGGGACCCAAATAAACCGAACTTCCGATAGGCTATGCGGTACGAGAGACCAAAATATCCTGAGAAGAGGAGAATTCTTTGCGGGCGTGAGATGTGTACACACAGACAAACCATCCGCAATAATAATAGTTTTTGATTGCTGATAATTTAGTTTTCGAAGAGCCAATGTAATAGCCAGGAATTCTGCGAGATAAATTGGTGTGAAGTCAGGCAATCGGAGCGCAAAAGACCAATTAAGCTGATGAGAAAAAATCCCAACTCCAGCCTTCTGAAGATTTTGCGTTGCGTCCGTCAAAATTACTACGTATTTAGGAAAATGACTGAGATGGTTTTGAAGGAGGCCCTCCAGAACATGCTTTAAAAGTAACTTGGCTTTTTTCAGAAAAATATCATCGAAAATTAAGTCGGCTGGCACCGAGCATTGGGTTTGGGGGTTAAATGCCGTAGGGAAACGTGAAGATTTGATAACAGAGACTCGACGAAAATGATTTGGGTCTTTGATAACGAAACCACGGGCGCTGAAAGAAAGAAACTGGATGTTGAATGAAAACTGTCTGTAAGCAGAAGAAGGGTGCCTCGTAAAGTTTTAAAAATGTTTGCACAATAAGCTGTCGAAATCTAGCATCAAGTGGAATGATTTTAGCTTCCAAATAAAGCACGCTATTCGCGACACACCTAGGTAGCCCGAGACACAGCCGCAGAGCTTGCCTTTCTACCAATATAAGAGGTCTTGACTTGTACTCAGCACTTCCAGAAAACAGAACGCAGCCAAACTCCGGAATTGGGCGTACGTAAAGTTTGTATATCATAAGTAACGTATCCCTGCGCATCGCTGACTTCCTATTGCAAAACCGGCGGAGCAATCCTACGGCGCTTTCTGCTTTACGGGTGTTTGATTCTATTTGTTGCTGCCAATTTAAATTGTCCACGTAAACAATACCAAGATATTTTAGCGCTGTTACTTCTGGAATCGGATCATTTCGATAATGCAGTGAAAGAAATACAGGAACGGATAGAGGGAATACAAGCAAAGCACATTTGCTAACATTAGACGAAAAAGACAGCCCACCAAGCCATACCTCAAGCTCACTCAAATATGACTGTAAGATTTGATACAAACTATTGATATCTCGGGATGACGAGAAAAAAGCAATATCATCGACGTAGACGTAAAGAGGAACATTTTTATGAACGGGAATAGATGATAATAATATATTAAATGAAAAAGGTGACAAGACTGATCCTTGCATAACACCTCTTGTTTGCTTATATAAAGCCGAAGTAATTCTCTCGTGGCAACAAAAGAATTGTCTCTCAATGAGAAACTCCTGAATCCAAGATATAATGTACTTGGGAACCTCACAGTCCACTAATATTGAAATTAATGTACTGTATTCCACACTATCGTAGGCTTTTGCGATATCTAACGCGACTAATGCAGAAAGCTCACCAGATACTTTTGCAAGGCGAAATCGGCTTTCCGAATCAACATGAGCCGGCCATATAGAGCACCCCTGTCTAAATCCTACTTGCCTTGGTGAAAGGATGTCCTGACGAGCGATGAATTCACTGAGCCTTCTATGAAGAATTCTTTCAAATATTTTAACTAGGTTTGAAGTAAGCGAAATTGGCCGAATGTTATCCAGGACTTATCCGAGGTTTGGATTTTTTCGCAGCAACACAACTTTAGCAATTTTCCATGCGCTTAGAATCCATGCGTGCTGTAAAGAGCAGTTAACAATATTCAAAAGCTCCTCGGGATGGGAATTGAATATCAATTTAATCGTAGAGTTTGTAATCTGATCCGGACCGGGAGCCGCTTGCTTTACAGTTAGTATGACATCTGCCAGTTCAGCCATAGTGACCTCCCGAAAGTCCGAGGTTGCGCTTTTTAATGTCACAGGTCTCAAGCATGCCGAAGCTAAACGCGCTTGAAGTCCTTTCGCGATGCCCTCTAACAAATCTGTTGTCTCTTTAGGAGACAGCACTACTGAATGCGACTATGCTGGTACCTGCGTCGATTTTTCGTTCCGGAGGAACCTGTACAGGGCAGATCTTTAATCAGGTTTTGATAAACACGAATGTAAGTCAGAATTGTGTTTATCTTTAGCTATTGCAACTGTACGTTTAAACAGCGCTGCGTGTAATTTATAGTCAACCCAATTTTTCGGAGTATGGTTGTGGCGTAAACGTTTCCAAGCAGCCTTACGTCGCCTATACGCAAGCGTACAATCTTCATTCCACCAAGCTGAATTTGACGGTGTGCTGCCGTACTTAACAGTAAACTCTGCCGGCTGGACAGAGTCACTTAGACACTCTACGACTGAAGCAGCTCTTTGCTGTCCGACGCATCCTCTCAATGACGAGAGCGCGGAGTTTAAAACAGTTTTATAAATTTTTTAGTTGGTGAACCGTTGTTGCCGGATAGCAGAGGTAAGTTGTGGTAGCATGATTTCATATGTAATTGGTACATGATCACTACTCGTCCCATCATCAAACGTTTCCCACGATGAAATCATAAACTGGTCACATGAAAATGTTAGGTCTAATGTTTATGAGCTTATCCCGCGTAGAAAGGTAACTTGTCCAGAGTTATGACAGCGAAAATTATTATCCTGCAACCAATTCCACAATCTTTTGCCACAACCATCTGTTTTAAGCCCCCAAGAAGTGTGATGCGAGTTAAAATCCCCAGGCAATGAAATTGAATTTGACGAAGAATTCTTGATAACACAATCTAGGTGATCTGTGCGTCTTACTCCATTCAGAAAGTACGCATTAATCACTGTAATCCTGTTGGAGTCAGGTAACAAACACTCTATTCCTAACAATTCACAATCCGGACAAATTTGTTCAAAAGTTACAGTAACATGATGGCACATTTTTGAAGATATTAGAACCAATAATCCACCTCCTTTACCTAGCCGATCCTGTCTAAAAGTTCGAAAATATTTCAGAGTAAATGTTTGGTTTACTGAAAGCCAAGACTCTTGAAGTAAAATTAAATTAGGATTTGTTTGCTGTATGAGATAAATAAGATCTGTGTAAGCGGAAGATACGGAGCGACAATTCTACTGAAGAACTTTTGCAGGCGCTATGATGGACTTAATTTAGTTGACTCTAGTGCAGAACACAAAACGTCCTGCTCATTGTTGGTATCAGTAACAACTTTTTTGGTTTTGACATTGACAAACTGGTTGGAGACAATGGAGCATTGCGTCATTTATGAGTGATATTACCAAGCCTCATGTCACCAAACGACCCACTGGGCCCCACAGGGGTCGGCGACTGAGTGCTGACGAGCGTTTCAGGGGTAACATCTTCTTGACGCTGGTTATTTTGTTCATTGTCGGGGTGCTCAGCTTCACCCTGGACCGTGACAGTGTGTGCAGCGAAGGAGGGAATAAGGCTGTTTAACCTGGTGGCGAGCATCTCGGTCAGACCTTCAGCAAAGGTGTTGAAAAGTCGTTCCATATTCATCGGCATGGCCTTATCTATCGCTGCCGACACTGCGGAAGCGACCGTCGCTTCAATCGACCCACATTGGCGTGACGTAGCAGCAGCGTACACCACTTTCGGTCTGTCCTGGATGACAAAGCCGGGACGTAAGACTTCTTCTTCGTCGACGGCGCCATTGTGATGAGCGAGACAGAGAACAAGAGACAACACCCGATCCTGGGCCAGCTGTTCTTATTCTGTCTTCATCTTCCTCTACCTTCCCTCAGCTGGCCACGCGCCGAAACGTCAGCGTCTTTCTTGGTCATATATATACATATATATATATATATATATATATATATATATATATATATATATATATATATATATATATATATATATACGCGCTTCCTGATGAAGGCCAGACTCTAGGCCGAAACGTCGAAATAAACCACGTTGTGACCGCTCACGGAGGATCTACTGGACTATATATATGAATGAGATCTAACAGACAGCTATACACTTCTTTCCCTTATATATATATATATATATATATATATATATATATATATAGATGCGTGTATTATTTGTTTTAAACCCACTATCACCCCTGTCTTGAATCGCATCTGATAGCCTGCATCGATCTCTGCTCAGATATACTCCTTTCTCGATTTTAGGTTTTACTTCCTATATAGTTTTTTTTCAGTCAAAAATTACTTTGTGTTCGTAGAATTATAAGCCTTTTACTTAAATATTCTGCCGCCCGGTTCTTGGCCGATCCACCTTTGTGGGTGTGCGACATAGTAACAAGGGTCATCATCATCATCTTTGTGTCTGAGATTTTGACAGTCACGTCTCCTTGTACGTTTCTTCGAGCTCCTAGTGCGTGACAACTGGTGGAAGTGCTGGGTACCCAATGTACCGAACCCCTCCGCGTACAAGAAGCTCCAGCCCCATAGCGGTGGTTACGCCTGTTCACCGTGCTAGCCGAATGATTCGTGGACTGGACCCCAAAATTGGACTTCTAGCAGAGGAGATGACGGCCGCAATTATCCCAGGCAGCGCCGTTCTAAGTGGCTTCAACCCACCCGGTATGGAAGGCGCAACGCCAATGCAATATACGCTGTTCAAACAACAAATGCCGAATCTCTTTTATGGTGCTGTCCATGAAGATAATAAAGATTGGCTAGTTCACTATGATTTCGTTGCCGCTCATAACATGTGGAAGATACAGACTAGCTCCGACATGCCTACTTCAGTTTGAATGACAGGACGCGTGTTTGGTATGAAAACCGGACACGTGTGTTCACGTTATGGGTGGACTTCAAACGCTGGCTTCTCGAAACGTATGCAAGTTCTGATCACCAAGAGCGAGCTGAATGTGAACTCCACTGCCGTATGCAAATGCCAAATGAAGGCGTGGCAATGTATGTTGAGAACATGACGCGTCTTTTTCGACTAGCCGACCCTCACATGCCGGAAGAGAAGAAGGTACGATGCCTGATGCGTGGAGTGAATGAGCAGTTGTACGGTAGTCTTGCACGCAGACCCCCCCCCCCCCCCCCCCCATGACTACGTCAGAGTTTCTTGCTGAAGCCGTCCTGATCGAAAGCACGCTTATGCATTGGACCCAGAAGTACGAGCGACAAGTGAACTTTGCCTCTGCTACGGACTACATGGGTGGTCTTGGGGGCCACGTCGACTTCGTCCGAGAGCTCATACACTCTGTAATCCGCGAAGAATTGCAGACGTTATCAAAACCCTCGGCGCCCACTGTTCTTTGTCCGGCATCGTCTGAGCTGAAGTTGAGCAGGCACTACGAAGACTGTCCTGTCAGACAGAGTGGTGGCCCCTAACTGACTTCCCTCGCATGTCGGCGCAAGCTCTACTTCAGCCAGCACCACGTTTCGCTCCGCTTCCCATCGCAGCTCCTGCCATGCTTCCGGCAAACCGAACTCTGCGCCAACCTGCACCACATTTCGCTCCGCCTTACGCCACAGCCTCGGCCATGCTTCAGGCAGTCCAAGCGGGCCTGTAGCTCAGCGACCGCTGACCGATTCCGCGAAAATCAGACGTGTGGCGGGCCGCCGATCAACGTCCTATTGGCTATCACTGTGGCGAACCTGGGCACATCTACCGACAGTGCACTTATCGAGAGCTGCGACTTCAGGATTTTTCAGCCAACTCCCCACCTCCTAGGTTCGACCAGCGGCCTCCGGAAATTGCTGACTACGTTGCCCAGCAGCGCAGATCGACATCTTGGCACCACTCACGCGCTCCGTCACCGCAGCGGTTCTCGCCGAATCATCGCACCTATTCAGTCGTGGCGCAGGGCCGGTCACCTAGCCCGCGTCGGGAAAAGTAGCCTCAGCGACCTTCGGGGACAAGGCCACTCAGAGTGGTCATGCTCTCAAGCCCTCCTATCGACGCGGACTGATGATACCGACGATACATCGACAACGACATCACCGGCTGATTTCGGAAGAGTTTCCTTAGATATTCCTGTTCTGCTAGATGGTCGCAAAGTCAGCGCTTTAGTCGACACTGGTGTGGACCATTCCATATTTAGCGAAAAACTGACCGCCCTTCTGATGAAAAAAACGACGCCTTAGAGCCGAACACTAATTCGTACAGCTGGTGGACATATCATCACGCCACTCGGTATTTGCATGACAAGACTGCAATTCCGTGGTTGTGCATTTGTTGCCCTTTTGAGCGTTCTCCCGCAGTCTTCTCGAGACCTGATCTTTGGCGTGGATTTTCTCAGGAAGCGTGGTGCTATATTTGACACTCGACGACGTCTAGTCACTTTCGCAACCACAAACGCCACAACAGCTAACATGGACCCCAGCCACTCCCGAGTGTCTCTTCGCGTCATCGACGACGCTGTCACGTTACCACCCCGTGCAACTGTTATCGTTCAGGTGGCGTGGGAGAAGCCTTGTTGACTTTCGTGCTGATCACTGCAACGTTTTTGTCACAAACTTCAGCTGGGAGCACCGGCACCTTTTTCCCAGAACGGTCATCACCTATGCCAACCCAATCGCCAATGTCAGCGAGTGTGTTGCTTCCGAGGCCATCGGCACTGCTGAAGCGCCTTTCCGCAGCGTCGACATCAATCCAACGCTTTCTAAAGCGAACAAGCAGCGTTTGAGCAAGCTGTTTCTAAAGTTCCACACATGCTTTGCACGTTCTTCGAAGACACGTCAAACACCGATAACGAAACGCCGCATTATCTTCTATGACGACGCGCATCCCCTACGGCAGCAGCCTTATCGTGTTTCGCCTACCAAACGGCACGCGATCCAAACGCAGGTTAAGGAAATGCTTCAGGATGGCGCGATACAGCCTTCAAGCAGCCCTTAGTCATCACCAGTCGTTCTTTTGAAAAAGAAAGATGGCACGCTTCGGTTTTGTGTCGACTACAAAAGGTTGAACAATATCACAAAGACGTGTACCCATCTCCCTGAGTCGATGAATCTTTGGAAAAGCTGCTGCGCGCGAAGTATTTTCCGTCCGTCGACTTGAGCGGCTATTGGCAAATAGAGGTCGCTAAACATGACCGGGAAAAGACCGCTTTTGTAACGCCGAATGGCCTTTATGAATTCAAAGTGCTCCCGTTCGGCCTCTGTTCCGCTCCAGCCAAAATCCAGCGAAATGTGGACACTGTCCTCGCAGACCTCAAGTGGAAAAGCTGTCTCGCTTACCTCGATGATGTCGTTGTGTTTTCAGAAACGTTTGACAAGCATCTTCGCCACCTTCGGAATGTGCTCGAAGCCATTAGATTGACCGATCTCACACTCAATCCTGAGAAATGTCATTTCGGCTACGAAGAAATAAAGTTTCTTGGCCACGTTGTGAGCGCCGTTGGTGGTCGGCCTGATCCTGCTGCTATCGCCTCTTTTCCAGCTCCAACTGACAAAAAAAGTCTTCGACGATTTCTCGTTTTGTGCCAATATTAGCGGTGCTTTATTAAAAATGTTTGAAACATTCAAATTATTGAAAACATTGCGGAGCCACTATAACGTCTCACGCGTGATGACACACCATTTGTCTGGGCTGATGAACAGCAGACTGCCTTTGTAGAACTACAGCACCGGCTCTCTTCCCCTCCCGTGATCGGCCCTTCGATGAAGATGCTGACATTGAAGTACGCACTCATGCCAGCAATATTGGTCTTGGAGCTATTTAGTACAAATACAAGATGGCATTGAACGAGTAATATCCTACGCAAGTCGCACACTGTCTCGCGCAGAATGTAGCTTCTCCACATCAGAGAAAAAAATGTCTCGCAGTCATTTGGGCAATTACAATCTTTATGCCATATCTCTATGTAAGACCATTTAAAGTGGTGACTGATCATCGTGCTTTGTGCTGGTTGACCAATCTACGAGACTCTTCAGGACTATTAGCACGATGGAGTCTGCGCCTACAGAAATTTGATGTCACCATCGTGTACAATCAGGCAAAAAGCACGAAGATGACGACACGCTATGACGAGCACCTCTTCAATCTGCCAGTACAAGTGCAGAAGAGGATGGCACCTTCGTGGCAACCCTCAGCAGGCAGGATCTGATGTCTCATCAACGAAATGACGCCGATCTAAGAATGTATAAAGATCACTGAGAAGGTGGCACCATGCCCATTTCTCGTCCGATGTCGCGAACGTTTCCATCATTTTGCCAACTAAATGGCGTCTTACACAAAAGTAACACCTGCTGGTGACAGATCTCATCTTATTGTCAGGCCTGAAGCCCTCCGCGATGATGTCTTATTAGCTTGCCACGACGAGCCCACATCCGGCCATCTGGGCTGCTCGAGAACTATGGATCGGGTGTGAAAACTCTACTACTGGCCTAAAATGTCTGCCTGTGTCAGACGCTATTTGAAGGGATGCCCTGAATGCCAGCGTCGCAAAACACTACCCTTAAAACCTGCAGGTCATTTTCAACCGAACGATCCACCACGTACACCATTTGATCAAGTGAGAATTGACCTCCTAGACCTGTTTTCTTTGTCTTGTTCTTGCAACAAATGGATTATTGTCGCAACAAATTTTTTGATGCGTTACGCTGAGATGAAAGCGTTGCCACGAGGGACCGCATCTGAAGTTGCCAGTTTTTTAGGCAGCAATTTGTGCTACGGCATGGCGCACCGTCATATGTCATCACTGATCGAGAGACATCACTCACAGCGAAGCTCTTGGATGATATCTTCAGGTTGAGTTACGCAACCCATCGAAAAGCCACTGCGTATCACCCTCAGAGTAATAGTTTAACAGAAAGGCTAAACAATACGCTAGCCGACATGATCTTTATGTACGCGGATGTGCAACACAAAACCTGGGACGACATCCTGCCATACGTACCATTTGCATATAACACTGCAACAATAGAAATTACAGGGTTCATGCCATTCCGGCTCGTTTATGGTCGAGATGTCAGAACTATGCTAGATGCCATGATTCCGTTTAATCACATTGACCAGCTCGACCAATTAGCCCCCGATATCAATGAGTACCTTCAGTGCGCTGAGGAAGCACGTCAACTGGCCCGTGTGTACATCAGAACTCAACAGTGCGCAGATGCATGGCAGTACAACATCCACCATCGAGAAGTTAATTAAGAACTTTGTGACCAAGTTTCGTTTCGTACACCCAATAGGCGGCGAGGTCTCAGCGAAAAATTCTTGAGGGAGTACTTCAGACCATACAATGTACTCAGACGTGCGAGCGACATGAACTACGAAGGGGTTCCAGACGAAGGCTCACCATCATCTCAGCGCAAGTTACAACGCCCAGAGACTGTACACGTAGTCTGCCTAAAACCATACTTTACGCAGCGATGTGAATTTACTTTCTGTGCCAGTAGACTCTTCATGTGAACGGTGAATGCCGTTTATTTGCGATTGCCGGGCACAGAACGCATTTTCTCTTGTGCGCTACTTTGTTTAATTTTTGTTTATGTTGCCTACTTCGACCCACTGCTGTGCACACTTTTGTCTGAGCATTGGGTCGATGCCCTCTTGGGAGGAGGTGTAATGTCACCTGGTGTTCTGTGCCAGTAAACAGTGAGCCAGTTCTGTGCCAGTGAACGAAGAAGACTAAGACGAGCAACCCGTGCCAGCGGAGACGGCCTTCTTTGCGTCTGAGATTGTGACAGTCGCGTATCCTTGTAGATTTCTCCGAGCTCCTAGTGCGTGACAATACGTACTCCTTTGATAAAGCCGTCACATCTGGTTACGTCAATTGTCGTTTAGTTGCCATGCGCTGAAACTGATATATGTAGTAGTGTACAGGACCAGCATCCTCGCGAGCATCAGCGCTTTATATCAGCCTCTGGTGTTGGTAATACGCAGATTCCTGTTGAAATTGATGTGCAAGTGCAAACGACAGGTTATATGTAAATATGCAACTCTTCGTTATATGCGTCTTTTGTGTGACATTAGTACCTATATTTAGCCTGATTGAAGTCGTGCTGCTAAATAAAAATTCTATCAAGGTAACCTTTCCTCCGCATGCTCCGGATTGCGTCGATTCTTAGGTACGTCGGTTCTACTTTTTTGTCTTTTATACAATTTAATGCCCGTCTACTTATTTCTAGAATTCTGCATGCCTCCTCCCTCCCACATAAAGTAACAAGGCAAATATTTCCGGTGGTGCAGGTTTACCCAACACATATTGTAAGAAGGTGATATGCCATTGTTATTTCTTTTCTGAACTCTCCCAACACATATTATAAGAAGGTGATATGCCATTGTTATTTCTTTTCTGAACTCTTGTGATTCTGAAGTGTTGCTCGGGCTTCTCTTGGAGTCATCTATCGTAGTGGCATGCCTTCTTTGCATAACTTCACCTTCTTGATCTGAAGAAAACTTGAGCCATTCTTTCGGTACGTGTGAAACAGCTGCGTCAGTTTTGTTGGACAGGGTACGTATTTCGCCTGTGGCACGGCAAATCTGTTAGGATGAAGCCTCCTAAACTGCCTGTACTGTATTTTCAAATTTTGCTGTGCTGTGCAGCTGAATCTACGGTTACCCAGAACACAAGCCCGGCCACCGATACAACTGACCATCGCTGCATGGAACATGCTGTGCGGCTTTCTACGAACGCCATGTACTATGCTCCAGCGCATGAGTATGGAACGGCGACGGCCACCGCCCCTACACTGAAAACGGATCGCACAGGCTACTTAAGGCCAGTCGGCGTTGAGGACCTTAGTGGGCACGAAGAATCTGTTAGAATGAAGCCTCCTAAGCTGCCTGTACTGTATTTTCAGGTTAGTAGGTCTGGAAAATGCTTCAAAAGCGACAATAGGTTTATTGTTGTTGTTCAGTGCCCCAAAACGTGTATTGATCTTGACTGCACATGCTTGTCAATGTTACTGCTGCTCTGTGGCGATATGCAACACAATCCTGGTCCTAAGGTAGAGGATATGCTACAAAACCTTTTGGAAGGGCAGAAAGAAATCAGAGAAGACATCAAGGTAATTAAGGCTGACGAATCTTACTTTTGTTCTGAACTATACAAACTGAATAGAAGAATGTCTGAGGTAGAGAATACAATGAATGTTGTAGCAAGGAATGACGAAAAGCTCACTCGCAGAAACAATCTTATAGTGTTTGGTATCGTGGAAAATGATAATAAAACTACTGAAGGGATCGAAAAAAAAGGGCTAACTGATGTTTAAGTTAACGTAACCTCAGGGGAGACGTATACATAGGCTTGGAAGAAAGCAGGAAGGAAAAACACGCCCAGTTTTGAGGGTCTCAGACTACAAAAAAAGTTGTGGTGTTCGAAGTCTGCGAAAAGTTGAAAGGAACCAGTATTGCAGTCTCGGACGACTTTTGTGGAACCACGTTATGGAAGAGGAAAAAGTTATGGGAAAACGCAAAAGCTGAAAGAAACCAGGGTTTGAAGGTTCGGCTCAAGCATGATAAGATTGTCATTGATAACCAGCTATACGCATGCAACGATGCGCTGTCCCGTAGAATAAAAATGGGCAAAAAAGTACAACTCCACGCGAGTCTGATTGACTATATAGAAACCAAACTTGAGATTTCACGCTGATAAAGACTAATGTTAACAGCCTAGTGAACAAAACCACTGAATTTTAGCACCTTCTTCCCCTGTGTAACCCGGACATTAGAATTGTGACTGAAACCTAGTTACGTCAAGACATAGCCGACAGCGAAATAATACCACCCTCCTATCAAATTCTTTGTAAAGATTGTGAAACTCGCGGTGGGGGAATAGCAATTGTCCACAAAAAATATTAAGCTAGTGGCATTACCTGAATGTCTCGAAAACGAAAGTATTTGGTGTAGATCAATGCTGCTTGGCTGTCCTTGCGTTATTTCAGCTATTTATAGATCGCCCTATGCCCCTCTTGCTTTTTTAAAATTGATTCAGGACTATTTGGTTGCAAATGTGCCAGAGAACACGCGCCTAATGGTAGCAGGTGATTTTAATCTACCGGACATTTGTTGGGATATACGGCAGTCTGTCGAAACAGACCCTAAACACTGTGACGCCTTACTTGACATGGTATTCAGCAAGGGTCTAACGCAGATTGTTAACGAATCAACTAGAATTGATGCTACCACTCATTCAATCCTTAACCCTGTATTTATGGATAGCAGATTTACTGATTAATTTGTTTATGTTAACGAATGACTATCAGACCACAAGCATGTTCAAGTGGCGTAAAAAATGTACTGCCAGCCAAGTCTCCCAGAGAAACAATACATGTAAGAAATTTCGCTGCTGCAGATGATGTCAGCATCTTTGACTACCTCGAGATGCAACTGGAGACGTTTGGTGAAGCAAGTGAGGTATGTACGTTGTGGGATACGTTTAAAGATATCGTTGATTTTTGTATGCATAAAGACATTCCGATAAAAGTAAAAAAAACGGGAAAACATGAAATCCTTGGGTGAACCGAGAAATCATACAGGTAAAAAGGGAACTAAATGTAGAAGGAAAAGAAAAACAAATATCGTAATGAGAACCATAATCTTTCAATTACTCTCAAGAAAAAAATATTTATCGCAAAAGAACATTACTACTCCCAAACTTTGTCAACGTTTACGAAAAAATCGCCACAGCGATTTTGCTCATCTCGGGAGAATGTGACCTATATTACAAATGATGGCTGTATATTTACTGAACCCGCTCAAATTGCTGATAAATACAATAAATCCTTCAACCCTGTTTTCGACCCTTCCACACCTTTGCCTACAGCGATAAGAGCTAAAATGAATAAAGCGCATTCAGGCATGCTAGACGTTATGTTATCTGAAGAAGGCGTACTTTCTCTCTTGTTGAACCTTGAGACCAAAAAGTCACCAGGCCTGTATGGTATTCCTAATGAATTTCCGAGAAGATATTCGGAATGCATTGCTAAATAATTACTGATAATTTTGATTCAACTCTTAAGCAGCGTGAATTACCACATGATTGGCGCGAGTCCTACCAGTACACAAAACAGGTGATAAACATAAAGTACAAAATTACAGACCAATATTCATTCCATGCGCATGCTGTAAAATATTCGAGCATATATTAACAAAAAGCTTGTTTAGTTTTCTCGAAAGCTTAAACAGGTTAAATCTTAACCAGCATGAATTTAGGAGACGCTTATACACACTCACCCAACTAGCTGAAACAGTGCATGATTTCGCTGAAACAATTAATGAAACAGGTAAAATAGACGGAATTTGCTTAGACTTATCAAGAGCCTTTGATTGCGTTTCCTACTCACATTTACTTGGTAAATTACTTGGTCTCGGAGTCAACATAATTATATTTAGGTGGATTGAATCATATCTAGCTGATAGGACACAATGGGTGGAGTTGAAAGGAAAGAAATCGAGTATGTTAAATGTAATGTCTGGCGTCCCCCAGGGATCAGTATTAAGACCTGTTTTATTCCTCTGTTATATAATTGATAATACAAGTGGCCATAGTAGCAAAATTACTGTTCGTTTGTTTGCAGACGATTGCTTAATATATTCTAAAATATGATCTCATGAAGATCACCTAGAGTTAGCCTCAGCACTGCAATCCATTGCTGATTGGTGCACACGAAATAAAATGAAAATAAACCATGAGAAAACGCTATACGCACGCATAACTAGGAAAACAAAAAAGTTCATCAGTTTTAAATAACATATTAGACGGAAAGCCATTGACACAAGCTAGGCACTTGAAGTATTTAGGCATCACGATATCAAAGCACTCATCTTGAATTGATTTGATTGATATGAGGGGTTTAACGTCCCAAAAGCACCGTATGATTATGAGAGACACCGTAGTGGGGGGCTCCAGAAATATCGACCACCTGGGGTTCTTTAACGTGCACCTAAATCTGAGAACTCGGGCCTACAACATTCCCGCCTCCATCGGAATCGCAACCGCCGCAGCAGGGATTTGAACCCACGACCTGCGGGTTAGCAGCCGAGTACCTTAGCCACTAAACCACCGCGGCTGGGCGACTTATTTTGGAAAAAGCATGTTACTAACTTATGCAATGCCGCTGCGGTTAAACTCTGGTCACTTAGACGTAAGTTGAAGTTAGCTTCCCGAGATGTTACACTAAAACATACTTGACTTTGATACGTCCCGCACTAGAATACGAAAGCATAATGTTGGATCCACACACAAAAAACAAATTAAAGAAAATTAAAAAATGCAGAGGTGTGCAGCCAGGTTTATTATGTCGAAATATAGGTACATAGTCTCGGCTACGGAAATGCTGACTCAACTAAATTGCTTGAGCTTTCATTACGACGGAAAACGGCTAGATTACAGCTCATTTAATTAATGAAACACAACTGCTTTACCTTCAACCCGTACAGACTCATGGAAAACAGAACGTCACGTATTTCACGGGTTGTTAGATCTATCCATGAGGACCAGTTTGTGCCTATGCCTACAAAGGTTGACACCTTTAAATATTCCCTCTTCCCGAAAACGATTGAACAATAGAACGCACTACTCATTAGCATAACTCAAATCAATTCAACAGAAGAATTTGAAAAGACGATAATGGCATATTACTCCTCTAGGTAACCATACCTAGGCGTTGTTACCTCATCTCTTCTACCCGGAGATGTTCTCTTTTTTGTATATTTTTCTCTAACTGTACGTGACGTTGGTTCCTACGACGCTGAATTTTGTGATGCATATGGCATAGCCTTCGTCAAGTGTGTTGTATGAAGTTATGCTACCATGCCGATTGTTCGTCACTACTGTGTAAACCTTAATTACCTCACCTGTTGGATTGGTCCTCAGTTGAAACTGCATGTTGTGTTGTCTTTTTTGATTTCATTTTGTAGTGCTTGTGTCAACAAGTGAAGTGTATTTCTTTACCCCACCCTGTAACGGACTTTGGCTAGCAGTATCAATAAATAAATAAATAAAAATATGAGGTTCTCTTTTTCAAAAAGCCGTCTTTTGGGCAATCGCTTTCACCAAGTTTCAACAAAAGATGCAGCAGCAACATTTGTCAGAAGGCGAATTGGTTATGCATGTACATGAAGATGATAGCATCTGCACAGACAGGAAGAGTTTTTGGACTGCATGATGCATTTTTATTACTGAAGTAGCATGACTAGCTATGTTAAAACCCCTTCAATACAATACCTCGCATCCTTTTCCAAGAATATATTCTGTCAATTGAACAATGGTATTTTTTGGATAACATTAAGAAAGCAGCATTGGTCCCAGAAGCACTGTTTAGTGTACTTGTTTCTTTTATATATATATATATATATATATATATATATATATATATATATATATATATATATATATATATATATATATATATATATATATATATATATATATATATATATATATATATATATATATATATATATATATATATATAAACGTTAATGAGTTTGTACCTTTATTTAGAGAGGAGGTTATTTTCGTCATGTAGCTTCTGTTGTCAAAGCTTTATTTTATTTCCATACTCTCTATTGGCACTCCGGCCGCTTCTTGGGAGTCTTAATAGACAGAAACCTGTCGTGAACTATGTGAAGAAGCGGCTGATCGCAACATGTCACATATTCAAATTCCTTGCAGGTAAGAATTGGGGAGTGCCCACACCATTTATGGTACAACTGTACAGAGTGCTGTTTATCGGATTCTTACGGTACAGCTTACCTGCAATATCTAACACTAGCAGGACCAACCTGCGTGCAATTCAGAGCATTCAAGCTCGAGCACTTAATATATGCGTTGGATTCCCCCCCAGTGCTTCAACGGCTGAAACCACTGCCATCGCTCAAGATCACTCAATAAAGACGCATATTATTACGGAGACAATGCACATGTACCTTAGGATTTATGCCCGGGACCCCTTCCCACCATCTGGCAAGCCTTTCTGCTTAAAGGCCCCGCAGAACATACGGTGCCACTGTCTGCAAGCATCGTTTATCGTTTACTGAGGCGTAATCACCTGCATCAAAGCCACTGCTTCCTCCTTGGAGCTTGAGCTGGCCGCGAATTCACTTAATGATTCCAGGAATGCGGAGAAAATCGGTTTTACTGTCACATGTCCTGAAACAACTGAGTCTATTGCTACTCGAACAAAACTACAGTAACCACGTGCACATTTACACAGATGGCTCGACTACGCTGTCTAGTTCAGGTAGAGCCGTGGTTTTATCATCACAAGGGGTAACTTGGTCTTTTAAGACATCACATGCGACAACGTCTACGACGGCAGAACTCGAGGCTGTGCGCAGTGCACTGAAACTGGTAAATTCTGAAAAATACCAAATAAATAGGCTATGTTTTCTGAGTCAAAACCGGCGTTACGATGCCTGCTGTCAGCTCTCCAACGCGGATGCCACGACAAGTTGACCTACCAAACCGTGAAACTTCCCCATCTCTTAATACAAAAAGGCCACGACATCGTCTTTCAATGGTCACCTGGGCGTTGTGGTATCAGCGGAAATGTTTCTGCAGGTCATGCTGCTCGCACGTCACATGAAGAAACGAACATTGTTTCAATTCCGTATTCAAGAGCGGACACGGCAAGGCGAATTCGTCAACTGGCCCGCAGTCTCACACTGACTGAGTGAAACATACCAAGCATACGACGTACAAGACTGCCCGAGCTTGACCCTACACTACAACTCCGTTCTCCATCCAGGCTACATCGACGTGAAACTTCGGTTCTTTATCGCCTTTAGCTGGCAGTTGCTTTCACGAAAGTCTATATCTCGTGAATCGGAATGAGTGAAAGTACTGCATGCGATGTATGCGGCACCAATGAAAATATCGAACACCTGCTGTTCCACTGTCCTCGACTTGTGACGGACAGACAAGTACTTGCCAATGCAATGCGGCGACTGGATGATCGGCCTCTTTCTGTGAAAGTGCTATTACAGCAACCTCGACTGCCCACAAGGCAGTGAAAGCTCTGCTGTGTTTACTGAGAAAGACGGGCTTGTGTGAATGCCTCTTACATGCGATGGAGTTTTACACGCTGCAGTGGAATTACTGTCAGTCTCTTTTTTTCTTTTTTACTCTCTTCCCTCTTTCTCATCTTTCTCGTCTCCTTCGATAGTCCCCCAGGGTAGAGTAGCCAAAGGGATGTTTTTCTAGTTTACCATCCTGCATTCTCCTTTTTCTTCCTTCCTCCCTTCCTTCCTTCCTTCCTTCCTTCCTTCCTTCCTTCCTTCCTTCCTTCCTTCCTTCCTTCCTTCCTCCCTTCCTTCCTTCCTTCCTTCCGGTTACTTAGCCATATCACTGACCACTACACGACAAAATTGGTTATGAGCTCTGGTTGTCAGCTCCTACAAATCGGCAAGGTTATAAAACAGGAACTAAGATTGTACAACATTGAAGTGGCGGCAGTGAAACTGTTTCAATGCTAAATTTTATCCACATGGCATAAGTGGTTGTTTTTTTTTCAGAAAGACAGCATATATAAACTGAAAAAAAAACATTATTAGTAGGTCAAATTTCCAAACAAGCATCAGTGATGCAGTATGTTCAATTTTCTAGTCCTAGTCAAACATATTCTTAAGAACCTCAACATGCAAAAAGTCGTGAAAACATAGGCAACATAATTCCTAGTAACATATTGCCACCCACACGTAGAGGGTCGACTGCAAGAGCGGCTCTACCATATGGAGGAAAGAAAGAAGATCGCGTGCTTCTTCTAGACTCGAGAGCCAGGCATGACTGACGCATCGTCCCAGAGCTAGCTATTAGGTGGTTTAATAAACCCCCAGTACTTGTGATTCATTGTGACAAATTGGTGGAAGAAGCTGGGTAGTCTCACGGATGCTACGAACCCCCCCCCCCCCCTCCAGAAAGCCATAACATGAATCCAGTGCCAGTCAATACTCCCGTGCGTCGGACCAGCCGCCGAATCAGGGCTTTGCCTCCGGAAGTCAACGATACTGCTCCCATCACGTCAACAAACATGACCAGCACTTCGGTGCAAACCTTGCCAACTGGCACGGGAAGCACGTCGTCGAACCGCTATACGTTGGAAAGCCCACGGGCACCGGCCCCGTTCCATGGTACGGAGCGCGAGGACGTTGAGGACTGGTTGGCGGACTTCGAGCACGTAGCCACCTTGAATCAGTGGGACGACGCGGTGAAACTGGGTCGTGTCTACTTCTATCTCGAAGAAGGGGCATGCACGTGGTTTCAAAATCGAAAGGAGCAACTGACGACGTGGCCCGAATTTTCTCGCAGACTTCTGCAGAGATATGCCAGCGCAGACCGCCAAGAAAGAGCTGAACGAGCTATTCCAGCCCATGTCCAGTTGCCAAACAAAACTGTGACCACGTACGTCGAAGACATGACGCGCCTCTTCCGACGGGCCGATTCAAGAATGACGGAGGACAAGAAGTTGAGTCACTTCATGCGCGGTGTCAAGGACCAGCTTTTTGCCGGCCTCGAGCGAAGCCCTTCGAAGACAGTCGCGGAGTTCTTGTCCGAAGCCGTGACAATGGAAAAAATGCTGCAGCAGCGATCTAACCGATACGAGAGGCAAGTCAGTGGCATGTCCACTGCTGACATTTTCACCACCGCCGGGACCAGCAATGACTCCCTACGTGAACTCATCCGTATTATCGTACGTAAATAGTTGCAAAAGGCTGGTGTAACACCTCATCCTACGGTTAGCTCTATTGCAACTGTGATCAAGGATGAGCTGCACCAGGCCCTCCGGGACACCTTGCCTCCCGACGCAGCTGCGTCAGCTCCTTCTGAATACCGCCGTGGAACAACCTACGCGGAATCCTTGAAACGCCCTGCTGCATCGCCGCCATTGTTCGTTCAACCTGTCCCTGCTGTTTCACTCGAGTCAGCACAGCACATACCATACTACGAAGAAGGCACGTACACGCCACCGCCCCTGCCCTTTGTCCGTGGCGTTTCTGTCGCCCACCGTTTGGTGCAACCGGTCAGGTACATCGACGATCAGCACACGTCTCCTCGGAAGTCTGATGTCTGGCGCACACCCGATCACCGGCCTCTATGCTTTCACTGCGGAGAAGCTGATGACTAGTACCGTCAGTGCCCATATCGCCGTCTTGGGTTTCGCGGCTTCTCTGCGTACTCGCCGCCACCCCATTACGGCCAGAGACAACGCGACATCGCAAACTACCTCTCCCAGCAGCATGCACCACCGTCTGCCGGGCGCCAGTCGCACTCGCCATCGCCGAGGCAATCTTCATCAACGCCCCTGCGGTGTTCTACCGCACAGTCTCTCAGCCCCCACCAGAAAAACTAGCCGAAGCGACCTTGGGGGAAGGGGTCACTGAACGTCGAAGTGCTGAAGACCTCCTATTCACGCAGAACCGTACCGAAACTGGTCCGACAGCACCTGCTGCTGCGAAGGATAGCCGGCTTTCACTCGACATAGCAGTGACAATTGATGGTTGTGTAGTTAACGTGTTAGTGGACACCGGCGCAGACTATTTCATGCTGAGCGGGAAACTGACAACGCAGCTGAGAAAGTATTCACGCCATGGCATAACTCGCAGATTCGGACAGCTGGTGGCCATGCCGTTATTCCACTGGGCGCCTGCACAAGTAGAGTACAGATTCAAGGGTATACATTTGTAGCAAGCTGCCTTGTTCTACGTGAATGCTCCCGTGACGTCATACTGGGAGTTGACTTTCTACAGGAAAATAGAGCTCTCATTGATCTGAAAGAGCGCCGCGTCGCGTTGTCAGCCCAGCGAGCAATCAACGTGCAGGAAGACGGAAGGCGTGTCGACGTACTCAGTATTTCTGAACAGAGCGTGGCGCTTCCTCCTCGAGCAAGTGTTCTAGTCCACGTAACATGCTGTGGTTTGAGCGATGGCGATGTGGTGGCCGAGACAATATGGAACACTTCCTGCAGCAAGGCATTTGTGTAGCGAAAAGCGTAATACACGTTCGTGATGGCCGATCTGAATTGCTCGTTACCAACTTTAGCAACGAGCATTGACACCTTTTCCGAGGCACGTTGAGAGAATTTGCCTACGAAGCAGCAAACGTAGCCAACTGTCTCACGTCAGAACTAATAGATAACGCAGACACGTCAGTGAGCAACATTGACATCAATCCTGATCTGTCCACCAGTAACCAGACTGCGCTGCGAGCGCTCTTGTTCGAGTACAGGTCTTGCTTCACAAGTTTCTCAAAGATCCGCCAGACGTCCATCACTTAACACAGTATCCTCACGTACGCGGACGCACGCCCAATACACTAGCACGCCTACCGCGTGTCGGCTAAAGAAAGCGAAGCGCTACGTACGCAAGTTCGCGAGATGCTTGACGATGGCGTCATCGAACCATCCAACGGCCCGTGGTCATCTCCAATCGTGCTTGTCAAAAAGAAGGACGGATCACTACGCTTCAGCGTCGACTACTGAAAGCTTAACAACGTGACCAAAAAGTATGTGTACCCGCTGCCCCGTATCGACGATTTGCTGGATAGACTTCGTCGTGCCCATTATTTCACTTCTCTCGACCTCAAAAGCGAGTACTGGCAAATCGAGGTAGATCAGCGAGACCGCGAGAAGACGACCTTTGTGACTCCACACGGCCTATACCAATTTTGAGTGGTCCCTTTAGGCTTGTGTTCAGCGCCGGCCACTTTCCAGCAAATGATGGACACTGTCCTCACAGGGCTCAAGTGGCAGACTTGTCTTGTCTACCTTGATGATTTAGCGGTCTTCTCTGCCACGTTCGAGCAGCACCTTCACCGCCTGCACAGCGTGCTGGAGGCTATCCGATTGGCGGACCTCACACTAAAGCCACAGAATTGCCTCTTCGGCTATGCAGAACTAAAATTTCTTGAACATGTAGTTAGCGCCGAAAGAGTCCGGCCCGATCCAGACAAGCTTGCCGCTGCTGCCGATTTACCAGCTCCTGTCGATAAGGAAGCCGTCCGGCGCTTCCTTGTTTTGTGCGCCTGCTATCACCATTATAGAGACATTATAGAGTGATGCATATTAGCGTAATTTGAGTGCCCGAGGGATCGTACGTTGTAAACGAAATGTCGTAATATGCAGGTATTCTGTTGCTTTGCACGAGGCAAATTGTTGATAACATGAGTTATACCAGTATAATGAAGGCTAGGCATTGTACCTGAGTTAGCTATGTTTTGTCGTGAATGTCCAGCTTAACATGATATTCAAGGGAATGCCTCTGCGAAGCTACTGATACAGTGTCTTCATGACGAGGAAGTAGATGAATTTTTAATCTTATACGACAAAGTGTAGAGTAAAAAACTAAGCTTGTCCTATTCTAAAAAAATATTTGGGAAATTTCACTTAAGACAAATGCATGAAATTGGGTCAAGTTTGTTTTGATGCTTTAAATTTAGAAGGAGCAATTTGATAGAGTGAGCAACACTCGTTGAGCGAACTACTAACAAAACAATTGGTGGTCAACTACGTCACTTTTTGAACTGACACAGGTGTTGGAGCCAAATAGAAGAGATACACAGATAACAATTTTCAAGAAAACAGTTCACTGGCAATAGCATATTTATGGGATGGTAGATTATCGGCATTTCATGAACGCTGAGTAGCAGTGTTTATTTTGCCTCAGGAGGGAATTATGTACACAAAGATGGAAAGCAAGTCTATAAATATTTTTTTCTTGTTTCAATAAACATTTTTTCCTCTGGAAATATCTGAACATATGGCAAATTAGCAAGGAAAGAAAACTCTGCTCCTTAGTGATTATAATATGTACTCCGACTTTACACAACAAAATATAACAAATCTACAAAGACATTTCGCCTCCTATGTGAATGGCATCCTGAGTGTGCACAGGCACCAAATGGGTGAAGGTGACCAAACACTGGTTGTCTCGTTGTGTAATCTAATTCAGATGGAGGCCGTGATTGTTGTTGCACGCTGGCTGGTCCCTACGGCTTAACCACAATTTAAAAAGCTTTCTCTTCCTAATTCTTTTGTTTTCGAGCCAGCGTTCTTTTGTTTTCGAGCCAGCGTCATTGATTTACGGAAGTCGAAGGCATGCCCCATTTTCAAGCAGTGTTTGATGAGTTTTGTCGGAGAATGCGTGGAGTTTGTGTTGTTTCTTTTGTGGTCATTAAAAGCAGTTAACCACTTCCTAACAGTTTCGCCAATATAGATGGTGTCGCAGCCACCGCAAAGGAACTTGTAAACAACCCTCTTTTCATCCTTCGCAGGGGTGCTGTTTGTTGGCTTAGAGAGCACACTTACCAAGGTACAATGAGGCTTGAAAATTGTTTTAATTCCCAGTTGACGAATTGCTATTCGAACAGAGTTTGAAATCCTTCAACGTAAGGTACAGAAACAGGGGGTTTTGTGTTTTCTCGCGGCACACTCCTTGTTCACTTTTGCATGTGTTTATGGGTGTCGTTGATAAGCCTGCTCAGATAATGGCTTAGTTAAAATTCACCAACCACGTTTTCCATCTATATGACTGCACGTGCTGACCAGTGATGTATGCGACACCACATGCATGAGTGAAATTGGCTGGAAGCCACCGACAGGGCTCAAAGAGCACAAAGGAGACATTGCAAAATCCACCCATGCCACGCATTTTAAGACAATACTTGTCGAACACTGCTTGACGACGGGACATGCTTTCGACTTCAGTATTGAGACAACGCTAGCTCGGGAACAAAAGTGGGGCAAGAGAACCCTTCTTGAGTCGTGATTCATTAGTGTGAAATGTTGGCGCGCGACAACCGCGGTGGAATACAAAGCGACATACGAGGCAAGCAGCAAACTGTGTAACCTCCGCTCATTTGGTGCCAGGGCATACTGAGGATGCCAGCTGCATATTTGGCGAACCGTCTATGTAGTTTTGCTATATTTCGCTGTGTTACTTATGAGTCTATATTTTTAATTATGAACTGGCCTGTCTTTTGGAACATTTTTACATTTGCTCCTTAGTGTTAACTCTGCTGCATACTGCGGTGTACCAAAAAACGGGCTGATAATTTTCTTTTGATGTATCGGATGAATTTTTTTATTTTGTTTTAGGTACATATGCACGTGCCGGAAGAAGAAAATGAGCAGCAAAATGTCATCTCTCTTTGTCACCATTGCAGCTGATGAGGAGTGACAGAAAGGAATACTACGCTCTGAGTGCCATCTGTTTGGTAAGCACCATTTTATATGGCAGTTTTAAACTACTAACAATTTTCTTTGGGCATAATTTATAATAATTAACTTAACGAACGTTACCAGCCTGAAAATAACTAGGTAGACTGAATATGTTTGATTTTGGGTGCACGTTAAAGAACCCCAGGTGGTCGAAATTTCCGGAGCCCTTCACTACGGCGTCTCTCATAATCATATGGTAGTTTTGGAACGTCAAACCCCACTAATCAATCAATGAATAGGTTTGAGTTGAAGAACTAAAATAAGACCGTAAATAAGCTTGAAAAGCTGATTTTTGCCATCAGTATTGAGTAAGAAGCGAATCATTCAGCCCAATGAAGCTTCACAATTTTCATCTCTCCACTATTTATGTTTCCCCACTGCTGTGTTTTTTCACTGCTGGATTGTTACATAGCTTTCTGTCAGTCTTGGAAAAGCTTTCATAGGATGTTGCAGACAGAATTTGTCAGCCGATTATCTGCATTTTTTAAAGAAGTGTTCCCATTTAATTATTTTGTTTGCTTGATAAGCTACTAGTATTGGTCTAATCACTTTCTTTTCATAATGCACGCTTTCATTGCCAACCGATCGCCTTGCATCATGGCTTGTTCCTCGGTCGTCACGGCCATCACCCTGCAATTGCTGTTTGCTGACATCGTTGACAGTGCACCCCTCTTGGCATACCCTGACCGGGCGAGCTTGTTCACTAAAGTCGAACCACATTGGCAAAGTCTCGAGCAAAGACTGGCAACTTCGACATGCTGCTCAGTTTGCATATGTGAACTCCACTGGGCATGCGAATTGATGTGGCGGTATGGCTGTTAGTTGCTTTTCTGACGGTGATGCAGTTTGGTGTCCATTTGTTATTCTACTCTTGAAGATTGAATTTCCTGTGCCTGCTGCTGTTCTTGTGCCCGCAATTATGATTGTATGCGTATCCTTAGTTGACAAATATGGTGTTATATTTTTGTGAGAAAATACGGTGTTCGGCCATAATACTCACTCTGAATGTCTTCGGAAAATCAACTTCCTTCCTAACGACTTCCGCAAACAAGTGAGAGTACTTTGCCCCTTTTCCAAAGATGCGGATAACCACTCTCTACCAAATAATAACTTGGAAGCTGCATTTACGGCAAATAAAAACAGGTGAAATGGTAGAATTTGTAGCTCACACAACACTAGCATTGCATAAATGAAAAATACTAGACGGTTATGCACAGCTGTGCACAACAATCTAAAGATAACTTCAGCTCACCACTAGAGACAAATATAAATAAATCTAGACTGAATGAACAAGAATAATTGTGTTGAGGCAGTGTGAATCATCCAATGCGCAAAAGTACAACAACTTGGTAATGAACTGAACAGAAAATAGTTGCATGCCTTGTGCAACCATTTTGTGATCAATATTGCTCGCTTGGTTGTGGCTGGGGGGTCACTGTTTCGCGCGAATTACACTGAGCACTTGCTCCACTGATCACTTTTCGCTTTTCCTGACCGGGTGGCGGCTACCTTAACTTTCAAAGGCGTATCTTTTTATGTAATCAATCCGTCAGATTTATTGAGCCGCTTTTCAGTGAATGCGTTTCAGGCAGTAATTATGAAGTTCAGTTGCTTTAAAACTGATAAGCTTCTTTTGATGTGCAACATGTTTTGCTACACAAATTTCGACAGGTTTTTCTGTTTTGGTAAAAACAAGTTTTTGCTTTGAATCTTTCAAGCTCCGTCAAAACAAGCTGTACCTGAATGGTATGTGTCAGTTTTTCACTGCTGCTATATTGTCTCAGTTCATGAAATCATAACATAGACAGTCAACAGCAGTGGCAATCATCATTGTATACTCCGCATGCATCACTGTTGGAAAATTACTGAAAAGGCAATGGCTGTCTATAGTATTCGTGTCCTCCTAAATATTTAACAGATAGCAGTTTCACCATTGTCTTCTTCCTTGCCTATTCACTTTCCCACTGATATTGTAAATACTATAGATAAAAGTTTTTTGTCAAACTTTCGCTAAGATTGTATAAACAAGTTGTGTTTTCATTTTGCACCTTTATTTGTTTTTTACGACCCAGCAGTTTACAAAGTATGAAAGAAACTTGCAACATGCGTTGTTCATATGCAGTACTGAATGCTTAAAATGTGCTTTGTAACACTCCCATTCATGTCTTGTTCTGTGACAATGACGAATAAATAGGGAGTAAGTAATGTTTGTAAATAAATGTCTTCTTTTTTTTCTTTCATATGGCAGTCAGGCACTCCGACATGTTCTTTCCTGCCTAATCTGTGTGACTGCATGTCCTCCTGGTTGCTGCAATTCTGCACGTAAAATACTGCACCTTCAACACATGTTCACTTATTGCAGTCATTGCTTGCACAGAGCAAAGCCACATTTTTCCATGCTCTGAAAATTGCAATATGTATATGACATGTGTTGGAAGCTTTGAAATTTGAAAAGTGTGTTTTTTATCTTACGGACTTGCACAGTGTGTTTTGACATTTTTATAGCTTGGCTGTTCCAACACCACTTGTTTATGCATGTACGAATGCGTTGATAAAGAGCTGTTAGGAAACAGTTTTTTGTGCATAAACAATAACAATGCAATTTTTCAAACCATACCAGCGCTTTCTTCCTGGCCAGAAGCTTTGGGGCGGTTTCCGTAACAAGTCAACATGCCTTTTATATATAATACACACACAGTAGCATATATTATGTGCGCACGTCACATGAAAATCAACACGTCACACAGCAATGTTGACATCACGTTGCTGGTATGCTGCCACCACGTTGTTCGTATGTTCACATCAAGTTGCTGGGATGTTAACATTACGTTGCTGCTATGTCGCAAAAACATCGCCGTGGTGTTGAAAATGTGATCCTGGACGGTGCCATAATGTCCTGAATGTTACAAGCAACCTTATTATGTGATCAAAAAAGAGGATGGTGAGCGCTTTTAGGCAACGTTGCCGACTGCCATCTGAGCACTTTCATTCAACGTTGGGATAACATTCTGCGTTACTTGGGTAAGGGGTCACCATTGTGTGGATTCCTCAATGAAATTGTTGATATTGCCAATTTTCGAAAACCAGATTTAATTTAGTGTTTTTGACAGAACAAAGCTAACCACTGCACTTGTGAATAACGTTTTCCCTGAACCCGAATACTGAATGGCATATTTACTTTTTTTTAGTCCCGATGCATTATTTCATGCAGGTAGAATGTGGACATCTCCCTCAGCGAAAACATTTTTCTGCAAACTGCACACTTCTACTGTGCAAGTGAAAACATTGCTGAGTAAAAAATCAGTAAATCTGCCCTGGACAGTGAATAGTAGTTTCTCCAACCAACCTGAGATGATAGAGCATTGTTCCATTCATTGTCGTGATGCATTTTATTTTTCGGACATCCTACAAAACACAATCAGAAAACAACTTAGTCACCCAGTTCTGCAGATGTATTTTTCCACATTACGGAAAATATAGCCCGTCACCAAATTAATATTTACAAAATGATCATCACAGGTGATTTCAATGCTCCTTGTATTCATTGGAACTTGCTAACTTCAACAGGTCGTGAAAAGACAATGTGCGACTCCCTCATTAACATGGCTATTTCTTTTGACTTAACGCAAGTGGTTGAACGACCTACCAGAGATAACTCTCTTCTGGATCTTGTGTTCATTAACGAAGAACTGCTGCAGCATGGCTTTGAATGTGATGTAATAGATGGTTTATCTGATCACAAGGGTGTGTTGTTCCAACTTAACGTGAGTCATGTACCTTGTAACCCGAGATTCAGCACCGGTACTGATTTCGCGCATGCTAACGATCGTGCACTTGTAGAATTGTTGGAATGCTCTTTGGGTAGTTTCGTGACAAGCAGTAAATCGTGCAGCGTTGACGCATTGTTATAGCAGTTTTATAATTTGGTGCGCACCTATGTGACGCAGTTTTTTCCTCATAAATGTGTAAAACATAATAGAAGCATCCTTAGTACACACGTGACCTAATCCATCTTTACGACGCATTTAGCGCATACGCAAGCGAAACCGCCTCGATGCATTTTTTCCTTCGCTAAAGTCTGAGCTAAAGACAAAATTGACAGAAACGAAAAACTTTTATTACAACACGACGTTACTAACATTCATGAAAGATAACCCATCAAAATTTTGGAAAACGATACTTCTCTTTTCTCATGACTCTACAGCATTCATTATCAACGATCAAACTTGCACTGATCCTGTCGGCATTCCTGAAGGCTTCAGTAGATACTTTCACTCTGTCTTCAGCCAAGATGATGGTTCTCGTCCTCCTTTTATACATAACTTGGAACATGCGTTGCCGGGTCTCGAGGTAACTCACGCTGGGGTTCTCAACCTGTTTTTAAAAGTTGACATGATTAAAAGCGAGGGACATGATGCCATACCCAACATGTTTTTGAAGAAATACTCAGAATGGAATGCTCATTATGTTACAGTGATCTTCAATAAATCTCTGGACACTTCAACTGTTCCCAAAGCTTCGAAAATTGCCAGCGTCGTTCCAGTATTTAAATCTAGTGACAAGCAGCTTATAGTAAATTATAGACCAATATCTCTTATTTCAACTTGCTGTAAGCTTCTTGAGCACATTATTCACAGGAATATTGTACAGCATTCAACTTTCCACAATCTTCTCTCACAAAGCCAGCACGGCTTTCGCTCTGGTTTCTCCACCGTCACGCAACTCATTGAGTTTACACACGACATAGCTTCTGCACTTAATAGTCACGATCAACTAGACGCTATTTTCAATAATTATTCGAAAGCTTTTGACATGCTCTGCCACGAAATGCTTCTAGGTAAACTACAAACAATATTAAAAAGGTCTAAATTATTAGATTGGATCACTGACTATTTGTACTTAAGATCTCAGTTCGTTACTTTTAATCGCATGCATTCTTCATCGCTTACAGTTACATCTGGAGTGCCTCAGGGTTCAGTGCTTGGACCTCTGTTGTTTGTCATTTTCATTAATGATGTAGTAAGTGTTAATAACAACACCAACGTCAAGTTGCGCCTATATGCATATGACTGTGTCCTCTACCGCACTCTTACTGATGCTAGTGATCAACAAGAATTAAACAAGGCATTTTAAATGTTCTGCGAATGGAGTGATAGGTGGCAAATGAAAATTAATTTTACCAAAACAGTTGCCATGATTTTCGGTAACAAAAAGAAGCCGCTGAAATACTCTTACAATGCCAATGGTCGTTACTTGTCCCAACTTAGTGATTTCAAATATCTAGGGGCCATTTTTTCAAATAACCTGAAATGGCATGCCCATATCAACCATATCTCTGCAAAAGCGCTTCGAAAACTTGGTTACATAAAGCGAACTTTAAAAAATGCAACGTTGGAATGTAAGCTGACTGCCTACAAATCACTAGTTCGTCCACTAGATTACGCTTTAAAGGTATAATCTCCTCACCTCACGTGCGACATAATGCAGCTAGAATCAATTCAGAAAAAAAGTTGTCAGATTCATCTTTGGTCGTTATGATCGCAGCTTCTCACCTTCATCACATGCTCATATCCTATCGTTGCAGACTTTGGAGCATAGGCGCAAACGCGAACGCGTAATTCTGCTGCACAAGATCGTCCACACCCAATCCGGTATTCAGGCACCCTTCTTTTTTGTAGCCGCTAATACACATGCCACTACAAAAACCCACAGACTGAACATTATTCCTTTCAGGACAAGAATTGACTGTTTTAAATTTTCGTTTTTTCAGTTCAGTTCAGTTCAGTTTTATTTCCTTAAAGGCCCCCATTCAGGGGGTGTTACATAAGGGGTGGGATTACAATTCAAAACAGCGGAGATTCAATTAACATTGCAAACAAATAGTTAAAATTGAATTAACATGGCAGATGATCGGTGAGGCGTTCCAGGAAGGTAGATGATGAGGCAATTGTGACAATGTCGTAGGGCAGGCCGTTCCAGTCTGAAGCTGCTCTGAGGAAAAACGAAGCAGCAAACGTAGTGGTGCGTGATGGCGGGCGGGCAACTTGAAGTGAATGACTGGTGCGGTGGGAAATGCGTGAGGCGGCTGTTATATAAGGAGCTTGATTGAGTGAAGCTTGATTTTCTGTTCACTATTGAAAGCTCGAACAACTTGGATGGTTCGCTTCGCGCATTGTCTCATGATGAGTTCGTTAAGAAACTACGAATTCCAATCTTGTTTTAATGTAATTGCATTTTCTTAGCGGTTGTCTTTTTTCTGTATTTTCATCAACATGTGTACTCGCACCTGATGAAAGATTTAGTTGTACAGCTATGTAAGCACATCATATCTTCATCTGTTTGTACAACTTTAGGGTTTATTTCTTTTGTTTTTTGTACTAAAATATGTACCCACTTCTGCTATGTCTCTAAATCAAGACAGTAGTAGGTATAAATATTTAAAAAAATTTCCAGTCACAGCTCATAGTATTAGGTTCCTTGCTTTCAAAAAAGAGCCTGACCAATAATACTCCATATGACGTGTTTATAACGTTTGCACTCTATTCATTATGGAAAAGCCGCATGATAGATTGACACGCCGACCCATCTTCTTAGTCGGCGAGATTCTTCTTCTGAGAAGAAGCTGGTCAATTGCGCAGTACTGTTGAGACTTTTGACCCTGTTCCGGAGTGACTTTCCCTTCTGCACGATTCTGTATGTTTGCCTGACTTCTGTAGAAGTTTTTTGTGTGCAATAAGCAATTACTGGTGATGACTTCATGATTTAAAAAAAGCCGCAGTGGCTCAGTTGGCTGCCGCGCAGTGGACCGGGCTTCGAGCCCTACTGTGTCCTTGGTGTTAAAATGAGTTTTTGTTTTCTTATTTTGTGTGATAGTGGTTACGGGCACTGGCGTTGGCGGTGGGCAACTGCGGCACCGCACGCTATCCGTGTTGTGTTCTCATAACAGCTATTACTGTCAAATTCTGCTGTAAAGATGGACGCAAAACTTGAAAGATGAAATGAAAATTACCAATCGAGAGTAGAAGAGAAATTTTCAATTCCGCAATATTATTCACTTTGTGAGGCATCTAGCTATAACTGTTTTCGTTGGCGTATGTTGCAGGCGATCCCTCATATAGAGTTTAATAAGTGGAGCGATAGTACTTTTGTAATATTTCAAAAAACATAATCAAATCGTTTATGGACTTGTTGCTGATACTGATTATACACAGGTCATTACTTTTAGTATTTATTGTGTGAGGAAAGCTATGTGTAACAAAGATATGAGGCTTATGAGTTCTTGGCCAATATACTTCTAAAACAGAGGCAATAAAAGTATTTTTGTAGGCTTGAAAAAGGATTCATGAAGCCTTAGATATTACTGCTTTGCGAACAATTTAAACAGGGTAGATAAAGAAGCCTAGCTCATCACATACAGCACCTTGGTTGCTACAAATTTTGAAAGACTTAAGCATAATCTGAAAGCTTGCCTTTCGAGGTCGACAGGAGGATGGAGCTTATAAGCGGGCGCTCCAGTCTACAAGATGCACACGACTTCAAGCTCTAAAGACGAACACACATGCAGTGCGAGCTTCTTATTATCACCCTCTTTTACCATCCTCGTTTCTTCTTTGCAAGTTCGCGGCATTTTCTAACTTTCGGCCAGCTGCATGTTTCCGGTGCGTCTTCTCTCCCTCTTTCCTGTCTCTGTGTAACTCTCTATGTAAGTGGAATAATAATAATAATAATAATAATAATAATAATAATAATAATAATAATAATAATAATAATAATAATAATAATAATAATAATAATATATTAATATTATTATTAATATTATTATTATTATTATTATTATTATTATTATTATTATTATTATTATTATTATTTCTGCGTCCTCACCCATAGACGGTGGTTTACCTGTATCTAGTGGCAAAAATACGATTATTCACGAAGGCGCAAGTGCGCACACGTGAGCGCTAGTGCGTCTGAGAGAAAGTCTTAGGTTGAGATAAAACAAACCATGCGTTCATTTTGGTTGATGCAGCTCAAACGAGGGGACAAAGAGGAATGTGAAGCACAAAACAGGAGCTAACAGGTGCGCAAGATTGAGAAGGCTTCCAGGCCAGTTTTTTGTTTGTTCGTTTTTTTCTTTGCTTCTTTGTTTCTTTGAAGTCATGGCTCACACCCACTCAATGGGATTGGCCAAAAAGCGTACGGTATTTTTTTCTGTGAGCATTACAACTATGTGTAAGAATGAATTTATAGTAAAATATAACTATTGTAAGTAAAATTACAGCATAATAGTGAAAAGGGGGGGAAATAGAAAAGGTAATATAAGAGATTGTTGTGGGTCATGCACGCCACACTCTAAGGCAAAATGGTGTTAAAATGGTGTGTGCTTCGTCCTTTTGGGGACTACCATTAATTCAACAATTAATTCGTTTAAAGACTAACGGCACCGGTTTATATTAGTTAGCCCTCACAGACGAGCTCAAGGAACTGACAGTCAGTCCTCACATTTACAGTTTAGTGAACAACCGTTAGTCTCACAATTAACCTCAAAGGACTAACATTTATTCCTCACAATTGCACCTTATAGGTCAACTGTTAATCTCTTCATATACACCTTACAGGGCAACCGTTAGTCCTTACGATTGCACCTCGCCGGACGAATGGTTGATCCACTCAAATACTCCAATCGGATGAACTTTTTATCCCCTGTAATTCAAACATTGTTTTTGATTTATTTTCCGCCAGGCCAAATAATTTTTTCGCCTGTTTTTTCTGCGCAAAGAGCAACAAATTGCGCAGAAAAGAACACGCGAAAAATGAGTTAGCCACATATGTGAAACTGCTTTCACAGTCACGGCAACAATAAAAGACCAAAGTGAGACATCGACATCTTTTATTTTTCTACATACACGTGAAGTTTCTCCATCCTTTTAAGTGAATGCATGGTGAAGTGTACAAGTCCAGACTCGTTGTCACATTTTGTTCACTGCTGGTGGAGCTCCTCGAACGGAAGCGATAGATGACAGGCACTGCAGACGCCAGCGCACGCAGCCTTCTGCCTGTTGTGTTCCCACGGCTGTACGTACATAACGATTGTAAAAATAGTTTGACAAACGTGACAAGATGAAAATGCACGAATATGACAAGTACGTGCGAGTTAATATAGAAACATGCGTGTAAGAGTTGACACACAAATAACTTATCTTCACATCTTGTACAGTCCTTCTGAAGCTGCACTGCGGAAAGAAATGAATGACAGGCATCGCAGATGCCAGCGCACACAGCCTGCAGCACACTGTGTGCCCACTGCTGCAGAATAAGTATGTAAAATAGTAAATCACACGTGACAGAGGATGAATATGATTGAATATAAAAAATACGTGCAAGGTTAAATAAAAACATACGTGAGATGTGACATGCTAATAATTTCACCGTGATGTCACATTTCGTCAGAGACTCATTTTGATACCCGTAGCGCAACAGCTTAGGAGCGGCGGCCGCAGCCACAACTCCGCGAACCACTGTGCCGCCAACGAATCGGCGAGTTCTAAGCGAACGACGTCGTTCAGCTCGAGCAAGCGAACGCGAGACCAAACACGGCGCTGCACGCGGAGTGTCTGCCGCCAGCGAACTTCGAACGGGAGAGCGAGCGTACGCTTGGCCGCCGTCACGAAGAGCGGCTAGCTGGTCTGGAGCTAGCACCGAAGAAATCGATGATAGTGTGGCCCTTTTCCAAAAACTTGAGTGAGTGTGAGGGCAGCGCGCAAACGCGAATCCGCCGCCGCAGCCAATCAACTGCGCCGAGTTGCGACGACTGAGGGGGTAGCCAACTGTAATGGCGACCAATTTTCACCGAGTTTCGCCGCTAGCGAAAGCTCCGCCAGCACGTGCTGGTGCACTTACAGCGCGCGGCATACTACAACCAAGCTCGTTACGAGAACCCACAATGAGTTTTCGACGACTCCCAACACAGCGACGAGTTCTCAGCCCAATATTATGAGCCCGGAGCTCATCGCGGAGGTGAAGGCAGGCGAGCACTCGATGAGCGAGCATGCGGGAGGCCGACGGCGATGGCAGCCAATTTTTCGGCGGTCTAAAAGCACAGGCAAACTGCAGACGCCCAAGCTGACCTTCACGGTGCATTTCGTGCGTGCGATATACAACACGACCGAGCCCGTTGCCAGCAAGCGCGATCCGTATCGCACATGCGACAAGTAGAGCAGAATAAAAAATGATCACCTGCTTGCGAAAGAATCCAGTGCTGATTTCTGCCCTGAGTCGATTTGAGGTAATGTATCCGATGGGCCTTCTGTCTTCTCTGCCGGAACGTTGGCCTTCCCAACTGTTGCTGTCATGTGTTGGTCGTTACTATCTTGAAGCCAGAGGTATACGGCGTGGCGTGGTGACGTGTCGAGAACTGCTCCAGGCTTCATGGGTCTACCGAAAACTAAAAGCAGCAGTGCACGCTTATCCAAGCGTACACACAAGCACCACGTCGTATTCCCTAGATCGTCAAATCCAGGCGGCCGTGGTCGAGCACTCCGAGTGCGACGCAACGCTAGTCGTTGCCTGCAAAATATGGGGTAAGACTGAGCCAGGAGAGGTAGAGGATAGCTAGAGACCCTGGCAACGCTTTTCGCAATGTCCGCCTTTCCCAGGTGGTTCACCCTTTTGGAGCGTGTTTGGAGACTAAGTGGTTTGCACGCGGCATGCTTCCCTCTGCCGTTGCTCCTCGACGGTCTATCCATTCATTGCGCGCGCCTACTGGGCTCCGTTACTTCTTTTTTGAATAATTTTGCCTTAGAGTGCACATTGAAGAAATCCAGTCGGTTGAACAGCATGCCTTTATTGCATACAAAATTAACCAGACAACCGCCGGGCTGCCGTTGGACAACGTACGGTCAAATTACAGAGTTGCTCACAACTAGGCTGTCGCAGTGGCCTATGAACGCTTCGGGTGGCGAGGATGAAAACTGATAGCACAGCGCACGCGCGAAACAGTACGTGGCGTTATCGCACTTCGTCACTGATATACCACAGAGATTTTGATATTTCAGACTTTGAGATGGCCACACAGCTGCGTTTACTTAACGTAGCCATTCAGAATCTATGTCAGAACACTTCATGATGATACACAATAGTAAATATTAGATTAGAGATTACAACAGTCGACGTTTGAATGCCTTAATAAAATCGAAAACGGCATTGTAATTATCTCTGTGGCATGTCCCAAAACTGAGGCACCAAAGTTCAGTGCGGTTTCCGCCGTCAATCGATCTTCAGAAGTGAAATAACTAGAAGCATTTTCTACGTATAGAGTATAGGTGACAATATAAAACAATAATGTTAAAAATTTTCTAGTTCGCAGAATGCACAGAGGGCTGATATTACCTAAGCAGCTCTGTGTATATATAGATTTAGAGGGGGTACATGGCATAGAAATTTAGTATTCAAAACTTCGACCTTTCTGGACTGACTACACTGGGGTCACAATGAAAACTTGAAGTAGTTATATTCTGTCCATGTAGGCATTGTTTCTATTATATCAGTGCAGGTTGCGAATTTTCTATATTTTATTGTGGTTACATACTCAACTTCTGGCAGTAGGTGTATTATTGCGTCATGAAGCCCGGCTTGCGCTAAGAAATCGGCCTGTTCATCTTAATCTGCAGTGACCTGAAACCTACAGTAACCTCAGGTGTCCGAACTGCTGTGGTACTAATGTTCGGAATTTCCTTATATTTCGAGAGTTCTCAGAAGCTGTCAGAGCTGCACAAACTGAAAGAGAATCGATAGTATGATTGCGCTGTTCTGATTTCACGGAAATGTTTGAAGTGCTGAAATAACCGCCACGAGTTCAGCTTCGAAAACTGGAGCGAAATCAGGCAGTCACACTGAGAAGGATCAGCGAAAGAAATCAGAGGCAATGCCTACACCTGCCTTTGGAATATTCACTGAAGTATCTGCGGCTATTATATTATTATTTGTTTCTGCATGCACCAGGTTGTCAACAACATAATATTTCAAGACCTGAGAGATTGGAAGTTGGGTTTTGTAGAAAGGTATTACCAGATTCAAAGACAACCTTGCAATTCAAGTCATTTTTCTCAATCACAATTCTATGTTCACATTTTTACTTAGTAGTTTCTTTTGAACAAACATTATCTGGGGTGTGTGTAACCATGGACAACGAGCAAGAAAAAATGCTTCTGGGTCTGAAATAAAAGCATACTGTGATCTGCTTGCCCGTAAGCTTTAAAAGTTTAAACATGCTTGTCCTATAAAAATGACAATTCGACTAAGTAGTCAAGAAAAAATGCGTCTGGGTCTGAAATAAAAGCATATTGTGATCTGCTTGCCCGTGAGCTATAAAATTTTAATCATGACTGCAATTTAAAAGTGACAAGTCGACCTAGTGATGCCGCTTCCTAGTAGAGTAAATTGATAGCCACTAACCAGGAGAGTGCCAGACACAATCGCAGTGCTTCTCGCTCCAAGACAACCAGAGGTGTTGTTTTAAAAGCAGGGTCACCTGAGAACTGCATGAATCCAAATTCAAGGTTTGGGTGCATGTACGTTTTGCATAACATTATTAAGGTGTGGTTCGGTAACCCGTATTTACAGTTTCTCAGCTTCTGCAGTTTGTCTGAGGCCCATTGTGCCTTTCCAGCTATATACTCTACGTATAGACTGCAGTTAAGCTTTTCGTTATAAACGATTCCTAAATATTTTATAAAGCCTACTACTTGAATGGGTTCCCGTTGATTGAAATTGAAATTCAGTCTCAGGAGAGCTGCTTGTTTGGCAGGTTGATACATACTTAGAAAGTAGAAAAGCCACGAAACGTCTAAATCAGAAAAAGCAGAGCAGTAGTAACAGAGCCAGTGAGCATAGACATGAGTCTGCAAGTGGAATCACCTAGAGCGCACCTTTTCTTACTTCTAACTACAAGGCAGTCGACCGCAGCCAAACATCTAACATATTATGGTGTGTTTGCAATACTTCGTCCTCCTCTCATGTTCGCTGTAATAATCAACTCGTTCAAGCTTCCACTCCTATACAAACAATTCTTCTCGTGCAATCGCATGCCTTTTTAAAGCAAAAAAGTCAAATAGTTGAATAATCGATCAAGCCACTTCTTCAAACGCGAAGATTCAATTAAAGGCAACATCAATAACTCAAACATGATTATTAGATTAAAAATTTTGTTTGACCATCCTTACTGCTTCCGATGCTCCATTGCGGGTAGCCGCCGAGCTGCTTCCGACGCTGCGCTGCCTTTAGACATCCAGTGAAAGACAACCTCGTGCGCAGTACTTCCTTGCAGTGAGTCTCTGACTAATTGCAGTACGACAAACGTTCAATTATTCCTGCGCCTATGAGCCATCACTGCTGCCAAAGTTTATTTGACTGAATTCTTTTGACTAAGACTATTTCTGACATTTTATCGGTGGCAATCTGTTCAACGTGTCCGTTTTTCTGTGTGGCCTCATACTTTTTACACAAGGGCCCCGCCACGGTGGTCTAGTGGCTAAGGTACTCGGCTGCTGACCGGCAGGTCGCGGGATGAAATCCCGGCTGTGGCCGCTGCATTTCCGATGGAGGCGGAAATGTTGTAAGCCCGTGTACTCAGATTTGGGTGCACGTTAAAGAACCCCAGGTGGTCAAAACTTCCGGAGCCCTCCACTACGGCGTCTCTCATGATCAAATGGTGGTTTTGGGACGTTAAACCCCACAAATCAATCAATAAATCAACTTTTTACACAAGGGTTAACCACTGATCTCCACTAGGGTTGCTGGATGGCGCTTCGCCGCTGTCGCGGCCTGGCGCGCGCACGGCCACCGGAAGTTCAATGGCTTGTCCCGGAAGTTGAGCGTCTGCTACGCTTCTCAACCGCTGATCAGCGTTCCCATTGACGCATTTTGCATTTTGTTCTCACTTAATTGCATTTTGGTGATACACATCGCGTTCAGATCACAACTTATGCTATACCGAAACATGCGACGTTAATATGAAGCAGTTTATAATCGCGAAGGAGAACAAAAATGTCACTTAGGTATCGGTTCGAGAGGAGACGACGCAGCTCGGACGGGATTTATGCTGGCGAGTGGACTTTATGATTCGTGTGAGGATGCACGCCTTACAATAAATTAACAGTCATGAAGGGGCTTGTATTAGTCGAAAACAATAAATCAACAGCCGTGAAAGGCCTTGGATTATCGGAAAATCAACTAGCTAAGCGAGTTCGATAACAACGCGGAGGAAGCTACCTGAAACAGAATAACCGATTTGATGTTTGCTACGTGCCGGCCAAAAAAAAAAAAAATCCTGAATTGGCTGTGCGCAGCTTGCTCCTGTTTTACCTTTGAAGGTTAGTACATCGGAACCCTTTACAATATGAATTCAAGCATATATGTGTAACCAGCAGGTCAAAGTAAATTCTTTTAAAACGCGCTTCCTCATCATTGCCTGACAAAAAGTATCGCCCTTTCTCTTGAAGGAAAATTTCTAGCTTATGAACACATTTATTGCTAGTTTTCAGGGACGCCCACCCATTGCGCACACGCAGTGCCTAATGCAAACTGGTCTATCCAGATTTAGATTTGCCTAGTGGTTATGGCTTCAATTGGACATTTTAGTGTAACCCTTAAAGAATGATAAAGGAGGACGCGTGGAACTGCTTCATTCGAATTGAGAGGCCTGCAATTGTACGAAAAACTCATTTACTCAGAACGTTTGTGCACGTGTCCTTGTTACTGACAATGCAGTGCCTGGAGATGGTTGGCAATAGTGCATGCAGGTTAATATTTAAGTATGCTTGCTGCCTCGCCATTGAAAACAAAACAGGCATACATGTACAAAGATCGATTTCACGTGTTTATTGTACTCGAAGCACTTAAGAACTGCCACGTCACGTCACTTCACTGGTGACTGAAAATAATCAACTCTGCAAGTCGCTTGAAGCACTTAAGAAATGCCACGTCACATCACTTCACTGGTGACTGAAAATAATCAACTTTGCAAGTCGCTTGCGAATGTTTGGTCCTGTTATCTTTGCAGTAGCTTGCTTCGCGGCATAGTGCATCCTGATCTTCACGTAGCAGCCGATGACACATTTAACAAGACGCACAAAGTGGTTGGAGTCAACTGCTGATTCGAACATATGGCCATGCAGTTCCGGATAGAGCTTGTTCGTGCTAAGCACTCCCGAAAGTTCTGCCATAACCTTGGCTGTCACAGTGTCAGCTGCATTCTTTTTGGGAAGGCCTCCGTCGTGAACCTTCTCCTGCAGTCGAACAGCTTTTTCAGTCAGCTGACAGATGTACGTTGTCGATGACGACGGCTTGGAAAGACCTCCACGGTTTTTACTGTTCAGGAGTGCCGAACCACATGTCTCGGCAATGGTGGCCGAGTAGCATACTGCGCAAGGTATTTTACGTTTGACCATTCGGCAAACGAACCCTGCGATGTAACCAACGACGTTTCCAAGGTACGGAGACAGTGCAGGGAGATCCTCAACTATGACATCCAGCTCGCTCTCGTCGGGTAGGTCTATGCCTTGCATGAGGTCTTGTGTGCCGCTTCGCTTTGCTGTGGCCATGTCGAGCTCATCGTTGGAGCAAAACTGACTGCTCACGTACAGTATGCGCGTATTGTCAAGAGACTCACAGTTCCCTCGCCCACCCTTCACCTGGTTGTGTGTGACAAGTCGCTTGTATGCCGCCACAAATTGTGAGACTGTGGGATTGTTATTCCAGCCCCCTTTAGAACGCACAGCGGCAAAGAACAGTTCAATATGGTCTTGTGAAAGCTTGTAAGTAAGAAAGTAACGGAGTGGAGCATTGTCCGAGAGGAGGAGCGCGGATGCCAGACCGATGACACTTTCAATGGTCACCAGAAATCCTAGAAATGGAGTTCTTCTGGGCGTCCTGAAAATGGGAACACCTGATCCGTCAGTCAGCCCCCTAATGTACTCCTTGGCTTCTTCGAAGAAGTTCATCCAGGTTCCCTTGTTGCTAGGTCGGAGCGGCGTTTTGAAACCATTGGCCACTGGGTTGCGTGAATTGAGGAAATCAAACAGTTTATCGAACATTCGAATAAATTTCACAGTTCCTTCTGAATTTTTGAACTGTGGGAGTTGCAAGTCTTCACGACAAAAATCTATGGCGTCAGCCACACTAGTGCTTAAAGTCTGGACAGCAAGGTTGACTTTCATCTTCTGTTTCTGCCACTGAATGTGTGCAGCACGTAGTTTTGTTGCTGCATGCAGGCCTTCTTTTTCTTGAAGTTCTTGTAGCTGGACAATGTAGTCCCAGCTCACCGATGCGCCTGATGCGTCCCTGAGGCACCCAAGAGCAGAAAGAGCATTTCTAACTAACTTGACCATGTGACATGCGTCTAAAAGGCAGTACACCTTTTCTTGTGTTACAGGGTGAGGGAATGATGTTGACATCGCTGATGCATCTTCAACGGAAGCCCCCAGGTCTTTGAACACTGTAAAGTTACAACGGAGACCATCACATGTCAATGATGTCACGTGCACTTCTGTCTCATGCAACTTTGTCAGACAGAGCTTCACAATGTTCGATCGCTCTTTTCCTGAAAGACCATGGATCAAAAAATAGCCACATGGTACCTTCCAGTGGGAGTCCAGAGATACGAGCATGAAAACAAGGGCTTCAGACGCAACTGCGTTACTGTCATCGTCCACTTCATTGCCAATATCCACGTAGCCTCGAAATTTTTTGCCGTCCCATTCAAGGTGCTTTCTAATGGCCATTTCATCAACAACAAGGTTGCAGAGAAGCTGTTTGTTGTTCTTCTTAGCCTCATTGGTTTTTGCTCGGATGGCGTTGATTGCTTCGCTTGTGAATCCAGGTTTTCCGTTAATGGAGCTATACCATTTAGTCATAGTCGATGGATGTGGCAAGGAACATTGAAATGTTTCTCTGACATAGTTATATGCCTTTGTCGAGTAAAACTGTTGCGTGAGTGCAAATGCACGCAGTGCAGAAGAATATTTGTCTCGGCTTAACTTAACAGACGACTTGTCGCCTTCACTGGATGTTTGCTTGAGCAACCGTTTCGTAACTTCCAAGGGGATCCCCATGAAGCACCTTTCAAGCATTGCCGAGGCATCTTCTGAAATGAGCTGCTTGTGCTTGAGGTCATCAATTATTTCATTAAATGAGCTGACCTTCCTTCTTAACCGACGTTCTCGTTCAAGGCTGAGCTTCAGCTTTCTTTTCACTGTCGCCGCTGAATCTGTGCAAGCATCCAGTTTCCTCTTCAGTGTTTTTGGCGTGTCAAGGACTGCATAGCTGTGCTCGGCGACCTGAAAACAAAACAGTGAAAGTTAAAGCTGTTGAAAAAGACACCTTTCACAAAAACCACTCATCATATGACAGTCTTTGTAAAGCAGGCATCTGTTCGTAGCTTACGTGGTTTAACGCAGAAAATAAGCAACCAGGTGCACAGGGGAGTTTAGAAATTAACTTTGTCCCCTTCATTTACCGGTGCACTCGAGAAATGCCACATCAGACAGGAATTTCAATATTTTTCCTGGATTAGAAAAACTGGTGCTGAAGCCATGAATAAAACCAATGTTCTGCTATGACTACAGAACATACCAGGACTACTAACTTGATTCAAATTGGATGCTATCCTAGTGTGCGTAATGTATACAAAGTTATCGTGTTGGCTACCACGAGATTACAAGAAAGTGGCCTGACTAACATCGGACTAGTTACATTCAACCGAGGACGGACCAAGTAGCTGCACTCGGGCAGCGTAGTACAAAAAAAGGCAACTTGCATGGGCTGAGTTCTCTTGCACCGTGGTTGGAGTGTTGTCGTTTGGCTGTTCCACTGGGGTCACATCCACAATGGCAGTTCTCTGCTTAGGCGGCTTTCTCTCAGCAGTCCTCTGAAACAGCCGTGTTTCATTCACAGTTATGCTAATTTATTACTGCGAGTGCAAAATGCTGTAAGTAAAAAAATATGCTGGCGTCAAGCATATTATAGCAGTCCAGCAGTTTCTGAATTATACCACTAGCATCTTAGAGTACTGAACGCTGGGCGAGTTGGTAAATCATCACTACAAAACTGCGCGAAAAATCGACAAGAAACAGAGAAGGCACACACACAAGCGCAGACTAGCAACTGACAGTTTATTGAAAGAAAACACTTATATACCTAAAGAAAAACTATGACGTGAAAGATTAGAAGTTGGCAGTGAGATAATCAATCTCTAGTTGGTGCAAAGTCACCGAAGGCCTCGCAACACACGTGTCGCCATACTTGTGTATATAAAAAGCCTCCGCAACTTCTCTCGCTGTCCTATCCCTGTGCCGTGACAACACCCTTGTTTCGTGAAATAAAGGGGAACACTTGCAATCCCTGCAATGTAGGCACAGATTCGACGAAGGGTGGGCCTTCAGCGATGCCCTGTGATCCATTAGTCGGTTGTTCAAACATCTTCCAGTTTGCCCAATATAGCACCTACCACATGATAAGGGGATAAGATACACCGCACCAATTCCACACTCTACAAACATTTCCCGGTGTTTGACCACACAAACATACCACTTTTTTTCTTTTCCTTCAGCTTTCCTATCCACCATTGCGCACACTCGGCCCAACTTATTCCTGGACGAAAAAACGACATTAACACCGAATCTATGTCCCACCTTTTTCATGCGGTGGGAGAAGGCATGAAGATAAGGAATGCACGTGTAAGGCAAACGTTTATCTATGCCCGCTCTGTCATTACCTTCCCGTTTTAGTTTCTTCAATAATCTTTCACTTAGAAAGTCTGCGCTTGTGTGTGTGCCTTCTCTGTTTCTTGTCGATTTTTCGCGCAGTTTTGTAGTGGGGGTAGCATCTTAGACAGCTATCATAGCACCACTGAGATATATAACGCAGATAGGAGCATTTCAGAAATTGAAAGAAAAAATTGGGCACTTAAATTTCAAGACCTCGCGCTTTGTAACGTAATGGACATGTTTTTCCAATTCCGTTTCATTGCTTACAGTACATGGTTTTCAGAGTAAGTGTGCCAAACAATTTCTCAACCACAGCTTCTCACAGCTACATGTAGATTTTATTGTGCTCCGAGCTAATTTGTAGGGCGTCATTTTTAAAGTGACTCAGCAGATGAACTACGAAAGAAGGTAGCGCCCATTCAGGCGATTTCAGTGTCTAATAAACGTAGCATCAACTAGTTATACAAACGCTAAACGAGCGAACTGCGATGGCCGAACAGTATGCTTTTTTTTCCGGGCCGCTATACCAAAATGCCGAGATGTCGTACTATACCTTTTCCAGGTGCTTCGGGAAAGAAAACAAGGTGGGCACCGCGTCAGGCTGTAGCCGAGTTCGTGCGCCCGTTCTGTCAAAACAGTTGTCAGTAAAGTGGTCACTGCAGAGTCTGCTACATGGGGATGGAGTCCATTTGTCCCTTCTTAAGTTTACCACCCAACGCCGATATAAATCCGGCTTAGAGCGTGGGAACCTGCGTAACAAGAGCCACAGCTTAACGACACTGATATCACGTTTGCGTTTCGCTGCGTATCACGCACGTCGCGCAGAATATTGTAATACTTACAAGTGGAACGTCTTCCCAGACGACTTCTCTGGTGTGCTGGTGCAGTTGACGGCGCAACAAGCAGGTATATTTAGCGGAATGCGCGCGAAACCAGCCTATACGTAGCACGCGCTATGCTGGAACGGCGGCCCTTTGTTCGACTTCCGGGACAAGCGCTCGAACTTCCGGCGGCCGCGCGCCGGAGAGCTCGAAGCGCCATCCAGCAACCCTAGTGGAGATAAGTGGAGTTAACTGTTTACTTTTTCAAGAAATTGGCAACACTGCCAAGATCTTTCGTGCACGTTCTTGGCAGTGCATCTTCATCGCAACCATTTCGAAAATTGATAGCTTCCTTGAACCATCTCATGTCGATGTCTTGCTTCGGGAATGTATTTTCTGTGATACCAATGCTATCGAACACAATGAGATAAGCAAGAATACTCCTCACCTCTGTCCGCATCGCACCTCGATGAATGATGGTCCTTAAAGAGTACACCTCGTTTTCGCGTTAGTGGCGATTTACACTCAGTTATTCGAGACCTAACGGACTTCGCTGTTATTTCTCATTGATTTCCAGAATTGGTCCAATCCAGTCAGAAGACTCAATCCGGGTTCGCAAGAGAGGCTTAAGAACACAACTGCACCTGCCATAACTTCTTCCATGATAACTTTGTGAAGTTTATTCTTTTTTGAAGATTCAATTATGTCGTTGCACATGAAAGGAACGACGACAAATTCTATCTGCGCTTAATAAGTTTTGTAGTTTTGCTTCGAAGCGTAACGCTGAAAACCTTCGCGCGTCGAGTAAGTTGAGGTCACTGATGTCGAAACTCGCTTGTGACCAAATCCATCTCCCTATTATGAGTGAGCATGACCCCTTGGCCTTCCTGTACACGTCTTCTCCTAGAAATGTTCGTTGAGTCCCGTTCTATAAACACCACGTACGTAACAGCAATGCGTCGGTGCCCAAGTACAAAAAGTCACAAGGAGAACGTCATAGGAGAGTGCAGAAGTCATGCGTTCGTAGCGAAACGCATAACAGCGTCAGAAGCACCTTTGGTTTCCTCACGTGTGCTTTGAGTTGCCCCCACGGTGCACATTTCATATGCGTGACAGCGCTTGCATTGCACTCTATGGCGGCAGACTCGCACCAGGTGATTTTTTGCGGTACACAACTCTCCACCGCGAGCAAATTGCGCTTCTCAGCTGGTGGCTAGTGCAATCTTTAGTAGTGAGGTCAGTTACCACACACAAAACGCAGGGCGTGGAAGAAATGTTTGTCCTATAGTGAAGCACTTTGGCAGCCGCAGGCGACGGAGGTTTTCGATAGCTCTGAGTGGTATCGCTACGATTGTCCATGAGACCTGGTGTCGAGATCTGTGCGGTTCTCTTGGGCCGCTCCACTTCGCTTCGAGAAAATCGAAGCAAGCGACCCATCTGCTCTTTCATGGTAGAGCTGGTGGTGCAGCTGGTGTAAAGCTGGTACACCTCATGTCCATTTAGACAGAACTGGAGTGCACGCCCTCCTGTTTGTATTCTTCAACAAGAATGTCAGCGGAAGTAACTCTCAGAAACACCTCGTTCAGCAGAGAAGCATATGACGTAACGCTCACTCCAAGGTTCGCAAGTGCTCTCTGATTGTTTTCAACGTCGTCATACATCTTTCGCAAGGCTACCGCGTCGCTCGACACTCGAAAAGGTTTTATGGTGTGGAGCTGTTCAAAATCTTTGTGCTCAATGCAGTTCGCATTTTGAAATCCTTGTTTTCAGTTTCAGGTTACAATGGCAGCCTGTCGGAACTTAGAGATTCTTAGCGCTTTTATGGTTTGAAATTAGGCGCCAAAAAGAGGTACATCTCACGAAGAAAAACACACAAGTGCTGAACTAGCCATGGTCGGGGCTAGGTGCTTGTTCAGCCTGGGACCCTGCTAATTCAGCGCTTGTCCTGTGTGCTCTTTCACCTTGTGTATCGTCTTTTAGATGTGATGCAGCACTTTGACTAGCCTGTGTAACGCTGTTCCTTCGTTCGCACCGCTCCCTTCGCCGCAGGTGTTGAAATGGTGCCAAGAGGTTTACGCCCTCCTTGCACTGCGCTGTAACGTCTCCCTCGCCTGCCGCGCAGTCGCCGCGTGTCAGCTCTCCCTGGCTTGACCCTCTCTACCTATCACAATGCTCGAGCCTACTCCCACATAGACCTGTGCGCCGATACCAAGATTGCCGGTGGCGGTGCGCCAGTGTTTTAACCTCCGGCGGCGGCGCGTGGCCGGCGCGGGGCTCATCGGATCGCCGGTGGCACGGCGTGGAAGGGGGTGGGGAAGTATTCCCATTGTCATGGCGTGCCATGCAGACAGTCTAAAGTGGCTGCGGAGGTATGATCAACCCGTGAACTCGCATAGGAAAAGATAGGACGCGCCCAAGTACTCCCTGTGCCGCTTTCACCAGACGAACTCTTCATCGTCAAATGAATGTGTGTCAGACCAAAGCACTTTCCCCCACTATAGGAACTGCTGAATGTTCGCTACCTCGTTTCTTGACGCAGTGCGAATGGTGGTGGTGTCAGCTGATCGTCTGCGTATCAACAGTGTTTTGCGTAATCCTGTGCGTGGTACAGAAAACTGCGCGAACTAGAATTCACGTATGTACTGAACGGCACTCCGAGATAATTGTCGAGGCTGCCTGGCGAATTCGCCGCAGTAGTAGGCCACTAGCGAGTTGCACAGGACCGAATGATTACCGTAGTGATGGTTTGTAAAAATATTACGCCGTCGTCATTACTTGCACTGTAAGCATCATGCAGCTGATTCTTCAACAGAACACGAAAATTTAACTTCCCAATAAGTAGAGCTTGTGTCGCAGCCATGATCACATTCCAACAGAGCGCGATTCGCTGCACTTGGATGCTGCAGGTTCCATACGCGCGATTGAAACAAGGATATCGAAACGAATTTATGCGTAAGCTTTCCGCAATGTCCAAATTGTGAAAATTTGTCGAACGAAAATGTCGTTCAGACGGCACCGGTGAAGTGCTTGAGAAGTTAGCATGTACTGTAGCCATAACTGCATATTTCATTCCTCTAACCATTTCGTTTCACTGGTCGAGCTCGAGCGTATTGGCGGCATGTGGCGTTTTGTAATATTCACTGTAATAGGGCTACATGCAATAGACAAGGAAAACAGCGTTTTTTTTTATTTTGACCTTGCTTAAGAATATCATACAATCAACACAATCAATGTGATTTACGAGGGTGAAAAAAAACGTCAACGCACGACGAGCGGGAAGTGAGTCATAGCAATCATGAATGATTGATTATCACTGTGCTCTTCTCTGTCCACTTCCGGTAGCTCACCCACACTGAAACTTTTGAAATCATCGGCTTCCTGTCATCTCAGAACTATTCATTTAATCTGTGCACCAGGGCACAAAGGTTTGTTGTTAAACTAAATAACTGATTCTCTTGTGACGGCATCGCTTTTGACACCCATCATTCCTATTTTTCCTCCTACAGTACACGTTACGGTGGCGCAATTTCGCCCACTTAAAATCAGGGAAAATTTATTACACCCTGCATTGACGGCTTCCCCGGAGTACTCGTTATTTCTCTGTCGCACTGAACTAGCTGTCTAATTCGAGAATGATGGTGGTTGTCATCACAAAATTTCGTTTCCGCGTTACCTCCCTTAATTTTTACTTGCATAAATCAGGTTTAGTGAACTCCCCTAAGTGCATTTACCGTAATCAAGAAGAAACAATTATTCATTTTTATTATATTGTCACCGTTTTCATTTGTTCAGGCGAAGTCTACTAGCACCACCTCTTTGAAAAAGTGGGCTTGCAATTATCGGAACCTGCTCTTTTTTCCCTTGCAGCCTCTACACTAAATTTTAACGACAGGGATGTTTTATTTGCCATTCAGCAGTACATCATTGTGACTAAACGATTGTCTTCCTAAACTGTGGTCTCACTTTCTTTTTTTTCATTTTTTCTTCTAATTCGTCATTGGCACCTCAAATCATAACTAAATAGCTAAAGTTATTTAGGAATTAAGCAAGGCAGTAAGTATCTGGCTAATTCACCCTATATTCGGCCAATCACCTCCTTTGGGTACGAGCCATGTGCAGAGAAAAACAACAACAAGAACAACAACAACTCGCTGCTCGTGAGATAGCAGCTAATCGTTTGTCGTCGCTGTCACCCTCAGTGCGTTGACAACCATCTGTGTCCAGTGAAAAATTGTCGACATCAAGACGGTGTATTTGAACATCACTACTGAAAGTAATCTGAGAAATTCTCTCCACCGATCGACTTCGATGGTGCCAACATTGCCTCATTGCACAACCCCAACACGGTGTCACTCAACACGTTTATCTGGGGGTGCGGAGCCTGTGCTACTTTCCGCTTGCAATGAACGGTATGGGATTCATGCACTACAAAATCACTGACGAAGGCTTTACGAACGTAAAACAAGGTGAGTTTCAACTACAAACGTTAGAAAACATTATTTAACTATGCAGTGTGGCTTTCGCGAAGCTGATATGTGTACTCTGCGAGCTTTAATGGAAAGCGCAAGTTGCCACGTATTTTCACGAAAACTTCGCCTTTCGCATGAATGAATCAGATTTCTCGTGTCACGGACGGTCCGGTATCACTAATGCACGCAACATACAAAGTTGTTTGTGTTCGCTTTTTGCAAGGGGACTCGCTCGCTGGATTTCGTGCCGACTGGTTGTGCGCTCGCGATCTCCGACGTCAGCGTAGCTCTGGCCGACTGGGCTTGCCCTACGTCATCTCCTGACGCCGACCTCCGATATTATGTGCACCACTCAAGTGAGTGTAACGTTTGTACATCCTTTCTCGTGTATTTATCTGACTTCAAAAAGCACACCTAACTATGTATATATATATATATATATATATATATATATATATTGTGGTGAAGCCTTCGAACAGTGGGTCGTCCTCTCCAGCGCCTTCTAGTGGGTTGCCCTTTTTAGCAAGAAGAAGAGCAGCTCGAGCAGAGAGTCGGTACCCGCATTGACTGTCACTGTCAAGCATCGTCGACAACCGTCCGCCAATAAAAGTCTCAACAATTTGGTGGAGAGTGCTGTGCCCTTCTAACACCTTCGGTTAGCATTTGATGCCCCTGGAGCTACGATCCCGCACCGTGCCTTCTACCATGCACCAAGACGCCGCACAGCAAACGCTTCCTCCTGCGCCGACGCCATGTTCCGGTGTTCCCCGCATCCGGGACCCTCCTGTCTTCACCGGCGCGGATGGCACCGACGTCGAGGACTGGCTTGCTATGTACGAACGCGTCAGCGTCCCCAATCATTGGGACGAGGCAGGTAAACTCGGCAACCTGGTTTTCTACCTCGCGGGTGTGGCCGGCATGTGGTACAACAACCACGCATCCGATTTCCCCACTTGGTCCGCTTTTAAAACCGCCGTCGTCGACGTGTTCGGCCGTCCTGCCGTTCGTAAGCTCCAAGCCGAACAGCGGTTACGTGAACGAGCACAGCAGACCGGTGAGTCCTTCACAAGCTACATAGAGGACATCCTTGACTTGTGCAAAAAAGTGGACGCGAGCATGTCAGAGGCCGACAGAATTACCCATGTTCTAAAAGGCATCGCCGACGATGCCTTCACCATGCTCCTGGCCAAGAACCCTCGCACTGTAGCAGAGATCATTACACTTTGCCAAAGTTACGAGGAGCTGCGCTCGATGACCCGTCGACCACCCTCACGTGACGCTGATCTCTCGGCCTTGTCAACACTTCCGGACCACACCGCCTTGCTTGCTGAAATCAAGACATTCGTGCGTGAAGAAGTTGCCCGCCAGGTCTCTTTACTGGCCTTTGCTTCCCCGCAACGTGCTGAACAGTCGTCAAGCACACTTCTGCCTCCCCTCCGCCGAGCCATTCAGCAGGAAATCGCGGAGGTCGTTCCAGAATATCACCAGCCGCCTCCAGTATCTACACCACTCAGTTACGCCCAAGTTGTCGCCAGGCCACCCCCACCGATTCCTGTGACTGGCCCTCTTGGTTACACCGAAACCATCGCCAGACCCCAGGCCTTCGGAGAAACTGTGCCGCCTACATATACCGACGTCATCCACGTGCCCCGTGTGCCGCCCACTATGCAGTTATATCAGCAGCCGGCTCGCCCATCGCGTTCTTCGACATGGATGGGACCCACGAACCGATGGCGCACTGCGGACAATCGCCCCATCTGCTTTGCTTGTGGTTGCGTCGGGCACGTAGCACGCTACTGCAATCGTGTGCAGCGACCGCAAGTCGCCTCCAATTTTCCCAGCCAATCGAGCCGCTTCTATGACCAACCGCCACCTACGTCACCGTCGTCCCGCCCCGCTCCATCTACCCGCCGCTCACATTCTCCGCGACGTCGCTCACTGTCGCCGATGCGGCCACGTCCACTAGAGGGTGACCAGGAAAACTAGTCGTCGCAGTCCACGAGGCAAGGGCTGCGACGCTGTCGAACTGCGGAAGCCCTCAGGAAAGACCTTCGAACGTGATAGACGTGCTTGTGGATGGTGTTCGTGCATCTGCCCTTGTAGATACTGGAGCCGCCGTATCCGTGATGGACGCAAAGCTTAGCCGAATACTGCGCAAAGTGACCACGCCACTTTCCGGGCTCTCCCTCCGTACAGCCAGCGCCCAAAGCATTCACCCTACAGCGATGTGTACAGCCCGCCTCATGATTCAGGACGTGATGTATGCCGTTGAATTCATCATAATTCCTTCATGCTCTCACGACGTCATCCTATGATGGGATTTTCTCTCCCGCCACGACGCCGTCATTCATTGCGCACCAGCAGAAATAGAGCTAACACCATTCTCTTCTTTGACGCCGGCCGACAGTCCATCTACTGCAAGCAAATTACTCGTCAGGGACGACACGCAAGTGCCTGCAAACTCGTCCGCGGCCGTGTCGGTGTACTGTGCAAGTCTTTCAGACACCGCTGCACTCCTCTCACCATTTCATCGTGTTTTCACCAGAAAAGGTTTGCTGGTTCCTTTCGCGACCGTGCAAGTAACTCGCGGCAGCACCACTATTTTTGTTCTGAACTCATCCCCGTACAGTGTTACGTTGGTGCGAGGGGAATGTCTCGGCAGCGTGGAACCCATCGAAGACGCACAAGTCATGGATCAACCTGATGACACGCACTGCCGAAGTTCCTATACGCTTAGTGCTGTTTCTACATCTGTTTTATCATCCGCTGATGTATTTGGTCCTTCCATTGCCGACAACCTTACGCCGGTCCAGCGCTCCCAGCTTCTGGCCCTGTTGGAAGAATTCCGCTCTTCTTTTGATGTCTCTCAACCTTCCCTCAACCGCACATCGACTGTTACGCATCGCATTGACACAGGCGCACAACCACCACTACGGCAACGTCCATATCGCGTATCTCCCACAGAACGCCGTGTAATCAACGAGCAAGTGGACGACATGCTACGCCGCGATGTTATTCGACCCTCTAACAGCCCCTGGGCATCTCCTGTCGTTCTTGTCGCGAAGAAGGACGGTTCTGTGCGGTTCTGTGTGGACTACCGACGTCTCAACAAGATCACTCGTAAGGACGTGTACCCACTACCGCGTGTGGATGACGCGATTGACAGCCTGCAAGGAGCCGAATTTTTTTCATCTCTAGATTTGCGCTCAGGGTACTGGCAAGTACTTATGGCTGAAGACGCTCGACCGAAGACCGCCTTCGTCACTCCCGACGGCTTGTACGAATTCAACGTCATGCCGTTTGGGCTGTGCAATGCGCCTGCCACCTTTGAGCGCATGATGGATACCGTCCTGCGTGACCTGAAATGGCACACGTGCCTGTGCTACCTCGATGACGTCGTCGTTTTCGCTCCGGACTTCTCAACGCATCTTCAACGCCTGCGGCATGTTTTAACGCGTCTGAGTGACGCCAGTCTGCAACTGAACCTGAAGAAGTGCCGATTTGCAGCTCGGCAGTTGACAATACTCGGCTACGTCGTGTCCAAGGACGGAATTCTCCCCGATCCAGCCAAGCTTCGGGCCGTGACCGAGTTCCCCAAGCCGACATCCATCAAGGAACTGCGCAGTTTCTTAGGACGGTGTTCCTACTTTCGGCGCTTCATCCGAAACTTCGCGTCTTTCGCATAGCCGCTGACAAAACTCCTCGGTAGTAACGGGCCTCTCCATTCGTGGTCATCACAGTGTGACGACGCATTCACAACGCTTCGTCGTTTACTGACGTCGCCTCCCATACTCCGCCACTACGACCCTACTGCCCCTACAGAGGTACACACGGACGCCAGTGGTGTCGGTCTCGGCGCTGTCCTTGCGCAGCGCAAACCAGGGTTCCCGGAATATGTCGTGGCGTATGCAAGCCGTACGCTTACAAAAGCCGAGACTAATTACACCGTCACTGAGAAAGAATGTCTGGCAATCGTGTGGGCCCTTACCAAGTTCCGACCTTATTTATATGGTCGCCCATTTGATGTAGTCACCGACCATCACGCACTATGCTGGTTGTCCTCATTGAAAGATCCCTCAGGCCGTCTCGCCCGGTGGGCACTTCGCCTGCAAGACTACGACATCCGCGTGCTATACCGCAACGGAAGGCAACATGCTGACGCCGACGCCCTGTCGCGCTCTCCCTTGCCTGACGACAATGCCCACGACTCAGCGTCTCACCTTGCCGTTTCTTCCATTAGCATTCATGCCGTTGCTACTGAACAGCGCAAGGATCAATGGATTGCCTCACTGATAGACTTGCTGACTGATCCATCCACTCCATCCACTCGCGCGTTGCGTCGTCAAGCCCACCATTTCGCCGTTCGCGACGACCTTCTCCACCGACGCAATTACAGCGGTGACGGCCGCCAGTGGCTACTAGTCATACCCCGCAGTCTGCGCTCTGACATATGCGAATTCTTTCATACTGATCCGCAATGTGCGCACTCCGGCGTATCGAAGACTTACCAGCGCATTCGCCAACGGTACTTTTGGCGCGGCATGTACCGCTATGTGCAGAAATTCGTTCGCTCCTGCTTAGAATGTCAGCGCCGCAAAACTTCAACGCACCTGTCGCCGGTAGGTCTGCAACCTCTACCTTGCCCTGCCAGGCCATTTGGGCGCGTTGGCATTGATTTGTATGGGCCACTTCCACTAACGTCGGCCGGTAACCGCTGGGCCATTGTTGCTGTGGACCACCTCACGCGATACGCCGAAACTGCCGCTCTCCCCGCGGCTACAGCGAGCGATGTGGCCTCCTTCCTGCTCCAACGATTCATGCTGCGACACGGTCCACCTCAGGAACTGCTCAGTGATCGAGGCCGCGTCTTCCTGTCTGAAGTCGTCGAAGCCATTCTCAAAGAGTGCAACGTTGTTCACCGCAAAACTGCTGCTTACCACCCGCAGACGAATGGCCTTACTGAACGCTTCAACCGTACGCTCGGCGACATGCTCTCCAAGTACGTCGCCGCCGATCACACAAATTGGGATTCTATTCTACCCTTCGTCACCTACGCATATAACACCGCCCCTCAGAGCACTACTGGCTTTTCACCTTTCTTTTTATTATATGGAAGGCACCCATCGCACACCATCGACACTATACTTCCGTACAAGCCAGATCCGTCAGAGTGGGCGCCTATTTCTGCTACAGCCAAGCTTGCTGAAGAGTGTCGAGAGCTCGCAAGGACCTTTACAGTGCATGATCAAGAGCGGCAAAAAGGCATTCGCGCTGACACCAGCACCACTGCGCCCATGTTCCTCCCTGGAGCGCTCGTCTGGCTCTCGATCCCTACCACTTCAACTGGCCTATCTTCAAAACTATTGCCCAAATACGAAGGCCCCTACCGTGTCGTCGAACGCACTTCCCCTGTAAATTACTTGATCGAACCCATCGAACCATCTTCGGACATGCGCCGTCGAGGGCGCGACATTGTCAACGTGGAGTGCCTCAAAGCCTACCACGACCCGCTCATAGTAACCAGCTGCTAGGTCGCCAGGCGGCTCCCTCTTCGTACCCGGGGTAGTTGTGGTGAAGCCTTCGAACAGTGGGTCGTCCTCTCCAGCGCCTTCTAGTGGGTTGCCCTTTTTAGCAAGAAGAAGAGCAGCTCGAGCAGAGAGTCGGTACCCGCATTGACTGTCACTGTCAAGCATCGTCGACAACCGTCCGCCAATAAAAGTCTCAACAATATATATATATATATATATATATATATATATATATATATATATATATATTGTGGGCATTTAGTATACGCATCCTCTTCACCGGTACATTATCATCATTATCATGTGTGGCTCATGCATCCCCATCGTTGTCGCGTAGCATCATCATCTTGGCCCGATCATCTCAGCTGTCGGCTGCCGGTTCTTCGGGCCTAATAAAGGTCTTCCAAACCAAGACTCCATACGTGGTGGAGCGTGCTGTTGGATCCCCCGCCATCCTCTCGACCACTCTACCCCCTGGAGCTACGTTCAGGTCGCCGCTTGGGCCAGGTGTCCGGAAATATGTCGCACCAAGAAGAGGTCGGTGCTGCAGCCGTTCCCACTCCGCCACCGCGTGCCGCGCCTTTTCACGTCATTAACAGCCTCCAGCGTGAGCCCCATCCCTTCGCTGGTATGCGCGGGGAAGATGTGGAGGAATGGCTGGACGATTTCGAACGGGTCGGCGCTGCTAACCGGTGGGATAACACCTACAAACTCGCTTACGTGTCATTCTACCTCACGGGTGTCGCGAAGACGTGGTTCCTCAACCACTTCATCGACATCCCCGACTGGTCAGCCTTCAAAGATCAGCTTCGCCATGTCTTTGGCACACCGGCTGTCCGTTCAGCTCTCGCAAGGAAAGCTCTTGCGACTCGGAAACAGCACATCGGGGAGTCGTATACATCCTACATCGAGGATGTCCTTTCACTTTGCCGCCGGGTTGACACCCCAATGACAGAGTCAGACAAGGTACGCCAGCTTCTTAAGGGCATTGGACCCGTCGCATTCAATGCCCTTGCAATCCAAAATCCGGCTACCGTTGCTGACGTTGCGACAACCTGTCAGCGCCTCGAAGAACTTGAGTCGATGCGCCTACAACCGGACAGTGACGCGGCCCGTATTACGACTGATCCAAACCTACGAGAAACGATAAGGGTGATAGTACGCGAAGAATTAGAATCAATGGGATTCACACTACCATCAGTATCTACCATTCAGCCTTCTTCAACGTCATTGCGGGATGTCATCAGGGAAGAGCTCACGTCCATGTCCCACATGGCCAACCTGCAGCCCATTGTCTCTCGTACTCTACCATCGTTCCCGCACACCGCCGCCGCACCACCAGGCACCGTCAGCTCGACGTCCCCGCCACGAACGTACGCGTCGGTTGCTGCCGCACCTCCCACAAGCTTTCCCACGACCTTTTCATCACCACCGCGTGAGCCGTCACCTGTCCCTCTGACTTCTCTCTCTCCTGGTGCAGTTAGCGCAAGCTACTACCCTCCTCATCGATCGACTCGGCCTACGTGCTATTATTGCGGCTATCGTGGTCACATTGCACGCTTTTGCCGCAAGCGCCAGCAAGACGAGCGCCGAGGGTATGACATACGCGAACGGGACTATACCGCAGGAGCCTTGTACCAGGGTCGCCGTTATTCGTCACCGCCGCGTCGGTCTCCATCTCCGCCAGCATCGGGTGAACTGCGCAGTAGTCACCGATCAACCCGACGCCGTTCTCCTCTTCAGCCCGCTTCCCTTACTTCTGATCGGCGTCCGGAAAACTAAGCGATGCAGTTTTTGGAGGACAAACTGCATTCCAACACAAGACTCCAATTCCTCCAGCGCGCCCCTACAATATGATTGCGGTCACAGTTGAGGGAGTGGACGTTGATGCTTTGGTGGACACTGGGGCTGCGTTTTCTGTTATTCGTGCTGATTTGTGTGCCCGTCTTCGAAAAGTCACGACGCCTTATGATGGACCGACACTGGTTACAGCCCAGGGAACAATGATTCGCCCTTCCGCTCTCTGTACTGCCCGTGTACTAATCGACGAAATTCTTCATCATATAGAATTTGCTGTGCTATCCCCGTGCTCCCATGAACTCATTTTAGGCTGGGACTTTCTTTCCTCTGCTTCTGCGGCTATTTGCTGTGCACAACGTGTCGTCCATCTTACTGACACGGACCACTTGCTCAACGACGAAACCTACAGGCCACTTCGACTCATCGCTGCAGTAGACATCGAGTTACCACCAAACGAACATCAATTAGTGACAGTTTTGTCCAACGACGTCGACTCTGGTGACATTTTGGTCACTCCGTCACCGTATTGCCTTAATAAAGGCATAGCTCTGGCATCAGGTGTGGCTCGCTTCAACGATGGATCAGCTGTCCTCGCTGCTACGAACACCACACCAGATAAACTTTTACTGCCGCGGGGCACTACTGTCGCCTGCGTTGCCGATCTGGAGCCTGTGTGCGTCGTGCCTCTCACCCCTGCCTCCTCTAAAGGCCATCCTGGAGATCATGCTGCTTCCTCGGCCTTTACAGCAGCCATCAACAAGGACTTGACAGACTTGCAGAAGCAGCAGCTGCTTGATTTGTTGCAAAAGCATGCAAACTCTTTTGACGTTCATTCATCCAGCCTGGGTCAGACAACTGCTACAGCACATCGTATTCAGACAGACGGAACATCCATTGTGCATCGTCGTCCGTACCGCGTCTCCCTAGCCGAACGAAAAATCATTGAGGAAAACGTAGACGATATGCTGCAACGGGAGATAATCCGACCCTCAACCAGTCCTTGGTCGTCTCCAGTGGTTTTGGTGCGTAAAAAAGACGGTTCCGTACGATTTTGCGTCGATTACCGAGCACTCAATAAGATCACTAGAAAGGACGTATACCCCATGCCACGCATCGACGACGCCCTAGATTCCTTACAGGGTGCTGAATACTTTTCGAGCCTCGACTTGCGTTCAGGCTATTGGCAAATCCCCATGCACGAAGATGATAAAGAAAAAACTGCGTTTGCAACGCCGGACGGCCTATACGAATTCAATGTTATGCCGTTCGGTCTATGCAATGCGCCCGCAACTTTTGAGCGCATGATTGACACCGTGCTGCGTGGCCTGAAATGGAAGACTTGCCTATGTTACCTCGATGACATTGTTGTCTTTTCATCGACGTTTTCTCAACATCTGCAACGCTTGGACGAGGTCCTGACTTGTCTTGCGGGCGCTGGTCTTCAAATTAACACCAAAAAGTGCCATTTCGCCAGCAGATCTATCAAGGTACTCGGTCATATTGTGAGCAAGGACGGAATTCGCCCAGATTCTGATAAAACTGCTGCAGTGCTTCGCTTCCCTCGCCCTGACAAACCAAAAGATTTGCGAAGTTTCCTTGGTCTCGCCTCTTACTTTCGGCGATTCATACAAAACTTTGCCTCCATAGCCGCACCACTTCATAAGCTACTTGCTTCCGGTATGCCCTTTCAGTGGTCTCAGGAATGTGAATCAGCTTTCGACAGGTTGAAGAGTGCCCTCACGACCGACCCTGTACTTGCTCATTTTCACGATGATGCACCGACCTTCCTGCACACAGACGCTAGCGGCCGCGGTTTAGGAGCCGTGCTCCTGCAACGCGACAACTCTTCGCGAGAGCGAGTCGTTGCATACGCCAGCCGCGTCGTCTCCGCAGCCGAGAGGAACTACACGATCACCGAGCAGGAGTGCCTCGCCATCGTTTGGTCAGTACAGAAATTTCGTCCATACCTGCATGGCCGCCATTTCACCATTGTGACCGACCACCATGCTTTATGTTGGCTTTCGACACTCAAGAACTTGTCGGGACGCCTCGGACGCTGGATTCTACGCCTCCAAGAATATGATTTTGAGATCGTGTACAAGTGTGGCAGGAAGCATAGTGACGCCGATGCTCTTTCTCGCTGCCCACTACCAGCGACTCCACTCGGGGTTTCAGCCGTCAATTTGCACAACACGCCCTCGGAGTCCACGTCTACGGCGGTTTCCTCTCTCGCCTCTATGGACCAGCTGCCTTCGGACGACCCGTACGATTTTCCTTCTCGACAGTTGGCTGACCCATACTGTCGACGTATTATAGACTACCTCACTGGCAGTTCCCGTCCACCTAATGCAAGGCTCCGTCGCCAGCTCTCGCAATTTAAGCTGGACAACTCGGTGCTGTACCGCAAAATTTACCATCCTGACGGTCAGCGCTGGGTTCCCGTTCTACCCCGATCGCTTCGGTCCGAAGTCCTCAGGGCACTTCATGACCATCCGACTGCTGGTCACCTTGGTTACCATAAAACCTACGATCGCCTTCGAAGTCGGTTTTATTGGCCAGGCATTACCACTAGCGTAGCTCGGTACGTCGGGTCCTGCACTACCTGCCAATGTAGAAAACTACCAACATCTGCTCCCGCCGGTAAACTACAGCCTCTTCCGTGCCCAGCCACACCATTCGAAGTTGTAGGCGTCGATCTTTATGGCCCCCTCTCAGTCAGTGCTGCTGGAAACCGGTGGATAGTAACAGCCATTGACCATTTGACGCGCTACGCCGAGACGGCATCCGTTACTACAGGTTCAGCTTCTGAGATTGCCGATTTCATCCTCCGAGCCATTATACTGCGTCATGGTGCTCCACGTGTGTTGCTCAGTGACCGTGGAAGGGCCTTCCTTTCACAACTAGTGAACGAACTTCTTCAGGCCTCCGGCACAACTCACAAGACTGCCTCTAGTTATCATCCCCAGACTAACGGCCTCACTGAGCGATTCCACCGCACTCTTGCTGACATGATCGCCGCCTATATTCAACCAGACCACAAAAACTGGGACGTTGTTCTCCCATTCGTCACTTTCGCCTACAATACGGCCATTCAGCGAACAACCGGCTACTCGCCATTTTACCTAGTTTATGGACGCTCCCCTACTACTTTCCTGGACGTCTCCTTCTTTACCTGCCAAGTGAATTCATCTCCATCCTCTTCAGAGGAATACGTTTCACGACTCGCACAGTGCCGCCAACGAGCTCGTATAAACACTGAAGCCCGCCAGGAAGACAGAAAGCTAGTTTATGATGAATCGCATCGTGATGTATTCTTCCAACCTGGAGACGAAGTGCTCCTTTTGACGCCTGTTCGCACACCTGGTTTGTGCGACAAATTTCAGCCTCGGTTTATTGGACCGTACACAGTTCTTGAAGAGACTTCACCAGTGAATTATCGCGTGACGCCACTTGTAGCCCCAGCAGATCGCCGTTATCGAACTACAGAGGTCGTCCATGTCTCCCGTATGAAGCCCTTCATGCGACGTTCTTTGTCCCCTTGACTTGCCGCGGCCAGGCTGGCCGCTTTCACGTGGGGGGAATTGATGTGGGCATTTAGTATACGCATCCTCTTCACCGGTACATTATCATCATTATCATGTGTGGCTCATGCATCCCCATCGTTGTCGCGTAGCATCATCATCTTGGCCCGATCATCTCAGCGGTCGGCTGCCGGTTCTTCGGGCCATATAAAGGTCTTCCAAACCAAGACTCCATAATATATATATATATATATATATATATATATATATATATATATATATATATATATATATATTGTAAGCACAAAATTGACAACATTTGACTTTTATCTTCTTCATCTGTATATAATGATCATCACGAAAAACGTCGTCTTCGTTCGAAAGGTTGATTAGGCGATTAGGCCTAATAAACGCCATCGAGACTCCAACGCTGCAACTGTCTTACAGAGTGGTGGAGGTGCTCGGTATTTTAACAGCCAGAGCGTTAAACGCGACATGGCCTATCCCTTTGATGATGTGGCGAACACGATCAGCTTCTGTCATCGCCGAGTTCATGCGGGGGCAAAGGGCAAGGACGTCTTCAATGTATGAAATGTACGTCTCCCCGGGATGTTGGGCACGCCCATCGAGCTTTCGTTTTGACACTTCGGAATGGATGTTTGGTTTCCTAAAATTCTGTCGAACTTGTTGAGCAAAAGTAGACCAATCCGGAAGCTGCTCTCGTGGTTGAAAAACCACGTTTTCGCGACATCGAACAGATAGAAGGCGACGTGACGAAGTTTTTGAGGCTCATCCCATTGGTTATAAACACTGGTCATGTCGTATTCTATTAGCCATACCTCGACGTCGTCGCGTGGAAGACAACAAAAGATAGGTGGGTCGCGCTGCCGGGCGTTGGCATAGCGAGCATGACGCAACATATCGCGCTACGCAGTTGGAAAGGCCAGGCCAGGCAAAACGACTACGGATGCGTTCATAGGTTTTTTGAAAACCGAGATGACCAGCCGTGAGGTCATCGTGAAACGCCTTAAAATCTGCGCCCTTGGGGAACGAGGAGCGACAGGAACCCAGCGCTGTCCTTCGGGGTGGAAAACAAAGCGGTAAAGGATTGAGTTTTCAGTCTTGAAGTTCCGCAGCTGCCGATGGGCGCGGGCGTTGGGAGGACGAGAGGAGCCTTGAAGGCGCTGCATTGTAGAGTGACAGTAAGTGTCGCTGCGTTGGTGGGATGCAAACGTCTCGTTGCCGAAGGTAGAAAGAAAGTCGAGAGCAGTGAGTGAATGAACTGACGGAGACACTTTGATGGGTTCACTCACAGTTAGCGACATGCCAGGAGTACCTGATGAGGATTGTAAAGGACAGCGGCTAAGGGCATCGGCATCGTTGTGTTTCTCTCCGGATTTGTAGATAACGTCAAACTAGTATTCTTGGAGACGAAGTATTCAGCGACCGAGACGTCCAGACAAATTCTTCAACGTCGACAGCCAGCCCAAAGCGTGGTGGTCAGCGACGACGGTGAAGTGGCAGCCGTGAAGATATGGTCAAAACTTCTGGATGGCCCAGACAACAGCGATACACTCCTGCTCGGTAATGGTGTAGTTTTTCTCTGCTGATGTGAGGGTGCGACTTGCGTATGCGATCACACGTTCGTCACAATGCTCTGTTCGTTGCAAAAGTACAGCGCCGAGTCCGTGTCCGCTGGCGCGGCGTTATCAAAATGACAAAGCACGGGCTCAGGCACGAGGGCACGTTTCAAGGTGCCAAAAGCCATTTGACATTCGTACGACCATACGCATGACGCTCCCGAAGAAAGGAGTTGGTGAAGTTGCGCAGCAATAGTGGCGAAGTCTCGTATAAAGCGCCGGAAGTACGACGCAAGGCCAAGAAAACTTCGGAGCTCTTTGACGCGTTGAGGCACCGGGAAGTGAAGAACGGCGGTAATCTTGTCGGGATCAGGCCAGATTCCATCTTTGCTGACGAGGTTTCTGAGTACTTTAATACTTTTGCTAGCAAAGCGGCACTTCTTGGTGTTGAGCTGAAGACCAGCCGCTGCGAGACACGTACAGTTCGTACATTGAAGACGTCCTTGCCCTTTGCCACCACTTGAACTCGGCGATGACAGAAGCTGATCGTGTTCGCCACATCATCAAAGGGATAGGCCATGTCGCGTTTAACGCTCTGGCTGTTAAAATACCCAGCACCTTCACCACTCTGTAAGACAGTAGCAGCGTTGGAGTCTCGACGGCGTTTATTAGGCCGAATCGCCTAATCAACCCTTCGAACGAAGACGACGTTTTTCGTGATGGTGATTATATACAAATGAAGGAGATGAAGGTCAAACGTTGTCATTATTGTGCGTACACTATATATATATATATATATATATATATATATATATATATATATATATATATATATATATATATATATATATATATATATATATATTGTAGCGAGGCCTCCGAACCCTGAAATGGATCGAACTCTTGAGTACCTTCTAGTGGGGCTACCCAACAAGGACGCCGCTCGCGCTGAGAGCCCGTGCTTGGCTGTGACTGTCGCCATTGTATATTCTCGCTCGTTGCCGGCCAATAAACGCCTTAACAATTTGGTGGAGAGTGCTGCGATCCCTGTCTATGCCTTTGGAGCTACGATCACGTACCCTGCCATCTACTATGTACCACGACGCTTCTCAGCAAACGCCTCCTCCAATGCCACCCCCTTGTCTCGGTGTCCCCAGAATCCGCGATCCACCCATCCTCACTGGCGCTGATGGCACTGACGTGGAGGACTGGCTCGCCATTTACTAGCGCGTGAGCGTCCCCAACAAATGGGATGAGGACGGCAAGCTGACCAACTTGGTGTTTTACGTTGCCGGTGTCGCCAGTTTGTGGTACAACAACGACGCGTCCGATTTTGCCACCTGGTCTGATTTCAAGACCGCAATCGTCAACGTTTTCGGCCGCCCTGCTGTTCGCAAACTGCAAGCCGAGCAGCGCTTGCGTGAACGTGCTCAGGAGGCTGGTGAGTCATTCACCAGCTATATTGAAGATGTCCTGGACCTATGTAACAAATCCAATCACACCATGTCCGAGTCTGACAAGATCCGAAACATCATGAAAGGCATTGACGCTGATGCCTTCACGATGCTGCTCGCCAAAAACCCCGGCACGGTGGCTGAGGTCATCACACTGTGCCAGAGCTACGAGGAGCTCCGCCGGCAGCGTTCGATGACCCAACGCTCCCCACCATGAGCTGCAACGCTTGCTGGCTTGGAGGCCAGTTGTGACCAAGTGGCGTTGATGGCAGACCTGAAGTCCTTTATCCGTGAGGAAATCGCGCGTCAGTTCTCACTCCTGCCCTTTGCCCACCAACCTGCTGTTCAACAATCGGCTACTGCCCTTCTCCCTCCCATCCGCCGAGCGATTGAACAGGAAATAGCGGAGGTAATGCCTGCTTACCACCCCCAACAGCCTCCGGCTCCTGCGTCCCTGAGTTACGCGCAAGTGGTCGCCAGGCCGCCCCAAGTCGTTCAAGCACCTGCCCCTCTGACCTACGCTGAAGCTGCTGCACGACCTCCGTCCTTTGCAGCGGGTATGCCCGCTACGTATGTTGACGTAACCCCTCAGCCTCAGCTTCAGTCCACCATGCAGCCACCGTTCCGTCCATCGGCCCTTACGACATGGGTGAGACCTACCCCGGTGAACAGATGGCGCACACCCGACAACCGGCCCATCTGCTTTGCCTGTGGTTACGCCGTTCACGTAGCCCGTTATTGCCATCGCGTACAGCCGGCTCCGATTTCTTCACCTGTTGCTGGCCAACTCAGCCGTCCATATCACGAAGAACCGCCGTCTATGTCACCTCGGTCTCGCCCAGGTCCATCTCGAAGATCGCCATCTCCACGACGTCGTTCTCTGTCCCCCATGCGGCCAAGTGCGGCTGCTCATGAGCGGGAAAACTAGTCGTCGTAGTCCCCGAGGCAAGGACTGCGACGCTATCGCAATGTGAAAGCCCTCAGAGCAGCCCCTCGAATGTCATTGACGTGCTTGTGGACGGTGTTTGTGCATCGGCTCTTATTGACACTGGAGCTGCCGTATCAGTTATGGACGAAAAACTCTGCCGCTTACTTCGAAAAGTGACGACGCCACTTTCTGGGTTATCCCTCCGTACTGCAAGTTTGCAGCGCATTCATCCTACAGAGGGTGCACAGCTCGCGTTGTCAACCAGGACGTTCTGTATGTCGCCCAGTTCATTATCATTCAGGCATGCTCTCATGACGTCATCCTGGGATGGGACTTTCTCTCCCGACATGATGCCGTCATCCATTGTGCCGCCGCCGAAATTGAGCTCTCACCCTTCTCGCATTTGACGCCAGAAGACAGTCCCCCGACACTGAGCAAGATTCTAACGAAAGACGATACAACAGTGCCTCCAAACTCGACGACGGCTGTGTCTGTCTACTACGCTGGTCTCTCCGACACCATTGGACTTGTTTCGCCATCTGACCGCGCTTGCAGCAGGAAAGGGTTGCTAGTACCTTTCGCGACCGTGCAGGTCTACCAGGGCAACACTGCTATTTTTGTAACCAACCCGTCCCCATACTCTGTTACCTTGCTTCAAGGGGAATGTCTCGGCAGAGTGGAACCAGTCGACGACGCACAAGTCCTGGACGTACCCGCTGACACGCGCGATCCCAGGTCGTGTACCATCAATGCTGTTTCCACTTCTGATTCGTCATCTGCTGATGTATTTGGCCCCTCCATCGCTGACAACCTTACGGCCGTACAGCGTTCCCAACTTCTGGACCTGTTGCAAGAATATCGTTCTTCTTTCGATGTCAGGCGAAGTTCTCTCGGTCGCACGTCCGTTGTTACGCATCGCATCGACACTGGTGCACATCCACCTTTACGGCAACGTCCATATCGCGTGTCGCCTGCTGAACGTCGAGTTATTAATGATCAGGTTGACGATATGCTCCGACGCGACGTTATTTGGCCCTCGGACAGTCCATGGGCGTCTCCTGTTGTTCTTGTTGCGAAGAAAGACGGTTCTGTGCGGTTCTGTGTGGACTACAGACGGCTCAATAAGATCACTCGCAAGGATGTTTATCCACTGCCACGCATCGATGACGCGATTGACAGCCTTCATGGAGCCGATTTTTTTTCTTCTCTCGATCTGCGCTCGGGGTACTGGCAAGTACCCATGGCTGACGACGCTCGACCAAAGACCGCCTTCGTCACGCCAGACGGCTTGTACGAGTTCAACGTCATGCCGTTTGGTCTATGTAATGCACCTGCGACCTTTGAGCGCATGATGGACACCGTTCTGCGCAACTTGAAATGGTACACGTGCTTGTGTTACCTCGACGATGTCATTGTCTTTGCTCCGGATTTCTCCACGCATCTGCAACGTCTGAAAGAAGTTTTCGCACGTGTGAGCGATGCCGGCTTGCAACTAAATCTGAAAAAGTGCCGCTTTGCAGCACGGCAACTCACCATACTGGGGTACGTCGTGTCCAAAGACGGCATTCTTCCTGATCCTGCCAAGCTTCAGGCCGTGGCCGAATTCCCCAATCCTGCGTCTGTCAAAGAACTGCGTAGTTTCGTGGGCCTGTGCTCATACTTCCGACGCTTCATACGAAATTTCGCCACGATGATATCACCGCTGACGAAGCTCCTTGGAAGCAGCGGGCCCTTCAATTCGTGGTCATCCGAGTGTGACGACGCGTTCGCGAAGCTCCGCCATTTGTTGACGTCGCCTCCCAGTCTACGCCACTACGACCCTACAGCCCCAACGGAGGTGCACACGGACGCCAGCGGTGTAGGCCTCGGCGCTGTCCTGGCGCAGCGAAAACCCGGATTCCCTGAATATGTCGTAGCATATGCAAGCCGTACGCTCACGAGAGCCGAGAAAAACTACACCGTCACGGAGAAAGAGTGCCTGGCAATCGTCTGGGCTCTTACAAGTTTCGGCCTTATTTGTATGGTCGCCCATTCGATGTCGTCACCGACCATCATGCACTATGCTGGCTTTCATCATTGAAGGATCCCTCAGGCCGTCTCGCCCGTTGGGCTCTTCGCTTACAAGACTACGACATCCGCGTGCTCTACCGCAACGGACGCCAGCATGCTGATGCCGACGCCCTCTCGCGCTCCCTCTGCCTGAAGGTGATGTGCTCTGCTCAGTATCCTCGGCTGCTGTTTCTGCCATTGATGTTGACATCATCGCTACCGAACAGCGAAAGGATAATTGGATCGGCCCGCTCATCGACATGCTCTCTGATCCATCCGCAACGCCATCCACGCGTGCCTTGCGTCGTCAAGCTCGCCATTTCGCCATTCATGATGGCCTCCTACACCGACGCAATTACGACGCCGACGGCCGGCAGTGGTTACTCGTGATACCCCGCAGTCTGCGGTCAGAGATATGTGAATCCTTTCATTCTGATCCGCAATGCGTGCACTTTGGGGTATTCAAAACCTACCATCGCATTCAACAACGCTACTTCTGGCGCGGGATGTACCGCTATGTGCAGCAGTTCGTTCGCTCTTGCCTCACTTGCCAACGCCGTAAACCGTCAGCCCACATGTCGCACGCTGGTCTGCAACCGTTACCTTGCCCTGACCGTCCCTTTGGGCGCGTAGGTATCAATTTGTATGGACCACTTCCTCTGACGTCGGCTGATAACCGCTGGGCCGTCGTTGCCGTTGACCATTTAACGCGATACGCCGAAACCGCCGCTCTCCCTGCGGCTACTGCGCGCGATGTTGCATCCTTCCTGCTGCATCGATTTATACTGCGCCACGGACCACCCCAAGAGCTTCTCAGCGATCGAGGCCGTGTCTTCTTGTCGGAAGTCATCGAGGCCATTCTGACGGAGTGCCATTCTGTCCACCGCAAAACTACTGCTTACCACCCACAGACGAATGGCCTCACCGAACGCTTTAACCGCACCCTCGGTGACATGCTTTCTATGTACGTCGCTGCCAACCACACTAATTGGGATGATATACTGCCCTTCGTCACCTACGCCTACAACACCGCCTTTCAGAGCACGACTGGTTTTTCACCTTTCTACTTGCTGTACGGAAGGCACCCGTCGCACACCATGAACACAATGCTCCCGTGCACGCCGGATCCATCTGAGTGTACACCTATTTCCGAGACAACCAGGCTGGCTGAAGAGTGTCGCGAGCTTGCCAAGATTTTTACGACGCAAGGGCAAGAGCGGCAGAAGAGTATTCGTGATGGCTCCACCACTTCTGAGCCCACGTTCCTTCCTGGTGCGCTTGTACGGCTCTCGATCCCGACCTCTGCAGCTGGCCTCTCTTCCAAACTACGTCCCAAATACGAAGGCCCCTACCGTGTCGTCGAGTGCACCTCACCCGTCAACTATCTGATCGAACCCGTTGAACAATCTTCGGACATGCGCCGCCGTGGGCGAGACATCGTCAACGTGGAGCGCCTGAAGGCTTATTATGACCCGCTCATAGTAACAAGCTGTTAGGTCGCCAGGCGGCTCCCTCTTCGACCCCGGGGTAATTGTAGCGAAGCCTCCGAACCCTGAAATGGGTCGAACTCTTGAGTACCTTCTAGTGGGGCTACCCAACAAGGACGCCGCTCGCGCTGAGAGCCCGTGCTTGGCTGTGACTGTCGCCATTGTATATTCTCGCTCGTTGCCGGCTTATAAACGCCTTAACAATACATATAAATATATATATATATATATATATATATATATATATATATATATATATATATATATATATATATATATATATATATATATATATATATATATATATATATAATGTCACCAGATGAAGCCAACGAAATACGATGCTTTATTGCCAACGTTACGGCTGGGGACAGGCTTTCGTCAGAGCATACGTGCATATGACAGTAGCACGCACTTCTTAAGGACATAGCATGGGGGCCCCCAATTGTGAATATTCACGCTTAGCAATATTGACATCCATACATGTTAACAAAAAGATATTCAGACATACGCAGTATTTTGTAGATAGCGGAGCAGCAGTGCGCGATACAGAATATGGGAAGGCAAGGCGACTTGAAAACATAAGATACAAATAATATGACGGACACTGGAGATATCGCAACATTTGTGAATGAATAGAAACAATACAAGAAGGCAATGCCATGTTAAGTCACTTTCATTGTCAATGAAATGTACATGTGCATAATATCATCATTGATGTCACAATGTGGTAACAGAGTGTGTATGCGTTCTGGTCAACTAACTGATGTGTCACCGATGGCACCGCGTTGTAATCACAGAATTGAACAAACGTGTAGGTGGGCTACGGTGGGTGATTTATCTCTTTTGCTGGCAAAAACCTAAACCTCCCTGAGTTTTCATTTATTCCAGACGCTATGGCGTTATATTTATGAATAAGAAAGGATTCACGAAGTTCCCTTTCGTAGTGCAATTGAAAACCAGATTCGAGTATTGCGGCAGTTATGTTGTCGAAAGTGTGGCCTGGGGTAGCGACGTGTTTGGACAGGGGAAGGCTAGGCAGGCCCAAGACGTGTGACCTGTGATTATTCAAGCGCAACCGGAAAGCGGTCTCTGACCAATATTTTGGAGGTCACAAAATGAGCATTGAAGCAAGTAGATTGCATTGCTCGTGTCGCAGTCGAAGTTTCCTTTTATCCGAAGAGTGAAGTTTGACGCAGAGCTCTTAACGATTCGCGACGTGGTCATGTGGGGGCACACCTTGCAGCGTGCCTTGTTACATAGGTGACACCCCACATGGACTGGCATTGATATTTTGGATGACGTAAGTAGGTCTCGTAGGTTTCTCGATCAGCGGTAAACTGCTCGTGAAGGATCCGGGAAGACGTCTTTGAGACGATTGCTCTGCATTAGTAAGTTAGAGTTTTTGAGGATCGCGTTAGCATTGTCATCATTTCGTCGGGCAACCGGGACAGCGGAGTGCTCGGAAGAGCAGAATCTGAACATCTTGCATATGCAGGGCGAGCTCTCAAGATTTCACTGTAATTGATTGATTTGTGGGGTTTAATGTCCCAAAACCACCATGTGATTATGAGAGACGCCGTAGTGGAGGGCTCCGAAAATTTTGACCACCTGGGGTTCTTTAACGTGCACCCAAATCTGAGCACACGGGCCTCGACATTTCCGCCTCCATCGGAAATGCAGCCGCCGCCGCCGGGATTTGAACCAGCGACCTGCGGGTCAGCAGCCGAGTACCTTAGCCACTAGACCACCGCGGCGGGGCAAGATTTCACTGTAGACGACGGTATTGATCCTATCAAGCCGCCTGCTGAACAAGGTAGCCTACCGTCAAGGAGCGCCTACAGACACGTGCAATACAGCTACCATCAGCGCGCCCCGCCCCCCACCACAGAGTACTTAAAGGGACCAGGAATCACGGCGACTGCATCATTTCGTCTGGCAGTGAGGGCAGCGGAGTGCTCGGAAGAGCAGATTCAGAACAGCTTGTATTGCAGAACGTGCTGTCAAGATTTCACTGCAGACGACGGTATTGGTGCTATCAAGCCGCCAGCTGAACAAGGAAGCCTACCGACAAGGAGCGCCTACAGACACGTGCAAAACGGCTACCATCAGTGCGCCCCGCCCCCCACCACAGAGTACTTAAAGGGACCAGGAATCACGGCGACTGCATCATTTCGTCTGGCAGTGGGGGCAGCGGAGTGCTCGTAAGCGCAGAATATTGACATCCATACATGTTAACAAAAAGATATTCAGACATACGCAGTATTTTGTAGATAGCGGAGCAGCAGTGCGCGATACAGAATATGGGAAGGCAAGGCGACTTGAAAACATAAGATACAAATAATATGATGGACACTGGAGATATCGCAACATTTGTGAATGAATAGAAACAATACAAGAAGGCAATGCCATGTTAAGTCACGTTCATTGTCAATGAAATGTACATGTGCATAATATCATCATTGATGTCACAATGTGGTAACAGAGTGTGTATGCGTTCTGGTCAACTAACTGATGTGTCACCGATGGCACCGCGTTGTAATCACAGAATTGAACAAACGTGTAGGTGGGCTACGGTGGGTGATTTATCTCTTTTGCTGGCAAAAACATAAACCTCCCTGAGTTTTCATTTATTCCAGACGCTATGGCGTTATATTTATGAATAAGAAAGGATTCACGAACTTCCCTTTCGTAGTGCAATTGAAAACCAGATTCGAGTATTGCGGCAGTTATGTTGTCGAAAGTGTGGCCTGGGGTAGCGACGTGTTTGGACAGGGGAAGGCTAGGCAGGCCCAAGACGTGTGACCTGTGATTATTCAAGCGCAACCGGAAAGCGGTCTCTGACCAATATTTTGGAGGTCACAAAATGAGCATTGAAGCAAGTAGATTGCATTGCTCGTGTCGCAGTCGAAGTTTCCTTTTATCCGAAAAGTGAAGTTTGACGCAGAGCTCTTAACGATTCGCGACGTGGTCATGTGGGGGCACACCTTGCAGCGTGCCTTGTTACATAGGTGACACCCCACATGGACTGGCATTGATATTTTGGATGACGTAAGTAGGTCTCGTAGGTTTCTCGATCAGCGGTAAACTGCTCGTGAAGGATCCGGGAAGACGTCTTTGAGACGATTGCTCTGCATTAGTAAGTTAGAGTTTTTGAGGATCGCGTTAGCATTGTCATCATTTCGTCGGGCAACCGGGACAGCGGAGTGCTCGGAAGAGCAGAATCTGAACATCTTGCATATGCAGGGCGAGCTCTCAAGATTTCACTGTAATTGATTGATTTGTGGGGTTTAATGTCCCAAAACCACCATGTGATTATGAGAGACGCCGTAGTGGAGGGCTCCGAAAATTTTGACCACCTGGGGTTCTTTAACGTGCACCCAAATCTGAGCACACGGGCCTCGACATTTCCGCCTCCATCGGAAATGCAGCCGCCGCCGCCGGGATTTGAACCAGCGACCTGCGGGTCAGCAGCCGAGTACCTTAGCCACTAGACCACCGCGGCGGGGCAAGATTTCACTGTAGACGACGGTATTGATCCTATCAAGCCGCCTGCTGAACAAGGTAGCCTACCGTCAAGGAGCGCCTACAGACACGTGCAATACAGCTACCATCAGCGCGCCCCGCCCCCCACCACAGAGTACTTAAAGGGACCAGGAATCACGGCGACTGCATCATTTCGTCTGGCAGTGAGGGCAGCGGAGTGCTCGGAAGAGCAGATTCAGAACAGCTTGTATTGCAGAACGTGCTGTCAAGATTTCACTGCAGACGACGGTATTGGTGCTATCAAGCCGCCAGCTGAACAAGGAAGCCTACCGACAAGGAGCGCCTACAGACACGTGCAAAACGGCTACCATCAGTGCGCCCCGCCCCCCACCACAGAGTACTTAAAGGGACCAGGAATCACGGCGACTGCATCATTTCGTCTGGCAGTGGGGGCAGCGGAGTGCTCGTAAGCGCAGAATATTGACATCCATACATGTTAACAAAAAGATATTCAGACATACGCAGTATTTTGTAGATAGCGGAGCAGCAGTGCGCGATACAGAATATGGGAAGGCAAGGCGACTTGAAAACATAAGATACAAATAATATGATGGACACTGGAGATATCGCAACATTTGTGAATGAATAGAAACAATACAAGAAGGCAATGCCATGTTAAGTCACGTTCATTGTCAATGAAATGTACATGTGCATAATATCATCATTGATGTCACAATGTGGTAACAGAGTGTGTATGCGTTCTGGTCAACTAACTGATGTGTCACCGATGGCACCGCGTTGTAATCACAGAATTGAACAAACGTGTAGGTGGGCTACGGTGGGTGATTTATCTCTTTTGCTGGCAAAAACATAAACCTCCCTGAGTTTTCATTTATTCCAGACGCTATGGCGTTATATTTATGAATAAGAAAGGATTCACGAACTTCCCTTTCGTAGTGCAATTGAAAACCAGATTCGAGTATTGCGGCAGTTATGTTGTCGAAAGTGTGGCCTGGGGTAGCGACGTGTTTGGACAGGGGAAGGCTAGGCAGGCCCAAGACGTGTGACCTGTGATTATTCAAGCGCAACCGGAAAGCGGTCTCTGACCAATATTTTGGAGGTCACAAAATGAGCATTGAAGCAAGTAGATTGCATTGCTCGTGTCGCAGTCGAAGTTTCCTTTTATCCGAAGAGTGAAGTTTGACGCAGAGCTGTTAACGATTCGCGACGTGGTCATGTGGGGGCACACCTTGCAGCGTGCCTTGTTACATAGGTGACACCCCACATGGACTGGCATTGATATTTTGGATGACGTAAGTAGGTCTCGTAGGTTTCTCGATCGGCGGTAAACTGCTCGTGAAGGATCCGGGAAGACGTCTTTGAGACGATTGCTCTGCATTAGTAAGTTAGAGTTTTTGAAGATCGCGTTAGCATTGTCATCATTTCGTCGGGCAACCGGGACAGCGGAGTGCTCGGAAGAGCAGAATCTGAACAGCTTGCATATGCAGGGCGAGCTCTCAAGATTTCACTGTAATTGATTGATTTGTGGGGTTTAATGTCCCAAAACCACCATGTGATTATGAGAGACGCCGTAGTGGAGGGCTCCGAAAATTTTGACCACCTGGGGTTCTTTAACGTGCACCCAAATCTGAGCACACGGGCCTCGACATTTCCGCCTCCATCGGAAATGCAGCCGCCGCCGCCGGGATTTGAACCAGCGACCTGCGGGTCAGCAGCCGAGTACCTTAGCCACTAGACCACCGCGGCGGGGCAAGATTTCACTGTAGACGACGGTATTGATCCTATCAAGCCGCCTGCTGAACAAGGTAGCCTACCGTCAAGGAGCGCCTACAGACACGTGCAATACAGCTACCATCAGCGCGCCCCGCCCCCCACCACAGAGTACTTAAAGGGACCAGGAATCACGGCGACTGCATCATTTCGTCTGGCAGTGAGGGCAGCGGAGTGCTCGGAAGAGCAGATTCAGAACAGCTTGTATTGCAGAACGTGCTGTCAAGATTTCACTGCAGACGACGGTATTGGTGCTATCAAGCCGCCAGCTGAACAAGGAAGCCTACCGACAAGGAGCGCCTACAGACACGTGCAAAACGGCTACCATCAGTGCGCCCCGCCCCCCACCACAGAGTACTTAAAGGGACCAGGAATCACGGCGACTGCATCATTTCGTCTGGCAGTGGGGGCAGCGGAGTGCTCGTAAGCGCAGAATATTGACATCCATACATGTTAACAAAAAGATATTCAGACATACGCAGTATTTTGTAGATAGCGGAGCAGCAGTGCGCGATACAGAATATGGGAAGGCAAGGCGACTTGAAAACATAAGATACAAATAATATGATGGACACTGGAGATATCGCAACATTTGTGAATGAATAGAAACAATACAAGAAGGCAATGCCATGTTAAGTCACGTTCATTGTCAATGAAATGTACATGTGCATAATATCATCATTGATGTCACAATGTGGTAACAGAGTGTGTATGCGTTCTGGTCAACTAACTGATGTGTCACCGATGGCACCGCGTTGTAATCACAGAATTGAACAAACGTGTAGGTGGGCTACGGTGGGTGATTTATCTCTTTTGCTGGCAAAAACATAAACCTCCCTGAGTTTTCATTTATTCCAGACGCTATGGCGTTATATTTATGAATAAGAAAGGATTCACGAACTTCCCTTTCGTAGTGCAATTGAAAACCAGATTCGAGTATTGCGGCAGTTATGTTGTCGAAAGTGTGGCCTGGGGTAGCGACGTGTTTGGACAGGGGAAGGCTAGGCAGGCCCAAGACGTGTGACCTGTGATTATTCAAGCGCAACCGGAAAGCGGTCTCTGACCAATATTTTGGAGGTCACAAAATGAGCATTGAAGCAAGTAGATTGCATTGCTCGTGTCGCAGTCGAAGTTTCCTTTTATCCGAAAAGTGAAGTTTGACGCAGAGCTCTTAACGATTCGCGACGTGGTCATGTGGGGGCACACCTTGCAGCGTGCCTTGTTACATAGGTGACACCCCACATGGACTGGCATTGATATTTTGGATGACGTAAGTAGGTCTCGTAGGTTTCTCGATCAGCGGTAAACTGCTCGTGAAGGATCCGGGAAGACGTCTTTGAGACGATTGCTCTGCATTAGTAAGTTAGAGTTTTTGAGGATCGCGTTAGCATTGTCATCATTTCGTCGGGCAACCGGGACAGCGGAGTGCTCGGAAGAGCAGAATCTGAACATCTTGCATATGCAGGGCGAGCTCTCAAGATTTCACTGTAATTGATTGATTTGTGGGGTTTAATGTCCCAAAACCACCATGTGATTATGAGAGACGCCGTAGTGGAGGGCTCCGAAAATTTTGACCACCTGGGGTTCTTTAACGTGCACCCAAATCTGAGCACACGGGCCTCGACATTTCCGCCTCCATCGGAAATGCAGCCGCCGCCGCCGGGATTTGAACCAGCGACCTGCGGGTCAGCAGCCGAGTACCTTAGCCACTAGACCACCGCGGCGGGGCAAGATTTCACTGTAGACGACGGTATTGATCCTATCAAGCCGCCTGCTGAACAAGGTAGCCTACCGTCAAGGAGCGCCTACAGACACGTGCAATACAGCTACCATCAGCGCGCCCCGCCCCCCACCACAGAGTACTTAAAGGGACCAGGAATCACGGCGACTGCATCATTTCGTCTGGCAGTGAGGGCAGCGGAGTGCTCGGAAGAGCAGATTCAGAACAGCTTGTATTGCAGAACGTGCTGTCAAGATTTCACTGCAGACGACGGTATTGGTGCTATCAAGCCGCCAGCTGAACAAGGAAGCCTACCGACAAGGAGCGCCTACAGACACGTGCAAAACGGCTACCATCAGTGCGCCCCGCCCCCCACCACAGAGTACTTAAAGGGACCAGGAATCACGGCGACTGCATCATTTCGTCTGGCAGTGGGGGCAGCGGAGTGCTCGTAAGCGCAGAATATTGACATCCATACATGTTAACAAAAAGATATTCAGACATACGCAGTATTTTGTAGATAGCGGAGCAGCAGTGCGCGATACAGAATATGGGAAGGCAAGGCGACTTGAAAACATAAGATACAAATAATATGATGGACACTGGAGATATCGCAACATTTGTGAATGAATAGAAACAATACAAGAAGGCAATGCCATGTTAAGTCACGTTCATTGTCAATGAAATGTACATGTGCATAATATCATCATTGATGTCACAATGTGGTAACAGAGTGTGTATGCGTTCTGGTCAACTAACTGATGTGTCACCGATGGCACCGCGTTGTAATCACAGAATTGAACAAACGTGTAGGTGGGCTACGGTGGGTGATTTATCTCTTTTGCTGGCAAAAACATAAACCTCCCTGAGTTTTCATTTATTCCAGACGCTATGGCGTTATATTTATGAATAAGAAAGGATTCACGAACTTCCCTTTCGTAGTGCAATTGAAAACCAGATTCGAGTATTGCGGCAGTTATGTTGTCGAAAGTGTGGCCTGGGGTAGCGACGTGTTTGGACAGGGGAAGGCTAGGCAGGCCCAAGACGTGTGACCTGTGATTATTCAAGCGCAACCGGAAAGCGGTCTCTGACCAATATTTTGGAGGTCACAAAATGAGCATTGAAGCAAGTAGATTGCATTGCTCGTGTCGCAGTCGAAGTTTCCTTTTATCCGAAGAGTGAAGTTTGACGCAGAGCTGTTAACGATTCGCGACGTGGTCATGTGGGGGCACACCTTGCAGCGTGCCTTGTTACATAGGTGACACCCCACATGGACTGGCATTGATATTTTGGATGACGTAAGTAGGTCTCGTAGGTTTCTCGATCGGCGGTAAACTGCTCGTGAAGGATCCGGGAAGACGTCTTTGAGACGATTGCTCTGCATTAGTAAGTTAGAGTTTTTGAGGATCGCGTTAGCATTGTCATCATTTCGTCGGGCAACCGGGACAGCGGAGTGCTCGGAAGAGCAGAATCTGAACAGCTTGCATATGCAGGGCGAGCTCTCAAGATTTCACTGTAATTGATTGATTTGTGGGGTTTAATGTCCCAAAACCACCATGTGATTATGAGAGACGCCGTAGTGGAGGGCTCCGAAAATTTCGACCACCTGGGGTTCTTTAACGTGCACCCAAATCTGAGCACACGGGCCTCGACATTTCCGCCTCCATCGGAAATGCAGCCGCCGCCGCCGGGATTTGAACCAGCGACCTGCGGGTCAGCAGCCGAGTACCTTAGCCACTAGACCACCGCGGCGGGGCAAGATTTCACTGTAGACGACGGTATTGATCCTATCAAGCCGCCTGCTGAACAAGGTAGCCTACTGTCAAGGAGCGCCTACAGACACGTGCAATACAGCTACCATCAGCGCGCCCCGCCCCCCACCACAGAGTACTTAAAGGGACCAGGAATCACGGCGACTGCATCATTTCGTCTGGCAGTGAGGGCAGCGGAGTGCTCGGAAGAGCAGATTCAGAACAGCTTGTATTGCAGAACGTGCTGTCAAGATTTCACTGCAGACGACGGTATTGATGCTATCAAGCCGCCAGCTGAACAAGGAAGCCTACCGACAAGGAGCGCCTACAGACACGTGCAAAACGGCTACCATCAGTGCGCCCCGCCCCCCACCACAGAGTACTTAAAGGGACCAGGAATCACGGCGACTGCATCATTTCGTCTGGCAGTGGGGGCAGCGGAGTGCTCGTAAGAGCAGAATCTGAACAGCTTGTATATGCAGGGCGTGCTGTCAAGATTTCACTGCAGATGACGAAGTTGATCCTATCAAGCCGCCTGCTGAACAATGAAGCCTACCGACAAGGAGCGCCTACCGACACGTGCAAAACGGCTACCATCAGGGCGCCCCGACCCCCACCACAGAGTACCTAAAGGGACCAGGAATCACGGCGACTGCATCAATTCGTCTGGCAGCGGGCGGAGTGCTCGGAAGAGCAGAATCTGAACAGCTTGTATATGCAGGGCGTGCTCTAAAGATTTCACTGCAGACGATGAAATCAATCCTATCAAGCCGCCTGCTGAAAAAGGAAGCCTACCGACAAGGAGCGCCTACCGACACGTGCAAAACGGCTACCATCAGCGCGCCCTGACCCCCAGCCACACAGTACTTAAAGGGACAAGGAATCATGGCGACTGCATCGTTTCGTCTGGCAGCGGGGGGAGCGGAGTGCTCGGAAGAGCAGAAGCTGAACAGCTTGTATATGCAGGTTGGTTATAACCTCCTTTTTTTTAACTTAGCTGTTCTTTAGTGCTGCCTCTGCTGCCCCTGCTGCTGTTGCAGTTATTGTTGTTCCTGCTTGTTACGCTGGGTGTTGTAGCGAGGGCTGCTGGGCAAGAAGATACTTGCTTATCATGTTATGAAGATTTTTACGACAATGAATCAATGATGAAGTGTGCTGACTGCCTTCAAAACTACCATTTCGGGAAATGTGCCGGGATAATTAAACGCGTGTACAAGGGTAAAAATGAAGATGTGAGGAGGGAACTGAAATGTCCGGCATGTCGTATATCTGCGTCTTGCGGCTATTCTAACACCAATAAACAGTCTGCTGTGCATCTGGTAGTTCTCAGCAAGCAACTGAGTGAAATAACTAAGAACCTGGCCATACTTACAACAAAAGTAGACGATCTGTTCGTTCTAAAACAAACAGTTGAAAAGTCAGCGCAATACATTTCAGAAAAGCATAATATGTTGCTTGAAGGATCTACAAAACATGGGAAGGACATTCAGAGCCTTCGAAAAAGAGTCGATGCTGTTGAAAAGAGCCTAGAAAAAGAAGAAATAACCAAACTAAAGCAAGAATTGAACGATTTGCAGCAGTATAGCCGACGCCACAACTTAGAGGTCCACGGCTTGCCCTACAGCGAAAACGAGAACCTTCGTGAAAAACTGGACAACCTTGCTCAAAAGCTTCGATTAGCACCCTTAAGCGACAATAACTCAGAAACATTCCATCGTCCTCCGCTCGGTAAAAACAAAGACAAAGTGCCAGTTACACTAATACGTTTTCATGCGTTGGCTACCAAAGATGCCTGGCTTGCAAAACGTAGTAGTCTGAAAGACATTGGAGACAATATTATATTTTTTTCCCAATCTGACGGCCCTGAACGAAAAATTGCTGTGGCTTGCTAAAGAAAAAGCAAGGGAAGCAAACTATCGCTTCGTGTGGTTTTCCAAGGGCAGGATCTTTGCAAGAAAAGAACCTAACACCCGTGCGATAAGGATCGCCTCAGAAGACGATGTAGCTAAGATCTCGTGACCTGCTTACAAGTGCAGCAAGAAGTGACTGTAATCTTCAGTAGCCATGACGTCGTACTTTGATGCAGACCTTTTTATTAATTTAATAAGCAACGATAGTCACCCTTCTAAAAGAACCCTTTCCCTATACGATTTAAACGCGCAAAGCCTTAAAAACAAAGTAGAGGAATGTGAAGCAAATTTGCAAATATTAAAATACTGATTTGACATCATTGGCTTCTCTGAGACGTGGTTTATTAAATCAAATATGGATGTCAGGCATTTTCCTGGTTACAACATTTCTATGCTGCGTGAAGCTAAATGGGGAGGTGGTGTGGCCCTGTATGTAAAAGCAAACATGCTTTATCACGTTGTTCATGAGTTTACTGTTATCAATGATGCCTATGAAGCAATTTGTACTTTTGCTAACAAGGTCGCTGTTCTTTTACAATATCGTCCTCCTCATATTAAAGTAGAAACATTTTTAGAGTTTGTTGAGTTTTTTTTTGGATTTTTTTTGGAATATTTGGTGATCTAAATGTAGATTTACTTGCAAACAGCAATGTTAAAACAAATCTGATTGAGGTAGTGTCGTCTGATGGGTGTGAAAATGTTGTTAATCAACCCACAAGGGTCACTAAACATTCTGCCACATTGCTTGATATATGTTTTACAAGTTATCATCCGTAAAACATAGCGTTTGGTGTGTTTTCGTCGGGAGTGAGTGACCACTTGCCGTTTTTTGCTTCCCTCAAAAAAAAACAAGCATCAAAATCTAATTACAAGCGTCAGATAATAAATCCCACTTGCATTACGAACTTCTGTTCTTTAATGAGTGAAACTAGCTGCGATGAATTGTACCGCGAATCTGATACATCAAAAGCCTATGATATCTTTATTCAAAACTATCAGTGAGAACTATAATTATGCTTTTCCACGTGTTATGGTTAAGAAGCACAGAAAAGCTAGGAAAGAGTGGATCATACCGCCATTATTTAAACGCATTAAAGAAAAAGACTTCATGTTCGCTCGTTTCCTGAAAACAAAAAATCAGGCAGATTTAATCGCGTTTAAAAAGTATATGAATAAGTTAAGCTTGAACCTAAAGAAGGCAAAAAAGTGCATATTATCAAAATAACATTTCGCCGCTAATTATTAACATTATACGGCTTAGGCGTGCTGTTAACAAAATTATAGGAATTGAACGACCACGTATACCTACTGAACTACATACAAATAGAACAGCCATCTCTGGCACGACGCTTGCAAGCCAGTTTAATATGCATTTTTTGACCTGAGGTGCTTTTCTCGGCCCCAAGGTAGCATCATCTTCGAAATTTGCTATTTCCTAAATTCCTACAGCCTACAAGGATTCTATGTTTTTAACACCTACCTCAGATGTAGAGATAGCATCTGCGGTGTTCGCACTAAAAGACACGTGCTCGCCCGGTTACGATGAAATCGGCGTTTCGCCAATTTAAGCTGCTATCAGTGACATTTATGCCCCACTAACCTATATGTGCAACAGAAAGTTGGAGACTGGCGTTTTTCCTGACAAAAAAAAGGTTGCGCGTGTTGCTGTCATTCATAAAGGTAGCAGTAAAAATGACCTGAATAATTATCGACCAATAACGGTACTGCCTCTTTTTTTTCAAAAATCGCAGAGCGTATTATTTATAAACGATTGTACGATTTTATTCAAGTTAAAATATTATCTCAAAACACCAGTACTGCTTTCAAAGTGGAAAATCAGTGGAATCTGCTCTACTGCAGGTAAAAGAAAAGAGACTTTTGAAAAGCGTTCAATTCGGTGAAACATCAAATCTTGTTTTATAAGCTAACGACATATGGTATCTATGGACTGGCCCTTACTTTAATAAAGAGTTACCTCGAAGGTAAAATGCAATATACACAGCTTCAGGAATTAAAGTCAGACTTGGGTAAGATAAACTTTGGGGTTCCACAGGGATCTATTTTTGGTCCTTTGGCCTTTCTTTTATATATTATTGATATTGTTAACATTTCTTTTACTCTCGCCATTGCTATGTACGCCAATGACACTAACGTTTTCTTTTCTGGTCCAGAACTAAATTTATTAGAGCGCCGTGTTATTAGGCTAAACGAACTTCATACCTGGCTTAATGTGAACGAAATCAACTTAAACGTAAAGAAAACACAGTACGTAATATTTCGTCTAAAAAGTAAACCACTTCTTGATAACGTAGAATTCAGTATCAATAACAATATAATAACGCGCGTCAACTCTTGTCGCTTCTTGGGAGTCGTTTTTAGGTTTGACCTCAGCTGATCTGAGCACATAAAATATGTTCGTGCTGAGCTATCTAGATCTCCAGCTATGTTATAAAGGCTGAAATATTTATTGCCGTTGCGTGTTAGAAAACAATTGTACTTCGCTTTTATTCATTCCCACTTGACATATTGTCACCTAGTCTGGGGTACGTGCAACAAGACGGATGCTGAACGCGTTTCCTCTATACAAAAAAGGAGCCTAAAAATGATTTCTTCCAATCCTCCCCGATCAACTGACTGTCTGTATAAAAGTCTGAGCGTACCACCATTCTCTGAGTTATATCAGCTTTCTTTGGCAGCAATGATTTTCCGCGAATTCGAACGTGATCGCACCATGTCCTCAAGCAAATATCTAAACAGACAAGTGGCATATGACCTTCGCACTATTTCATTGAAGGGATCAGGACCAAGAAATAATTATGGTACTAAAACTATAGATTATGAGATTATTTCATTGCTGAATGCATACGCATCCCTAATCGAATTGGCTAATCAGAACTCAAGTATATCTCGTTTTAAAAAACAAGTAAAGCTACTTTACTTGCCTCCTTCAAATTACAGTTATTTTGCTTTGAACACGAAAATATGTGATTTTGTATATTTATGTAACTTTAAAAAAAAAACTTAAACCTGAACAATGTAAACTTTGAATAATTTTCGTCCTAATTTGTTTTTTATTGTTCGTTTTTTGTTTATATAGGTTGTGCAATGAGCATTGTACTTATTTTTTCTGATTTTGCTCCTGGCTGTCTGACGTGTAAGTCCGGGGTGAAAGCGTTGTCAGGTGACATAGCCCCGCCGCGGTGGTCTAGTGGCTAAGGTACTCGGCTGCTGACCCGCAGGTCGCGGGTTCGAATCCCGGCTGTGGCGGCTGCATTTCCGATGGAGGCGGAAATGTTGTAGGCCCGTGTACTCAGATTTGGGTGCACGTTAAAGAACCCCAGGTGGTCGAAATTTCCGGAGCCCTCCACTACGGCGTCTCTCATAATCATATGGTGGTTTTGGGACGTTAAACCCCACAAATCAATCAATCAGGTGACATACGAGTCTCCTTTCGCCTTGCCTCGTAGACATAGTTCATGTCATGTAACTATGTCCAAAATAAACTAAACTGAAACTGAAAACTGAATTTGGAATTGACGCGGAGTGTGTCAGAATCAAATTTATGTGCTTCCGGTGCACAGGTTATTTATTTGATTTTAAAAACGCTCTTTGTTCCATTGCATCGGCGCGCATGAGTGCGTTGTCGACAATCTGAGGCGGGTAGTGTTGCACAGTTAGGACATCGCGAAGCTTATCGCAGTTTTCAACAAAGTATGAATTTTCAGAGCACAGCGTTTTGAAACGAAGTGCTTGACTGTAGGGTATACACGTCTCACAATGTTTTTCATGGCTGTTTTTAAATCAAGGTATCGGTGAACGTCGGTGGGTTTTCTGTATACTTTAGTAGATAGTTTTTCGTCGCAAAGGGATACTGTTACATCCAGGAAACAGAGGGATTCATTCGAGTACGATTGTGAGAATGAAATGGATGGATGATCCTTCGTAAAGGATCCTAAAGGATCCTTCCTAAAGGTTAAAGTCGTGAGTTCCGTTTCGCCGTGACGCCAGATAAAAAAAATTGTGTCCATAAAACTTTTGTAGTAGTACGGTTGTAGTCTACACGTTGAAAGAAAATAATTTTTCAATTGGCCTATAAATTTATTCGCGTAATTTGGACCAATTTTGGTGCCCATTGAAGTGCCACTGACTTGTAGGTAGTGAACACCGCCGAACTCAAAACTTGTTAACCTCCAGGATGAGTTTTAATAATGTGGCTAATGTGCAGCTATCAACAGATTTGTCACATGATTAGTCGTTATAAGCATTCACTACAGCAGGAATGCCGTCTTTGTGGGCAGAGAAAGAGAGAGAGAAAACATTTATTGAAAGAAGCTTGTGAGTAAAGGTGGAAGGTCCTTTATTCAAGGAACCCTCTGGCTTGGACAGCCCGCCGAGCTCGAGCGACGAGTTGACGTTGCTCGACCAGGTCCGGCTGGGTGTTCGCAGCCTCCCACGCTTCACTGAGGAGGTCTTCGTCCGCATCTGGTGCTGCTGGTCGTAGTCTTCGGATGCTTACTTTGCACTGCAGTAGGAGGTGCGCCAGAGTGTCTGCCACATTGCAGTCAGGGCAGATGTAGCTGTGCAATGTTGGCCTCATATGGTGCAATAGTACGCAGTGGGTGAACGTGTTGCTTTCAAGACGCCTATAGTCGCCCCGCCGCGGTGGTCTAGTGGCTAAGGTACACGGCTGCTGACCCACAGGGCGCGGGGTGGAATCCCGGCTGCGGTGGCTGCATTTTCGATGGAGGCGGAAATGTTGTAGGCCCGTGTGCTCAGATTTGGGTGCACGTTAAAGAACCCCAGGTGGTGCAAATTTCCGGAGCCCTCCACTACGGTGTCTCTCATAATCATATAGTGGTTTCGGGACGTTAAACTTCACATATCAATCAATCAAGACGCCTATAGTCAGTCCTTTCATTTCATTTCATTTATTTACTTTCAGGGCACGAGGGCATTACAGAAAGGAGTGGGGTTTCACAACTAAACGCGCAACAATACATTCAAAGCACTTCTTGGTGGGTGATGACCTTGAAGTCACTTACATCTGTGATGGAGGCGATGGCGGCGGCAAGGTGGTTCCAGTCCCTGCTTGTTCGTGGAATGAAAGAGTCATAATAAAAATTTGTTCGACTAGATGGCACACCAACTTTTAAACCATGATCCAAACGGGATGAAATGTAGGAGGGATTTGTGAAAAGCTGTTCTTTTAAAATGGGGTTGTGATGAAATATTTTGTGAAAAGTGAAAGCCTAGAACATTTACGACGCAACGACAGATCAGGCAAGTTTAGCGACATCTTCATTGCAGTTACGCTAGAATGGCGGGAGTAGTTAGAAAATACAAAACGAGCTGCGCAGTTTTGAATCGATTCGAGGGCGAGGATTAGAGTATGTTTGGAAGGATCCCAGATGGCGCATGCGTATTCTAATTTCGGACGTACTAGCGTTTTGTAAAGAGTTAGTTTTAGTGATGAAGATCAGATGAAAAATTGCGACGTAAATATCCGAGCATGCGGTTAGAGTTGTTAGTTACATAATCAACATGCATCTGCAAAGACAGATTATTTGTGATATGAAGACCAAGGTATTTATATGAATCGACGTGTGATAAAGAAGCGGCATGAAGACTATACGTGCACGTGTTAGCAGTATTATCACGACGCGAAATTCGCATGTATTTGCATTTGGACACGTTAAGACGCATGAGCCATTTATTGCACCACTCGGATAGGTTGTTAAGATTGGTTTGAAGTTTCAAGGTGTCAGCAGGGGTAGAAATTTTCAGATACAATACACAATCATCAGCAAAGAGTTTAATGGTTGAAAAAGTGATGCAGGCGGGAAGATCGTTAATGTAAATAAGAAAAAGCAACGGCCCCAGTACTGACCCTTGAGGTACGCCAGACGTCACAGCACAAGAGGGGGATAAACAGTCATTAGCGGTTACGTACTGGGTTCGATTAGAAAGAAAGTCTTTAATCCAAGAGAGAACATTAGGGTCAATGTTGAGTTTGGTAAGCTTCAGAATTAGTAAGTCGTGAGATACAGTGTCAAATGCTTTCGCAAAGTCAAGAAAAATGCAGTCAGTATTGAAACCTTGATCAGCGTCAACAAACAGGTCGTTAGTAAAGGACAAAAGCTGGGTGTCGCATGACACCATCTTCCTGAAGCCGTGTTGACAGTTGTTGAAACAGAAATTTTCTTCGAGAAAACTAACTAAATGTGAATATATTATGTGCTCTAACTTTTTACATGGAATGCTTGTCAATGAAATGGGACGGTAGTTCTCCGGTGAATTAGTGTTACCTGATTTGTGAACCGGAACCACCTTGCCCTTTTTCCAGTCGCCAGGTAGGGATGAACACTGCAAAGACTGATGAAAAATCTTCGAAAGAATTAGTGATGAGTACAACTCTGTACATTTCAATATTTTGGAATTTATGGCATCAGGACCCGCAGAAGAAGACATATTCAAGTTGTTGATCAGTTTTCTAACTCCTACCCAATCTATTACAATATGGTCCATAGGAAAAAAGTTATGGCTAGGGGCTGTTGGAACAGAAGACGAAAAACTGCGCAGAAAAACTGAACAAAATGCATCGTTTAAAAGCTTGCAACATTCATTATTTGGAACAGGTTCGCCACAGTGTGTTAATTGCACTATCTTGTTTTTGTTACCGTTCACAAGAGACCAAATATTTCGTGGATTGTTTTGTAGATAAGAGCGAAGAGTAACGTTAAAGTAAGCATTTTTTGCATTAGCAACTTCATAGAGGTATTTGGCGTTAGCGTTTCGGTACTCGGACCAACGGCTGGGTCTTGGCAGAGCGAAACAATCGCTTCTTTTTATTGCATAAGCGTCGAAGTGTAGCATTGAACCATGGCGAACGGGGATTAGTGCGGACATTTCTTTGTGGAACGTAACGGTCAGCTAAATATAAAAGTTTATTTCTAAAAATAGACCAGTTTTCTTCTATTGATTGTTCTTCAAAGTTCGCCATAAATTCATCGACGAATCACTCCATTTCTTCTGTTATTGACCTGATGTCTGCTCTAGAGTAATCCCGGATGGTTTTAACACTTTTGTTAGAAGAAACACGTGCCTTTAGATTAAAGTGTAACATGGAATGATCACTTATTCCTTGAAGGTAACTAAGGGAAGTAACCAAGTGTGGCTTGTTTGTTAGGATCAAGCCTGAAGTGTTGGAACAAGTAGCTGTAGTGCGTGTGGGTTTGTGTACGAGTTGGGTTAGATTGAAGTCAGCACATACGTTTATGAATTCAACACACTCAGACGAATTTTGAGTAAGGGTTACAATATCGCTTTGCCACTTTATGTTTGGTAGGTTGAAGTCTCCCAAAAGAAATAAGAGCAAATTCGGGTAACTAATAACGACACTGTTTAAAACATCATGTAGTTCGTCGGAAAACGATGGCGAGGCGGTGGGCGTCCGGTAACATGCGCAGAGAATGAAATCTTAGCTTGGCAGACAGATTCGTACACAGATAAGTTCTAGGCCGGAAGATACATTAACCACATAAGATTTCAGAGCACTGCTGACACCAATCAATACACCTCCCCCAGAACGTACGTCACGGTCGTAACGATAAATTTTGTACGATTTTTCGCATTCAAATATTTCACTGTTCTTTATTTTGGCTGACAGCCAAGTCTCTGTACAAACAATAATATCTGCTGAACATGAATCAATTGTAGAAAACAACCGCACCCGCTTGTTCATCATGCTACGTGTATTTGTGAAAAGTACTGACACGTGCTCGACATGTGGCTGCGATGAAGATAGCTATGAATGGGGACTGGCGCGGGGAGTATGCACTGACGCGCTACCGCTCGATGCATGCGATACTTGGTTAGGGGTGACGTCACAAACCTCATCAGTCGCCGCTCAGTATACGTACGTTTTCTTGTTCATTACAAGTTTGTTGCTACGCAGTGAAAAACGCTGACCGCTTGCATTGCCTAATTCAATTAGCTTCTTGCGCGACTGTCGAGTGGTTCGGCAAAAGTCCTCCCCCACTGACACGCCTGAGCTTTTAAGTTTGGCTTTTCGTGAAATGATGCGGTCCCTCACTTTGGAAGAAGAAAACTTGACGATGATGGGTCGCATTTTTGTGGCTGAAAAAGCGCCCAACCTATGTGCTCTCGAGATACTACCAGAAAGTTCAGAACTTTTCATTTCAAGCTGAGAGGCTAGGTTACACACGTGTGCTGCAGATTGCTCCCATGTCTCCGTTTCATTGTCAGCTATTCCATAAAAAATAAGGTTGTCCCTTCTGGACCGGTTTTCAAGCTCGTCCATCCTTGACTTCAATTCCGCATTTTCGCTTTGGACAGCAGGCAGAAACAATCTTTGTTATGTCAGCGGCACATGGTCCGCGGTCAAGGGTATCGACAACTGACTCAAGAGCGTCCATCCTAGTTGCTAACTCGATGACCGTTCGTGTCAAATTTTCTTGATTCTTTTTAAGGTCAGCAAATCGCTGCAAAACATCAGCGTGACGCGACTCCAGTTTGGCGGAAAGATTGGCGATAGCTGCTAGGACTTCCGAATGAGGCCCCGGATTCGTCTCCACATCGCCGCAAAGCAGCAACTGTTTTGATACAAGAACGCATTCACAAAACATCTCGCAAAGGACACTTGGGCACTGAAAGAGTAGCAGGCAAACGTTACTACAACGTTTACAGTCCCTTTGTCTCTTGTGAGTTTTGGATGTGGCGGAGGGTATAAACTGCGTACGAGCCGATATAGTAGCAGTAATGCATTTTACGTTAGTGGTATGGTTTCTCTTGCCTCTGATTCTGTTGTTGAGTGGAAGGTGCCTCGGATCTCGTATGGGAATGCCCGGTTGACGCATTGGCGGGCTGCGGTGTGTGCCGCTTCATTTCCCTCGAGACCTTCATGACCCGGAATCCACACGATGCATGTGTAGGGAGGAGGATTGTCCATGCGCTTTAGTAGTCTAATCGCCACCGTGGAGACCCTGCCTTTCAGGTAGTTCCGTGCCGCTGTTTGTGAATCGGCAAAGACCACGATGGGATCCTCACTCGTCTGGGTGGCGAGTGCTATAGCAGTCTCTTCAGCTGTTTCCGCACGTTTGGCGAGGAGAGTCGACGATGCCAGTACCGCGCCCTTGTAATCTGCGACGGTAATCGCGAAGGCATTACGTGGCGGATATTTATCTGCGTCCACGTATCGCGCTTGCGGGTCATGGCCATGCTTTTTCCGGATCATGTGAACCCTGGCGAGCCGCCTTTCTCGGTGATGTTGAGGATGCATGTTCCGAAGGATCTGCTGAATTTCAAGGCTTTCTCGCAGCTGCGACGGTATTTTGCCGTTGCGTTCTTCGTTGGGTTCTAGGGTGGTCTGGTATCCTGTGCGTTGAAGGACGGCTTGCCCTGTGAGTGACAGCTTGAGTCTCTCGACCTGGTTGATGAGGTGTGCTTCGATAAGTTCTTCCCACGTATTGTCAACTCCCATGGGAAGCAGTCGGTCAGTAGAGGCGGCTGGCGGCAGTCCTAGGGCAAGCTTTGTAGCCTTTCGTATCATCAGATTAAGTTTTTGTTTCTCCGCTGTCTTCAGGTTGAGGTAGGGAGTTCCGTACGTTATGCGGCTGTAAAGGAGAGCTTGTGCCATTTCTAGGGGGTCGTGCTCTTTGAAGCCACTGCGGTGATTAGCCACCCTTCGGATTCGGTGGGTGAGCTGTGTCACAGTTCTGCAGTCGGGGTAGGGCAGCAGAGCCAGACCCATCTTTATGTATGTGTAGTGCAAGGACTCGAAGCGTGTCAGCTTGTAGTATTTGGACTCACTGTAGAAATACTTGTGGGTCAGGAGTGTCGTAGCTTGGTGGTCTACCCCGGGTGCGTGCCGAGAGTACTAACAGTTCCGACCTTTCCGGAGCACATTGGAGGCCACCGGTCTTGAGATATCCTTCAGTGATGTTAACCGCCTCTTGAAGTCGGTCCGTCTGTTCACCTGTGCTTGAACCTCTTGTCCACATAGTGATATCATCGGCGTATAACGCGTGATGTATCCCAGAGACAGCGTCCAAGAGACGTGGGAGCTCAAGGAGGGCCAAGCTGAAAAGAACTGGTGATATCACTGAGCCCTGCGGCGTGCCTTTGTTAGGGAGTTGAAAAAGGTCACTTCTGATATTGGCAATTCCTACAGTGGCAGTGCGGTTGATGAGGTAAGCCAGCATATAGGCGTATGTCTTGGCACCGCAGCCGACATCTTCCAGGCTACGCAAAAAGGCTTCGTGGCTAACATTGTCAAATGCGCCCTTTACGTCCAAAGCTAGAACAGATGACTTACTGTGCTTGCTCAAGCGGAGAAGAATATCTTCCTATATCTGCAAGAGGACGTCTTGTGTGCTGAGCATTTGGCGGAAGCCGAACATGGTGTTCGGGTAGTGACCATTGTCTTCGAGATGTGTTGTGAGCCGCTAGTTTACCATGTGCTCAAAGAGTTTCCCAGCGCAAGATGTAAGGGAAATGAGACGAAGATTCGCAATCGAGATTGGCTTGATTGGCTTGGGTACCATGGTAACCTCTGAGTGCTTCCAGGCTTGTGGTAGCTCGCCCTTCCTCCAGCAGTCGTTATATTGCCGAAGGAGCCGCGTCAACACCCGGGGTGGTAGCTGTCGTAGGTGCTGATTGGTCACTCCGTCTTTTCCTGGGCTCGTGTTGCGCGTAAGCTTAGCGAGAGCCACGTGTAGCTCTGCCAGCGTGAAAGGCTAGTCTAGTGCTTCGTTCGGTGCTCCTCGGTACTCCCTGGGTGTCGAATTGTTGATGGAGGTAGCTTGCTGGTTAACCGAGCCACGCAGGTTTGCTTGAAGTTATTGAAGTAACTGGTGCTCTGTGCCCTCATAGTTGTGTATGAGCGGCTGAATTGCATTTTTTTAATTAGTTTTGGTGTGGGTAACGTCGATCAGGGCTTGAAGAATGCGCCAAGTCTTCTTTTTGCTCAATGTCCCTTGAAGTTTGTCGCAGAAGGACCACCAGTTCTGGCTTGCAAGGTTTTCGGCGTACTCCTGTGCCTGTCTAGTGAGTACGGCGATGCGGCGCTTCAGCTTGCGGTTGAGCTTTTGCCGTTTCCATCGTTTAATAAGCGATCTTCGAGCTTCCCATAGGTGAAGATGATTATCGACTGCCGGATTGTCTTCGTCCAAGTGTATCATTTTGATATATCCGTTAGCAACACTCACAATACTGTTTAACCAGGCTTCAATGTCTTCGATAGTCGAATCATCATCAAGGTCATTCCTGTAGGCGGTCCAGTCCGTGAGCCGACCTTTTCCTGTCTTGAGCGAGCGGTGAGCCTGTTCGACCTCAATTCGAATTATGTGATGGTCACTCCCTAGAGTGTCTGGTAGCCTTGTCCACGTTGCGTTGTGCACGCCTCTAGTGAACGTGAGATCAGGATTAGTATCCCTCGACACGCTGTTGCCCACTCGGGTTGGGTGGAGCAAGTCATTCCACAGCATCAGACCGTGTTGCTGTGCAGCGTCGTGAACACGCGCCCCCTTCATGGTGGTGCTGTGATAGCCCCAGGCCACGTGTGGAGCATTGAAGTCCCCAACTATGACGAGTCATTTGCCGGTAACCATTTGACGGAGCTCGTGGATGAAGTGGTCGTATTGGTGTAACTGCTCCCGCGGAGGGCTGTAAAGATTGGCTAAGTATAGGCTTTGTTGAGTCTTCCGAGTGGGGACTATCTCCACGATGGTGTGTTCGATGCCAATGTCTTCAATTTCATGAGCCTGTGTGGTTACAGTGTTCTTGACTAGAATCGTGGTGCGGGGTAAGCATGTGAGAGTGCTGTAACCAGGAAGCTTGATTCTTTCTGTGTGGGTTTCCTGCAACGCGATCATATCTGCATAATTTGTTTTAACATATTCTTGCAAGTTTGCAGGACGAGGTCTGTAGGATCTGCAATTTCAGTGCCAAATTCGAAGAGTGGGGAGTGGCTCAGACTGTATGTGTGGTAGCTGCCATTCTGGCAGTTGATTCCCGCTTGGTGCCGGTCGTTTGGTGCTGTCGATCGAATTTCCGCTGCAGTTTCGTCCCCTAAAGTTTTTCGCTCTTTCCGCTTGGTCCCTGATTGCTCCACCAGCTGCTCATGGGTAACGAAATTTTTGTATGCATATGTTACGAAGTTATGCTGTAGTGCCATGAAGCCATCAAGCTTGGCGTCGAGCGTGCTTAATGTACGGGTCAGTGGGTCTACCTTTTCCATAAATTTATTAACCACTTTCTCTATGGTTATGTCTATGGATGCGAGGAGTTTCGAAGTGAGGGCTTTCTCGAAAGCTTCAAGGCCTCGTTCGACGAGGTCGAGCATCTTCGCTTCATGTGCTTGCAGCCTCTCTTGCACCCGCTTCATTATTCTGGCTTCCGTCTGTTTTAGTATGCTGTCGTCAAGTTTTAGTGTACTACACTCGGCTGGTGGGCGTTGTTGTATCCTACGTTGTAGTTTTTGTGGGGAATATTAGGATAAGGTGACGCAACACATATTGTTACCAGAAATGAGTCAGCAGGTACATGTAGATCTATGATGTCAGCGAGGAAATGAGAAGTGCCATTCATATAGGACGGAAAAGTTCCAGGTAGTATACCAATCAGGCCATCGACATAGCTTGAAAGTATTTCGGTGACAGTGCCAATGCCTGACACTATAGGACGACCGTTGTGATTGGGCCTATGTATTTTAGGCAATAGGTAAAACCTTCTTGGAACAGGGCTCAGTGGGCCTAATGAGTGCTTCGCTTTATCAGGAAGGTTGTCATTCAGTATTAAATGCTTCATTGTATCAATAACGACGTCCTTATATTTTTGGTGGTGCTTTCACCGAGTCGCTTGTAAAACGTGTCATTATCTGTCTCTGAGCTTCACAAACGTAGTCCGTTGTGTTTTTTATCACGATTCCGCCTCCTTTATCAGCGGGTTTTATAACAATGTCTGCGCGTTCTTGTAAACAAATAACCCACCAACGTTCACCGATACCTTGATTTAAAAACAGCCATGTAAAACATTGTAAGACGAGTATACCCTACAGTCAAGCACTTCATTTCAAAAGGCTGTGCTCTGAAAATTCAGACTTTGTTGAAAACTGCAATAAGCTTCGTGATGCACTAACTGTACAACAGTACACGCCTCAGATTGTGGACAAGGTGATCATGCGCGCCTTTGCAATGGAACTAAGAGCGCTTGTAAAATCAAATAAAAACCTGCGCATCGGCAGCACATCAATTTGATTCTGACACATTCTGCGTCAATTCCAAATGCTAACGCGATCTTCAAAAACACTACAACTTATCAACGCTGAGCAATCGTCTCAAAAAATATTTCCCGGATCCTCCACGAGCAGTTTACCGCCGATCAAGAAACCTACGAGACATACTTACGTCATCCAAAATATCAACGCCAGTCGATGTGGGGTGTCACCCATGTAGCAAGGCACGCTGCGAGGTGTGCCCTCACATGACCACGTCACGAATCCTTAGGAGCTCTGCGTCAAACTTCACTCTCCGGATAAAAGAAAAATTTGACTGCGACACGAACGATGCAATCTACTTGCTTCAATGCTCATTTTGTGACCTCCAAAATATTGGTCAAGCGGAGACAGCTTTCCGGTTGCGCTTGAATAATCACACGTCACACGTCTTGGGCCTGCCTAGCCTTCCCCTGTCCAATACGTCGCTACCCCAGGCCACACTTTCGACAACATAACTGCCACAATACTCGAATCTGGTTTTATATTGCACTACGAAAGGGAAGTTCGTGAATCTTTTCTTTCATAAATTTAACGCCATAGCGTCTGGAATAAACGAGAACTCAACGAGGCTTATGTTTTTGCCAGCAAAACAGATAAATCACCCACCGTAGCCCACATACATGTTTGTTCATTCCTGTGATTACGTTGCAGTGCCATCGTTGACACATCAATTCGTTGACCAGAACGCATACACCCACTGTTACCACGTTGTGACATCAATGTTGATATTATGCACATGTATAGTTCATTGACAACGAACGTGACCTAACATGGCATAGCCTTTTTTTATTGTTTCTATTCATTCACAAATGTTGCGATATCACAAGTGTCCGTCATATTATTTGTATCTTATGTGTTCAGGTCACCTTGCCTTCTCATATTCTGTATCGCGCACTGCTGGTCTGCTATCTACAAAATGCTGCGTATGTCTGAATACCTTTTTGTTAACATGTATGTAGGTTTATATTTCTAAGCGTGATTATTCACAATTATGGCCCCCATGCTATGTCTTTAAGAAGTGCGCGTTACTGTCATGTACACGCATGCCCTGATGAAGGCCGGTCCCCGGCCGTAACGTTGGCAATCAGGCATCGTATTTCGTTTGCTTCATCTGGTGACTTATAAGTCGACCGAATCGAGGAAGACTTTCATGATATATATATATATATATATATATATATATATATATATATATATATATATATATATATATATATATGTGTGTGTGTGTGTGTGTGTGTGTGTGTGTGTGTGTGTGTGTGTGTGTGTGTGTGTGTATCGTAGTAAGCGCGTTTACCAAGGATTCATGCAGAATCTGCATAAATTGCTCCATTGACTTCAAAAAGGCGTCATTTTTGGGGAGGGGAAAGTCGGGAGTGGCGGGGGCAAAGAGCTGCATTTCAACACCTAAATGACAATTTTGTTTGCTCAAAGAGTCGGACACAATGGCACTTTGTTCGTTTTCTTCAGTTATGCGCAGATTTAGTTGTATGAGAAAATGCCAAGATAATACAACATACACACCCACAGATACATTTATCTCACAAAGAAAAGTATGGGACCCATGTAGAAGCAGTAGAGAGAGCAATGTCGTTTAAACAATACCTTGTTATGCGGAAGAGGGCGCCTACTACGGTAAGCAAATATCAAACTGTCCACATTTCCACAACGCCAGCGGTTCGAAAACAACCAGTGCGATAAACGCAATCCGAAAGCATTTAACTACTGATTACACTCGTCCATGACCGTCATTATGTGAGGCACAATGTCAAGCATGTCAAATATACACTGTACTAGACCACGCGAAACCTGTGTCTAATCACATTAAGAAGCACGAACATGTAACCAATATTTGCAAAGGTTGCTGTGCAGGGTCGAGTTCAACCCGCTGCTTAACACCGGGACCGCACGTTTCAGCTTTCGCTGGTGCTTGGGTGGCAATTTTTTCTTGCTCCTGTCGCTTGCTGAAGCTCATACAAATTTGTACTATAACCTTCAAGGAAATCGGGTGGTGGATGATTTAAATATTGTGGGAATGATGGGAAGTACACAGTTGGAATCTAATTGCGTAGTTACCGAATAGCCTACGGGTGTTCTCAGTTTGAGTGTGGTTCTGCGCGCAGCAACTTCACCTGGCCTAGAGTATTCATAGGCGGGCGTATTTGTGTGTGGGGGGGATCGGCGCAAGGAACGTTTTAACGTTCCTTGCGTCTTTCAAGAAGATATATCTTCTTGAAAGTGGTGGGAGAATGCTAGCTATGCGGGTTTAGGCAACGTTGCATGTTCACAGTTGGTATTTGATGGTTTTGGCAAAGTATTGTTCACGTACGCATACTCATTAGTATATAATCAGAAATTTTTCAAGAGAACTGCATATATTTCACTTTATTGTCTGTATAACTACGTCTTCCCTAGGCGCACTCAACGTGGATGCAAAACGACGACGAAACTACGTGAACGCCCCTCAGTGATCCACTGAACCTCCCGGCGTTAAAAAGATCTCTTCTGCTGTGTACTGAATGGTCTTTACTGTGGAGAGGGAGGTCTGTTTTACACGAACTACTGCTTTCACAATCTTTCTGCGCATGAGCACACAGGGCTGCTTTTGGTATACAAGTGTGTTTATTATTTACTGTTTTATACAATATTTTATTTGCATGAATTGATTATGCATATTTCAAGTTTAAAATGCATGTCTATTCTCACCCTTAAAAGGTTTCTTCATTATTTTTAGCGCGTCATTTTTAGAAACCTTTAGCAGTGTATAATACCCCAGTTCGGTTAAATTTGCCACGGTTTTGGGTCAATATTGAGGTCACGCAGAGTTCCTGCAATCAGCTTTATATTTGGAATAATGAAGCAAGTCTTTATTGAGAATAAGTTGATGTCACAATGTTTTATTCTCGGTGAACGAGTGCCGCGAATGCCAAGAATGAAATACACCCGAAGCAAATACGAAGCTTTCAACTTTGCATCAATCCCATTGTGGTTGTAGAGTCTGGTGTCTAGCCTGTTGGTACACAGCTTGGAATCTAGGAACCCAGCGTTCATAAAACACATACACAAGAAGACAAAAAAGACAACCACAGCCGCTGGGGCTTGTGGTTGTAATGTGTTTTTTGGAGGCTGGGTTTTTCGATTCCAAGCCATGATGGTCGAAGCGCCGTTGAATGAGCCTCGCGTGCCCAATGTAGACATTTCAAAAAGTTAATTTGAGCGCAAACACATGACACATTCACGCACATACACGCAACCAGGCATTAAACACGCACAACGCTGTGTTTGTGTGTGTGTGTGTGTGAATGTGTCGTGTGTTTGCACTGAAATTGATTTTTCGCAATGATCTACCAACTAGCTCAACAAGTTCTGTTCGCGTAGACACTCGAGCAAGATTTCATTCTAGGTTTTGTGGTATGATTTTTTACGGTGAACCTGCGGCCTTCTGAATCGGCATGAGGAGTGCGCTTGCCGATCATCGAGGACACTGGGATGAGAAAACACGCGCTCGCTTTGGTCGTTTTGGTAAAAGCGGGGACGAGTGGTGTGGCCAGAGCCTTCAGTATTGTTTGAAGTTGTGTGACTTTGCCATGGGGGATTAGCGCATTCGCCGTGTTGTCGTGGTAAAAAAAAAATGGCCCCGTATCTGAATGTTACACGGCAAATGTCTTCGAAAAATGATAGTTTTGCGTATGGAGAGAGTGAACAAAATGTTTATTTGATGTTTCGTGCTGGAAAATCCGTGAATGGTATTCTCGAGGCACTGCGTTAGGGCACGTTCACACTGAGCATTCCCGCCGCCGAAAGTGTGCTGAATTCGATTCGACGGCAACGAGATCCACCGAAAGGGCCCTCTCCGCGCCTATCGCTCTCGGACCGATTTTTGCGGCGCCTCCCACCGAATCGGTCAGCGCGGACCAATAGGAGCGCTAGTTATAGAATTTTGAAAAATGGCGCCCAAGCCCTACTGACATGTCGTAACCAACGGTAGTTTAACCCACTCTGTGCCTACTTCACATCCTTATTTTGTCGAAAAGGTAACTGAGCTGGTCGGTAGCGTGACCGAGCTTGTTGCTGTTTTTTCTGCTCTTCATGTATTACAAGACATATACTAGCCAGCAAAGTAAGCAGTACTGGTTCTTCTTGATTCTTGCTTACGAGAATAATAGAAGACTAGACCACCAGATATCCCAGTGGCGTTCGCAAGCCGCGCCAAGAATCGGGTGACATCCACCCGCGTTCGCCTCGTAGATGGCCTATTCAGTAGCGCGGGGCGCGTCCGGTGCGAATGACGCTGCGTTTCGGTGGCAGGAGAATTTCGGTCGCTGTAGGAAGCGAATGCTTCATTGTGAACGAAGGGTTAGAGTGCCTCGAGCGTGCAGCGGAGGCGAACGAGCGCATGAAGTCACGTCACACTTGAGAAATGAGTGCTATCTGGCAGTTATCTTGGAAAACAGGGCGTGCGCCGTGTGCGCCCGTCTCTGAGGTGATAAGGTGTCGAACGCAAGGTGTCGTGTAGGTGCCACTACTCTGTCGTCTTGGCAACGCGTTCGAAACACTTGCAACGCTGGCCATGCAAGCGTTGGATGGCCAGCACCGCGTTATAAAGGCTATTATTCCTAAAAAAACTTATGCATGCCTTTCTAGTAAAAATACACATACAGAATATTGACCTGTTGTTATGGTGCCTCAGATATGCGCAATATTTGCTTTTACATGCGAAGCATTTCTTAGCGATTTTCGGTGAGTTTGAGCATATCTATCTATCTATCTATCTATCTATCTATCTATCTATCTATATATCTATCTATCTATCTATCTATCTATCTAGGACTTTTAGCTCTCCTGGCCGTTTCGACAATGGTATCGATACCTAACTTGGTATGCCATAACATGACTGTATGAAGAACGTATTTGACTAGTCATGACATGAAAATCATGACATATATCTCATCAATGACATAATTTACATTTCATGGTCATGCAGCTCTTACGGTAGTTTCGTTGACATGTCCTGTTGAAAAACTGGTATGGTATAACATGATTGCATGGCGAACACAAGCGACAGACCCTAACATGCAAATCATGACATGCGTGTAATGTAACAACCTGACTACATGCCACGCTCACGATGCGCTCGTGGCTGTTTCGCTATATAGCGTCACATATGTATTACGGTACGTGAATGGATCACAAAGGTATGTGGTGGAAACTGGTGCAAACATAATAATCATGAGATGCGTGTCATGTAACAACATGACTACATGCCACGCGCATGATGCGCTGGCTGCCGTTTCACTAGCTTCATTTACTCCAAACTTGGTATTACGTGACGCGAACCGATGACATAGGTAAATGACATGTCCAAACATGATAATCATGACATGCGTGTAATGTAACAGCATGACTACATGCCACAATCATGATGCACTCGCTGCCCTTTCGCTAACGTCACATATGCAAAATTTGGTATTAAGTGATGCCAATTGATGACGAAGTTACGTCACTGGTGCAAACATGATAATCGCGAGATGCCTGTCATGTGAGAACATGACTACATGCCACAGTCAAGGCGCCAATACATTTTGACGTGACCTGGTGCGCGTGCTCGCCGGCGTTCACTTCGTCGCGTCAAGACGGCGTTGCCACAACAGGCACCGGTCCTGCTATATACTAGCAGGCGCCTGCCGCTATGCGTTGCTTTGACACATGCGCGTCTGAGAGCGTCCTGCGTCCCTCCGTCACGAAAAGAGGGAGACTTAGTGTTGTCTGGGTAACGCATAGGCGTGAAACGCAGAATGTCGCATTTCGCACCGGTTGCCGTCGGGCCGCGTCGACGAACGCTGGTCGCGCCTGGCGTCAGACTATAGAGTGCCCGTGTTTCGCCAACGTTGCGTCGCTGTGCCAAGCGTGCGCGCGCGTCTACGCTCTATTGGAGTATATTGGGTCCTTCATGATGCGCTCGCGACTGTTTTGCTAGCTCCACACATACCAAGTTTTGTGTAACGTGACGTCGTTGGATGACAAAATACATGACTGGGGTATACTTGATAACCCTGACACGCATGTCATCTAAAAAGTTGACAACATACTACACTCATAGCGTGCTCGTGGCCGTTTCGCTAGCTCCACATATACGAAATTCGCTATCAAGTGACGTGTATAGATGACGAAGGTAAACGACACCTCCAAACATGATAATCATGACAGGGACGTCATGTATGGCATCATTTACCTCCACCTCGTAACGTTGTTCTGAATTTAAAGTGACTGCCCGAATTACGCCCTTTTGTTCCATCTTATTTTTTTCCCGCTTCACAGGTTCCTGAAGCGGTATAGGAATCCTGCGTGGTGCGCTTACTTAAATGGAACTGCGTCTGGTTTTAGCCTGATCGCATACTCTCCGGGCATACAGCCTAAGTCGTCGAAAACCTGAGGGCACAAAACTTTGTAGTCCGACTTTTTCTCAGTGACACAGTCAGCGAACTTAATAACTCGTAATGCTTCCAGAGCTGGCAAACCTAGCAGTGCATGACGACATAAGATGTTTGGCGAGAAGTTTGCCCTTCCAAACTCTATCTGCCTGAAACTTGCCCAGAACATTTAGTCGGGCACCACTAGCACCTGTCAAGATGTCGTCGGCCTTTTTTAAGCTCGTGGGAAGTCCAGAAAACGATGCTAGAATTACGGACACTTCTGCCCCCGAGTCAACCTTTGCGAAAACAGGCACTGCATTCACCAATACCTGAAAGTAACGCGCCGTGGCCCCAGGCGCCTCCACTGCACCTAGAAAATTTTTCCCAGTGTTTTTTGTACAGACGACACTCCTACCTTTCACTTGTTGCTTGGAGAAGTCCCTTTGAGGCACCTTTCCAAAATGTCTCTTTACGCCGCAGTTAAAGCACTTCTGCACTCTAGCTGTACAGTCTGTCCTAGGGTGAGAGTGGCCGCCGCACTGTCTTTCGTAACGAACTGCTGGCGGCCGGGTGTCCTCCCTGCAGCGTGGTTTTCTGCGGTGACCCACTGCGTCGACGTTGACTTCTTCACATGGATTGGACTAAGTGCTGTCGCGAACCTTGTTGGAGTTGCGAAGCTCTGCTTATTGCTGATGAACTGTCTCTTTCAGGTGGGCCTTCGCTAGAGCTGTCGCGAGAGATAGCTTCGGGTTCATTTGGAACGACTCGAAAATTTTTCGCGGCATCTGGTGCCGCTTGTGAAAGCAAGCGCTCTCGTACACAACGTTGGCCTCCTTGATGAAGTACGCGTCGAATTTCTCTTTGACCAGCTCAAAATTCTTTGAATATTCTGCAGAGAGATTGAAGGTAACGAAGATCTCCCTTGCTTCTGGCCTCACGGTGTACAGCAGAGTGCGAGCTTGCGCCTCCTCCGAACGCTCATTCAGGCCCGACGCATGTCGATAGTCGTCGAAGCGTTGTATCCATGCCGGCCACTTCGAGGGAGTGTTAAAGTCCAGCGGTGGTGATAGCGGTGGAGGTGGCAGTGGGCGCACTACATAACTTCTGATACCATGTCGTAGAGGCGCCCGCCGCTATCGGTCGGTGATCAGTGAAAGAAAGGAGGCGACGGCAGTCCAGGCAGTAGGCAAGCAAGCAAAATCACCGCCGTTGATTTCGCAGTGGCTTAAGTAGCAACTGTGACGTCATACCACGTGTTTTCATACATGGGCCAGGCACGGTGAATCGGTGCGTCATGTAGGAGCGCGCTTTCAGCACACGGGAAACACAGTCTCGCACACCTTGTAGGGAGTCCAAGGCATCATCTATGCGTGACAACGGATATACGTCTTTTTTGTGATCTTACGGAGCGCTCTGTAATCAACAGAAAAGCGGACAGAGCCATCCTTTTTCTGGACCAACACCACAGAAGACGACCAAGAGCTGGATTAATGTCGAATAGTATCCCGTTTGAGCATGTCGGCGACATTTTCTTCAATGATCTGCCATGCAGCAGAAGACACACGGTATGGGCGGTGGCGTACATTAGAGCTGCCTTCGGTTTCGATGCTGCGCTCTGCAACGGAGATGCGGCCCAGAACTTTGGAATGTACGTCAGACGAAAGGCTGTGCCTTTGAAGAAGGCCTAAGAGGTCTCTCTTTTGCTCGGCAGGGTGATGAGGACTTAAGGTAGCATTTAAAGCAGCAGTGGTAGCCTTGATATCAGTTGTAGCAGACAAAGGCGGTGATTCTGCGTGAAGGGAAACCAGCGAAACAGACTCGCTGTCAGTGAAACAGGTTACAGCAGTGGCCTGGGGCAGCATCACTGGTGAAGAAGTTAAATTCAAGGTGGTGACCAATGCTTTACCGTCGTTAAGCAGCCCAATAGAGTCATAGTATAGCGGGCTTACCGTGATACCGGGCGTACCGTGATACCGGAATCGAAGTGCGCATGCACAGATACGTACTTTACGCGTACCGCTTACCGTACGCGCGGTATTTTCCAGATTTAAAGTAGCGTAGGTGCACGTAGTGTACGTAAACATGGCGGCACTCTCGGACGCCCGCTTCGAATTGATTTTGGCGTAGTTGGCGAAAGGTTCACCTTGTTTGTAGCAAACGACTGTCTAAAGTGGCTTCGCTTGCATTCAGTTAGCCTCGACGACCAACCATTACGAATAAGTTGGCGTAGTTTTTGAGATAGCTTCCGATTTTGAACGTGTCTAGGCCTAACTAGAAAATCGATGTAAACAAAACTGCAAAATAAAATTTCCCATTTTTGGGGCGCGGTTCATATTTATTTAAATCTATTTTTAAATAGTAAGACTATGGGTGCACGTGTGGATAGAAGTGGGCACTTTGTTGTTATTTTTCTCGTCCTTTTCGTTGTTGAATGCATTCTTCTTTCGCTAGGTGACGCCGGCCCCGGTGTACGTCAGAAAAACAGCTGCTTATCGCAGCACTGGTAGTGGAGGCAGTTGAAGCAAACACAAAGGAAAAAACGTGCTGCGAACATGAGTGTCGCAAAACAAGGAAGACCGCGCCCGAGATTCAGTGTGTGTGACGACTCAAATTTATTTAGAGAAGTCAGACGCCTTAACCCGTTTCGCGATCCACTACAGTAGAACGCAGTCGCCAACAATTTGCACGCGTTCTCGGGAAAGCAGTTCACCGCATGCGCCGTCAAAGAGCACTGCGAGGGACTCATGGCGCAGCAGATCAGCGATGACAGAGTGAATCTTCGCAAGTAATCTTTCAGCGAGTCGTACATAATCCCTTGACGCACCGCTCAGTGGTGTTTATATATATATATATATATATATATATATATATATATATATATATATATATATTTCCGTAGAATATAGAGAGTCTGGCTTCGGTTGCCGTTGAATTAAGAAAAAACAAGTATACGCCTCTAAAAAACTGTTTATTGGTGACGTTTCGATCGGAGACCGATCTTCATCTCACGAAATTTTGTAGGCTCCGACGCGTTTTTATGCCAAATTCCAGTCGAAAGAGCGCGAGAGAAAAAGTAAAGGAAAAAAAAGAATAAAAGAAAAAAAATGCGAGAGAAAAAGAAAAATCTACATTTACCAGTGGCCCAACTACCCATCATGCACTGATAAGCAGCCGAACGGCCAGGTGTGCGTACTACGGATAGCACGTGCATTGAAAAAAGAAAAAAAGAAAGAAAAGAAGAAAAAAACAAAAAAGTTTCTAGGACTTTGCTCGGAGAGGGGCATCACTGTCACTACACGATACCACAGGGGTCTGTCGGCGATGTATATTGTCGGAGCCCTGAGGTATGACCTGTCCCGAATCCTCTGGCCTGTTCCGCCCGAGGCGAGCGTGATCGCGAGCGGTCACTGCGCCCACGAGCGGGCTGCGTCGGGTTCGTAGGAAAGCCATTGTCGGCCTCGTTAGCGGTGCCTGCTGGCGGTATCGTGTCTGCCGGGCTGGGGTTAACTACCGGCAACAACGGGTTAGCTGTCCTGGCATGGTCGCTACCAACTCTAGGCGTAATGCCGGTATCACGAGGTGGGGCGTTGCCAACGTCCAAAGGCGGGAAGTGTGCCTCGTCGACGAGCAGTTCCGCCAACTCCTCACCATTCTCGTGGTCCAGTACTTTTTGCTCCTCGCCCTCCGACAACGAGACCACCCATGACTCCCTCGAGGTCTCGGCAGAGCTGGTTTCAGGGCTTCTGCTCGCCGCCTGCTCCGTATCATTGCCTTCATGGCTCCCCAGTTTCCACCAGGGGCTCGGGTTCTGGTAGCGTGGCGTGCTCATCGACCCGCTCGTGTTCTGTGGCGTTGTCCCAGTAGTTGGGTGTTCTGCTGGTGGAAGGCGCCGGAGATTTAGATTTAAGGACCTGGAGTCACATCGTCTTTTCCGCGCTGCGCGAGGTCACAGGGTGACCGTTCTGCTCGTCGTTTGCTGGTTCATGATGGACTGGTGGGAAACCGCGCGCGCCAGCCACGTACGAGTGGCACCGAAAGCACTCGCGCGTGCCGTGTCGCCAACCGCATCGCTTGCACGCTTCTTCGCACCCTTCCGTGCTATGGCCAAAAGCGGCGCACCGCTTACAATAAGGAGTGGTGGATGCGGTGGCCATGTGCCCCTCACCCTGGCAACGTGCGCAAACGCTCGCATGCCACGATATTCCAGCATTACATTATGGCCCTGAATCGAGTTGAAGTTAGGAGCCGGCTTGCTCATTTTTATCTTCACCACCCGAACTCCATTCAGTTTAGTGTGCCGGGTCGGTACCGTGCGAACGTCATGCTCTTAACTTTACCAAATTGTTGTATAACTGAGGTTATTGCTTCATCCGGTACATACGCCGGCAAGCGGTAGACGTTTTCTTATGTGACAGGCGGCCCTACTGCTTCCACTCGCACCTTCGTGCCATTAACAGTGAAGCCCTCTGCTACCATCAGTTTGGTTGCCTGGCTAGCGTTCCGCGTACAGATAAAAAATCTGGAGCCTCCCATGTGCGGGAGGACCAGCACACTATCATCACCTGCCGCAAATTCTATAGCATCTATAAGCTCATCTACGGAAACGTCTTCTTCCGGAGCGGTAAACAGTTTCTTCTCACCGGGGGTGCAAAAACAGACGCCATTATGGTGGGCGTAATCTTTCCGTCACGCCGGCAGCAGGGCCAGGGGCGTGTCTGGTAGAACTGGTGCCACCAAGCTGTTGCTGCGCACTCGTGGACAGGGCTCTTGGCCTTGCTCAGATGGGCGTGGCCGGTAGCTGCAGCTGGGGTAGCAGCGAGGTGGATCCTTGAGAGAGGTTCACTCCCAGACTCATCCTCTGCTTCTTGCTGCAAGGGGGGGGGGGTCACCGGCTGGATAACCGGGAACCGCTGCCTTCGGTGCCTCGCGCGGGAATGCGCTGAAGCAGGCACTTCTTCTTGCTCTTGATTACGCTCCCGGGAGTCAGCGTCTGCGTGACGGGACCCCAGGCCGAACAAAAAAGGCTAGCTCAGAGGCGTTAAGCAGTGAACGGAGCGTCGGCCCTCGATCAACTACTGACAAGCGGCTAAGTGCATCGGCATTTATACTCTTGCCATCGAATATTCTAGTGATATCGCTTGCGGTGGCGTAGGTTCCAAAATAATCTGTACAGTTTGCAGAGTGGGCGTGATCTTATCGACATGATCTACTAAAGTCCGGAAGCTTCTCGAAAACTGCACGCGCGTTTTGCGCTGAAAATTGTGTAGTGTTTTGGGGCGAGAACAAAACTTGAGAAACGGAACGTGGCATTGCCCCCTCTGAAAAAGGCATCGTCCCGATGCTTTAACCAAAGATGAAGGTACAACGACAATGCAAGAAAGTACAATGAATAAATTAATATACAATTATATTACAAAAACAGTGTTTCAGTTTGTTAACGCGCATGAAACGGCTTGAGGCGCGCGACATGGATGACTTCAGGTGCGATCGGCGTCATTGAGAGTTCGTGATGCCGTCGGGGACAACCTCGTAATCAAGTGGGCCGAGACGTCGAACCACCTAGTACGGTCCGAAGTACCGTCACAGAAGCTTTTCACTTAGCCCACGTCCGCGTATCGGCGTCTATACCCAAACACGTTCACTGGGCTGGTATTCCCCGAAGCGTCGTCGAAGATTGTAACGGCAGCTGGCAGTCATCTGCTGATTCTTGATACGGAGACGTGCGAGTTGTCGAGCTTCTTCGGCGCGTTGAAGGTACTCACTCACATCGAGGTTTTCTTCGTCGTTGACGTTGGGTAACATGGCATCGAGCGTCGTTGCCGGGCTCCTTCCGTGGATCAATTTGTATGGAGATAGCTGCGTCGTCTCCAGCACCACCGTGCTGTATGCGAAGGTCACGTTCGGAAGAATGGCGTCCCACGTCTTGTGTTCGACATTGACGTACATTGCCAGCATGTCGGCGATTGTCTTGTTTAGCCGCTCGCTGAGGCCGTTGGTCTGTGGGTTGTACACTTTCGTCTGGTGGTGGTTTGTCAGGCTGTATGCCAAGATCGCTTGAGTTAAGTCGGCAGTGAATGCCGTTCCTCTGTAGGTCATAAGGACCTCCGGGGCGCCGTGACGTAGGACGATATTTTCGTCGAAGAACTTAGCTACCTCGGATGCACTGCCTTTGGCAGGGCTTTTGTCTCGGCGTAGCGGGTGAGGTAGTCAGTAGCTACCACGATCCATTTGTTTCCGAAAGCTGACGTCGAGAACGGCGCCAGTAGGTCCATACCAATATGCTGGAAACGTTGGCGAGGTGGTTCCTTTGGCTGCAGAAGCCCCGCCGGCCTTGTCGTTGGTGTCTTGCGTCGTTGACAGTCCCGGCATGTCCTCACATAACGAGTGACATCGGTGGTAAGACGTGGCCAATAGTACCTTTCTTGTATCCTCGCGAGCGTGCGAGAAACACCGAGGTGCCCTGCTGTCGTATCGTCGTGCAGGGTCTGCAGGAGTTCTGGTCGCAGAGCTGAATGCACCACAAGGAGGTACTTGGCTCGAAGTAGTGAAAAGTTTATCTTTTGGAGAAGACCGTTTCGCAGGAAAAATGACGCAATTGCGCGCTTGAATACCTTCGGGACTTCGGCGGTCCTGCCTACGAGGTATACTATAAGGGCCTTAAGTTCCGGCTCGGCCCGCTTTCGTTCAGCGAAGTCGTCGGTAGTTATCGTTCCCAAGAAGTAGTCGTCATCCGGGTCGTCGGGTAGTGGTTGGTCGACAGGTGCACGAGAGAGACAGTCGGCGTCGGAGTGTTTCTTGCCGGATTTGTAAACGACGGTAATGTCATATTCTTGAAGTCTCAGGCTCCATCGTGCGAGGCGACCTGAAGGGTCCTTCAAGGTGGCTAGCCAACACAAGGCGTGGTGGTCGCTCACAACTTTGAAGGGCCTGCCGTAGAGGTTATTGATTGATATGTTGTGTTTAACGTGCCAAAACCACCATATGATTATGAGAGACGCCGTAGTGGATGGCTCCGGAAATTTCGACCACCTGGGGTTCTTTAACGTGCACCCAAATCTGAGCACACGGACCTACAACATTTCCGCCTCCATCGAAAATGGAGCCGCCGCAGCCGGGATTCGAACCCGCGACTTGCGGGTCAGCGGCCGAGTACCTTAGCCACTAGACCACCGTGGCGGGGCAGCCGTAGAGGTAGGGGCGAAGTTTCGACGTAGGCCAAATGATGACGAGGCACTCCTTTTCTGTTGTGGAATAATTGGCTTCTGCTTTAGATAGCGATCGGCTGGCGTAACTCATAACCCTTTCAAGTCCTTCAGCCCTCTGCACAAGAACGGCGCCAAGACCTACGCTGCTTGCGTCAGTGTGTATTTCTGTCTCGGCGAATTCGTCGAAATGGGCAAGTAACGGAGGCGTCTGGAGGCGATGTTTAAGCTCCTGGAAAGCGTGTTCCAGAGGCGTTTCTCACTTGAACTCTACGTCGGCCTTGGTAAGGTTAGTGAGTGGATCGGCAACGCGGGCGAAGTTTTTCACGAACCACCTCTAATAGGCGCACAGGCTCAGAAATCGGCGCACCGCCTTCTTGTCAGTGGGCGGCGGGAAGTCGGCGATGGCAGCTGTTTTCCGTGGATCGGGACGACTTCCAGAATTGGTGATCACGGGTCGTAGAAACAAGAGCTCTTCCTACGCAAACCTGCACTTTTCTGGTTTCAGTGTGAGCCGGGACGTCTTGATGGCTTGAAGTACAGCTTCAAGGCGCCGAAGATGCTCGTCGAACCTCGACGAAAACACGACGACGGCGTCCAAGTACACAAAGCAAGTCTGCCACTTCAATCCTGCCAGTACTGTAGCGATAACGCGTTGAAATGTGCAGGCGCTGAGCAAAGGCCGAAGGGCATCACCTTAAACTCGAAGAGGCCGTCTGGTGTTATAAACGCCGTCTTCTCTCGGTCTTTTTCGTCGACTTCGATTTGCCAATAGCCAGTCTTGAGGTCCATTGACGAAAAGTACTTGGTGTTATGGAGCCGATAAAGTGCGTCGTCTATTCGTGGGAGAGGATACACGTCCTTGTGATTTTGTTCAGGTGACGGTAATCGATGCAGAAACGTAGGGTCCCATCCGTTTTCTTCACTAACACCACGGGGGACGCCCATGAACTCTTCGAAAGCTGGATGATGTCATCCCGCAGCATTTCATCAACTTGTCTCTTCATGGCCTCACGTTCTCGCGTCGAAACTCTGTACAGTCTCTGACGGAGTGGTCTGGTATTTTCTTCGGTTATGATGCGATGTTTCGGGATTCGGGCCTGCCGAAATTTTGATGACGACGAAAAGCAATCTTTGTATTGCAGCAGCAGGGTCTTAAGCTGTTCTTGCTTATGGTTCGGAAGTCTGGAATTGAAGTCGAAAGCTGTGGGAGGGGCTTGGTTCCTCTGAGCAGGTTCCGCAGAATCGGCGAGGGCGAAAGCACTGGTGACGTCCACAATTTCTTCGATGTATGTGACCGTTGTTCCTTTGTTCACATTTTTGTACTCATTGCTGAAATCGTGAGCATAACCGTTGCTTTGCCTCGCCACAGCTCTGCAATTCTTCTTGCGACGCAAACATTTCGGGTGACCAACAGATGCTGACTGCCTTCAACGACGCCTTCCAAGTCAAGTGATTTAGGAGCGCCGACTGAAGTGACGACGCTGGAGCGAGGCGGAATGGTGACTTGTTCTTCCAGCACAATCAAGGCATGGTTTCCTGATGGCGTGCGCGGCAGTAGTGCTTCTTCTGTGGATAACGTTATCGACTTTGTTCTTAGGTTGATGACAGCACCATGGAGGCATAAGAAGTCCATACCAACGATGACATCTCTCGAGCAACGCTGTAGGACTACGAAGTCTGTAGGATAAATACGGCCGTTAATGGTGACTCTCGCTGTGCAGATTCCTGCAGGCGTTACGAGATGACCTCCGGCTGTGCGGATTTCGGGGCCTTCCCAACCTGTCCTAATTTCTTTAACTTCGCGGCGAACGACCCACTGATGAAAGAATAGTCGGCTCCAGTATCAACGAAAGCGACCACTGTGTGGCCGTCGCTAAAAACGTCGAGGTCGCTAGATCGCCGTCTCGCATTAAAGTTAGGGCGTGGCGTCGGGTCACGGCTGCATCAGCTTGTTCCGCTGCTTCCATGTTTCGTCGTCAGGCCACCTTCGGTAATTGTGCTTTCGCCGTCAGGGCCTTGCCTGGTTGGCGTTTGCTCGGAAAGCTCCGTCGCGGCGTCGTCGTCGTCGGAGGATCTTCGGTAGTTCGTCGCACAGCAACCGCACCTTCATCGGTTGCTGCCCTTAGTTTCCCGGATACGGGCTAGGAGACCGGCCCCGCGTTGGGCCAGAGTACTGCCGGGGGTGCGGTGACAAGCGGCGGCTGGGCGACGGCGAACGGGAAGGACTTTGTGATGTCCATTGAGTACCTGTCAGGTAGTCGGCGATGTCAGGTGGCCGTTCTTCTGGCTGCGGACGTGGTGCATCGACGGCGAAGCCACGCAGTCCCATCTGTCGGTAGTGGCAACGGCGGTAAGTGTGCCCGGCCTCACCACAGTGGTAGCACCCCAGCCTCTCCACCAGATGTCACGGGGTCGTGACGTGGCCGAAGACAGGATACTTTGTGTTGGGATTTAACAGTTTACTTGGGTGAACCTGTACCCGGCAAACGGAAAGTCCGACTACAGTAGCAGTCTTGCACAGATAGCAGTGAACGGAGCGTCGGCCGTTGATCATTGATCAACTACTCACAATCGGCGAAGTGCGTCGGCATTTATACTCTTGCCATCGAATGTTCTAGCGTAATCGTTGGCGGTGGCGTAGGTTTCAGAATAATCTGTACAGTTCGTAGAGTGGGCGTGATCTTATCGAAATGATCTACTAAAGTCCGGAAGCTTCTCGAAAACTGCACGCGCGTTTTGCGCTGAGAATTGTTTAGTGTTTTGGGGCGATAACAAAACTTGAGAAATGGAACGTGGCAATATAAATGGATTTTATTGGATTCGCAGTTTGCTTACCAATTGCCAACAATTTGTGCATGCTAACTCCGTCTCATCTAGCCGGTCCTTTGTAATCTCTGGTGTACCGCAAGGTACAGTGCTCAGACCATTACTTTTTCTTTTTACATCAATGACCTTCTATCTAACATCTCTTCAAGCATTCGCCTCTTTGCAGACGACTGCGTCGTATACCATCCCATAGCAAACAGCGCAGACACTACTACACTTCAAAATGACCTCAATCTAATTGTATCCTGGTTTGATAAGTGGGTAATGTCTTTAAACACAAAGAAAACTTCATTGGTATCTTTTCATCGCTGGTCCCATCACCAGTCAGCAGAATACACCATTTCCGGCTCTGCAGTCTCACCCGCTGAATCTTACAAATATCTTCGTGTCAAATTTTCAAGTAACATTTTTTGGTCAGCCCACGTGACTAACATAGCCAACTCTGCGAATCGCACTCTGGGTTTTCTACGTAGACACTTAAGACTTGCGCCCCCATCAGTTAAGCTAATATCGTATGTCACACTTGTTCGTCCAAAATTAGAGTAGGCATGTTTTGACTTGGATCCCCAGCAATCTCACATATCGAACATTCTCGAATCGATTCAAAACCAAGCTGCACGTTTTATCTACTTTGATTATACCTACAAATCCAGTGTTTTCAAACACAAAACTCGTGCTCACCCTTCTAATCTTGAATTACGACGTCACATATCTCGACTATGCCTTCTTCACCAATTTTATTATGCCCCCATTGAAGTTCCAGCCATCCTGCGAGTCCATCGCTCATCAAGCCGCACAAACCCTTCAAGCGCAGTGTATCCTTCACAAGCCCAAAGCACCGCACATTTTCGCTCCTTTTTTGTGACAACCGCACGGAACTTGAATCACCTGCCTGCAGCCACCGTGCACCACTCCAACCCGCATCAATACAAGATTGCCCTTGAATCACTTTTTGTTACGTAATTAATACTCATCCCTCACGTAATACCCCAGCTGAAGTCTTTGAGGTATTCAAAATAAATAAAATATATAAATGAATAAATAAATAAATTGGAAGACTGGTGCGTATTACAAGGTTACATTAGTAAACCGGCATTCTTTTTACCTTTATTCCGGCTGCTCGCACGCATGCAAACCGGCTTTGATGCTGATGCATAACTCCTAGTCCTACTTGCTACGCTAAAACATTTTGTGCCTTTTTTTACCCGCGTAGTACCTTTATTCTGTCACCGCTTTCCGACGTCTCTTGCGTCAGCGCCGCTTCTTGCGACTCGTTTCCGAGCTTCCCGATCGCAACTCCAGCTCGTCAACGCTCTTACAGCTTTTGTCAGCTGTCTCACGTGCGCAGTAAATGATTTTCGACAAAATCATCTCTTTCGCACTCCGGACTGGCGTAGAGGTCAACACATTTTTAGGCAATGCAGCTCCTCAAACGAACTCGCTCGTATTCCAGGGAGCTATCTAATACTACGTTCTCGACCTCTCTCTTTACTTTTGCTGCTTGTGAGCTTTCTTCAATGTCCTTGACTACTTCGACTTCGTTTTGAAGATCTACCGTCGCGACAACTCCACTTGAGGTCTGTACCAGACTGCCTACAGCCATATTAACTGTTTCGCAAGCATACCGCTGGCAGAGCACCTCGTCGCACTCGATCTTGCCTTCGGCGGCTTCTCATGGGCGCAGCATCTTTCGCAGCTCTCACTCTCGATTCATCCTTGAATCTGCTGCTATATTCACCCGTGCTAACCTTTATTACGACTGCGAACTGTACCTCACGCGTTTGCCCTTCACACCTCTGGTGCGCTACACTTAAGAATGGCTTCAACTTCCGCCGCAGTGCTTCAACATTACGTCCCAGTAGTTCAATCTCTTCCTCCGGTTCCCTTTATTCTTTTCTTCTCTTTCTTTTTTTCTTTTTTTGTTCATCCAACCTTTCGAACGCTTTTAACGCGAATCGAATATTCATCTCACTGGCGTTTTGTAAAATTAGCTCTAAAATTTGTGACCTGCCCATTCCTTTCTTAAGCTTAATAGCTAGGTCTTCACAAATGTACAAAAGACCATCTTTTAGCAGTGTCTTCACTTCTATGATTGCCGTTGTACATTTGTCCTGCATTTCACACATAATTAGGTGATTCCTCTAACTCACTGAAGACTCACAAACAGGTGTACTCTGCAACTCACACACAATGCAGCTTCTAATCAACTCACACTCACAAAATAAAGCCTGGAAAGTCAAAGCAGACACCGAGCACTCACCACAGCACAGCACCATGTCGTGCGGTCCATCTCATCGCTGCCAACCAGTTGTTGAGGGCTCGAACGTTTGATGGCAAGTACGGTGGGTTTTCTCTAGGGTAGCTGGCTACCACTATCGTTCGCATAGCTGATCTTTGCCAGTGAGGAGACGCGTTAAAAGAGATAAAGTGAAGGTTTACTTGCATGATAGTTCAAAGATTGAAATGTGCAGAGATTCAGCTATGCACAAAGATTCCGTGGTTATTTACAGAATGCTCCGGCTTTTATAGCCCGTTGATTCTTCACACGGCAGTCCAAAGAAGGCGGTGACCACTGTTGCCACGAATCAGGTGATGTGATGTCTCAGTGGCTCTCCCACCAGAAAGGGTGCAGAAATCGGGCCACTTGTGAGAAGAAGAACGTGGGCGAGAATGTCCAATGGTAATCACAAGTACACCGCAGAATGACGCACCCGGTCTACGTCTTGAAGACGTGGAAGGGCGAGGAGGTAGGGTCCAGTGGAGGGAGAAAGTTGAACTCCTCCGGAGAAACGGCTGCTGACACGAACGTCAGCAGTGGTCCAAGGCAGCCTTCTGCTACAGGGTTTTCAAAAGTTTCCCGAACTCTGCCGGCCAGGTGCTCAATCGATGAGAACTGTGACTGAGACGCCCTCCCACGTTTCTTGACTGTCGGTGCTTTTGTGGCAATTTCGCGTCGGCGACGACAGCCTAGTCAAGAGGTTGACTCTATGAGAACTGCCACAGTGGCGCCGTCCCACGCTGTTCGAACCCGTTACACTAAAGGGTTGTATCGCGAAGCTTTTGTTAAGATCTGACCACTACCTGGAACCTCTACTGAACAGCATCTAGCCGACTAGGTGCCGATAGGGTTGAAAGTATCCAAGCAGACCGACTTGCGCACAACGGCGTCTGCCCAGACGACCTACCTGGCCAAACTTAACAAGCCATATAAAATTCGACTGCCACATTCACTTGCTCATCCCATTCTCGCTAAATCACAAGGTTACAGCCAACAAACTTATGTGCTTTTTGCACACATATGCCCCACCGTAGTGGTCAGTGGCTAAGGTACTCGGCTGCTGACCCGCAGTTCACGGGATCTAATCTCAGCGGCGGCGTCTGCATTTCCAAAGTATTCAGAAATGTTGTAGGCCCGTGTATTCAGATTTGGGTGCACGTTAAAGACCCCCAGCTGGTCAAAATTGCGGAGCCCTTCCCTACGGCGTCTCTCATTATCATAAGGTGGTTTTGGGACCTTAAACACCACATATCAATTATCTGGTTTCTGCACAATATTGCAACGTTTCTTTCCTCAAGTTTTGTTATCGCTCCGTTACACTATGTTCAGTGCAAACCACGCCTATGGCGTTATAGAAGCTTCGAGGCTGCAGTAGATCGTTTTGTTAGGATTACGCGCGCATCATGAACTTTTTAGATTATGCTAGAACTTATGTCACCGCTTGCTATAACGCTAGAATGTTCGATGGCAAGTGAATGTTCAACTCTTCGCCACTTGTTAATTGATCGACAGCCGACACTCTGCACGCCGCTATCAGTGCCAGTGTTTGCTGTAATCTGGCTTTTCTTTCACGTGGCCACAAGTTCGGCCAAATAAATAAACCTTTTCAATTGGACAAATCGTCTCTGCCTTTGTCAGCGTCACGACTCCATGACACTTGGTGGAGGTGCTTCCCGGCCTATTTACTTAATGCCCCTCTCCAGCCGTGAGCCAAGCCCACACCTTCAAAAGGACACTGAAGCCGACCTCGATCATCGAGCTAGCCGCAGACAGCGAGGGCTACTTCCAGGGCACGGGGCTATATGTGACAATATTCGCAAGCCCGGAGCCATCACCACCAAAGTGACCACTATGACGGCCCCTGTGTCAATGTCCACCCCAGTGGTAATGCAGCAGCAGACAGAGTCTCCGACCTTTCGCAGATCATCATGGGAAGAAGTGGAGACCGGGCTGGAGACATAAGTCCGAGTGGCCGCCTTAAATCAGTGGGCCTTGTAAGGAAAGCTGCGCCACGTCTAATTTTACCTGGAAGACGTGGCGAGGACCTGGTTCAAAAACCACGAGTCATCACTTCGAACAAGGCATCTGTTCCATGGATCATTCCTGAAAACGTGCACGAGCATCGCCTGAAAATAAAGGGCTGCTGCTGTGCTGAAAAGACGGTCGCAGCTTCCAAACAAAAGCGTCACAATCTTCGCAGAAGAAATTATTCGCCTGTTTTGAGTCACCGACCTTTACACGATGGAGGATAAGAAGGTCCATTTGCTCATGCGAGGGATAAAGCGAAACCTCTTTGCTGCGCTCGAGTGGATCCAACCCAAATCAGTTCAAGAGTTTGTCTCAGAGGCTACCACCACCGAGAAGGCTCTGGAAATACGTACCCGGCAGTACAATCGTCAATTGATGCAAGTCGGCGCAGCTGTTCACACCTTCAGCTCCGACGACATACGCGAAACAATCCGACAGATCGCATGAGAGGTACTACGGAAGCTGCTGCCTTCATCGCAACTTCAACTGGACTCAACTGCCGATATCGTCCGTGATGAAGTTCGGCAATCGCTTGATGTTTCCAAAGCACCTCAACTTCAGCCGCAAGCAATGAGCTAAGCTGCCGCTGCCCGACCCTACGTCGCCCCTCCACACCCACACGTAGACGCCGCTCCGCCGACCTTCCGGCGCCAGGCGCCCAACCATTCTCCTCTCGGCCAGCGCCTCACACCAAGGAAAATGGACGTTTGGTGCGCCTTCGACAATCGCCCGCTATGCTACCACTGACAGATGAGGCTCCGGCGAAGCAGCTGGCGCCACAAGTGCAAGTAACCTCCAGGCGCAGGACGCTCAAGCTGAAAAGCCACAGCACGTCATAATCGCTGGGGACTCGCATTTAAATCGGTGTGCAGAAGCAATCAAAGAGAGGATAAGAGATGACAAGAGAGTTGCAGTAGGGACGTTCCCAGTACGCAAGATGGAAGCAGTCATGAGGCAAGTGAGCGCAAAACTCAAAACTACAACTGATGAACGAAACCTCGTCATAACTGCAAGCGGTTTAAACAATGTCTCAAATGAAGATACGGCCGGACTAGCGACCACACTGGCTAAAAGGGTCGTAGACATGCGCGCCATTTCTCTGCAGGTCAAATTAGGGATAGGCATGATACCGGAGGTACCATTGCGTGACAGCTACCTGCACAGAGCGATTGTCAATGCAAACCATGAGATATGGTGGATGATTCGAGGGAAAGGCTTTGTGGTGGTGGAATTAAACAGAGAGGCGCTTTGGTGGGGTGGTTTTCAACGAGATAAAATTCACTTCCATGGGAGGCTAGGTCATACGGTGAGTTGGTGACTTGCAGGACGCGCAGTAGTTTTCTGGGGGGCACTTTGGCCTGTGTGGTGCAAGATGCTAAAACGATGAAAACATGAAAACAACAAGGGGGATTCTTTGACAGGTGGTATAGACAGATACGATTCCAAAGTGGCACCAATATTTAAGACATGTAGAGCAAGGGGCAGAAATCTACATAGCCGTGAGGGCCGAGCCAATTCAGACATAGGGTATATTAATATGCAAGAAGGTTGAAATGGGCTGAAGTGGGAAGAGATAGAAGAACAGCTAAGGGAGGAGAGGCCAATGGTATATGGTTTTGTAGAAACACATTTTAGGGACATGGAACAACCTCCTAACAATCCGGACTGCGCGTGGAAATATCGTAATAGAACAGAAGGCAGCAGAACGGGGAGTGGTATGGGGCATTCCTTCATGAAAGTGCAGACTGGCAAAGTGTCAAGCAGGAGTGCAATGAACTTTAATGACTAAAAGCAAAGTCGCAGCGTGAATGACGCTCCTGGGTTTCGTATACTTGTGGACAGGGGCAAAAGCCAAAGAGGAAAATCAACACATGGTCAGTGCTTCGGATATCACATTAACGAACTATGAGAACAATGCGAGGTAAATATATTAGGAGATATGAATACGCACATAAAAGATATGAATGCACATATTGACCCAAAAGGCAGATGCTAATATGTATGTGTGAAAGGCATTATTTAGTCACTTGCAACAGCACCGAGAAATGCGAAGGGCAGAAAACATGAGAGGTGGAAAGGCTGCAGTCGACGATAGATTACGCAATAATGTCACATATGATGTATGATTTGCTAAGGGTGATGAACATAGGTGAATATGGGTCTAGAAACTTAGATAGTGATCGCAAACGTATCAAGCGGAATTTTGGAAGAAAAATTAAATTGGAAAGGCGGCAATGCGAGCAACCACACGGTAATATATACTAAGAAATGCAAATAGAAATACCTACTAAAGATATTAAGAACATAATCATCCAGAATACTAAACTAGAGTGGACGTACACAAATCTAACTCGATTGTTTGACTTGGAGCTTGCTAAGGTACGAGTCAAATCAACCGGAAAAAGCAGATACAAACCGAAGAGCTGGTGAGATGAGGAAATTAAGAAAGCCATACTACGACGTAAGGAAGCCTCCAGAGAACACTGGTATGCTAAACAGAGGGGTGAACCGAAATATGATGTCAAAAGAAAATGGGAAAACTTTTTGAGCTGCACAAGGGAAGCGTCCAATTTGATAAGTGAAAAGATTACAAAAAAGAGGGTCCAATAAATGGCGGAAGTAAACAAAAAAGATAGAAAGGCAGCTGCAAAGTTTTGCAACTATCTTAATTCTCCGAGTGATAAGACAAGCATGAAACAGAGGTTTATAACTACAGTTCAAGAGGTCAGACTAGAAGGGAATGAGGCAATGGAATATATAAAAACAACAATGACAAATAATGCAAGCACGAAGAAAGTGCTGCATGAACCGCGCCAGATGAGGATGGACCAATCAGCTCAGTGACTCCACTGGGACAAAGAGAGTAGGAAAGAACAGAGAATAGAGTTCCTAATAGCACATCAACAGGCTTTGACGGCATTCCAATCATGCTAATCAAGAAACTTGGACCAAACTCTAAGCAAACATTAAAAGAGGCAGCTAGCAAAGCAATAATGGATGGTGAAGTTCCCAATGGGATGAAACTAGGCAGGATGAGCATGATCTATAAAGGAAAGGGGGAAAAAGCCGATATAAATAACTACCGTCCTATAACAGTGACATCAGTAGTTTACCGGCTGGTGATGCAGATAGTAAAGGAAAGACTACAGATATGGGTGGAGAATGAGGGGGTGGTGGGAGAACTACAAAATGGGTTCCGTAAACGAAGGAGGTTGGAGGCCAATCTGGTTTCATTGATGCAGTGTGTTGAAATAGCGGAAAAAAAACGCAGGCCCATGTGGCTCACATTTCTAGTTATCAAGGAAGCTTATGATAGTGTGATTCAAGAAGACTTGTGGGGATTGATTGATTGATATGTGGGGTTTAACGTCTCAAAACCACTATATAATTATGAGAGACGCCGTAGTGGAGGGCTCCGGAAATTTCGACCACCTGGGGTTCTTTAACGTGCACCCAAATCTGAGCACACGGGCCTACAACATTTCCGCCTCCAAAGACTTGTGGGGAATACTGCACACATTAGATGTGCAAGATGGAATAGCTAATCTTCGAAATGATATTTCTAAACGTAACAAGGTAGTTATCAAATGGATAGAACAGGTATCTGAACCTATGGAGATACAACAGGGGCTTCGACAGGATGTCCCTTGTCACCTTAGTTATTTATGCTGCATCTCCAGGGACTAGAAGCCAAGTATGAAGGGAGACGACTCGGATTCAGCCTCTCTTTCGCGAAGCAAGGAAAACATAATAAACAGTCATTACCATCAGTGATGTATGCCTAAGATACAGTATTAATAGCCGACAACAAGGAAAATCTGCAGTGATTGATAGATATCTGTGATATTGAGGGAGTTAGGTTAAATTTGAAGTTCAACAGGGAAAAATCGGAAATCATAACTTTTAATGATAACAAAGGCCGTGAGAATAAGATACAGGAATTCAAGCTAGAAATAGTGGATAAATAGAAATTCTACCTCCGTTTATAAAAATAATAAAAGATAAAAAAAATCAAAGAATTCTACCCCCGTTTCATAGAGGTAGGATCGCGGGCCGCTCCCACGTAGGGACGGGAGGCCGAGCCTCACCACCGCATCGCGGGCCTTTTGGACAGCCTTGAGTTCTTGTATGAGAACCGGACTCGTGAGCATTAAATGAAAGGATCTTCGAAAAATTCTTCATTTTTTTGTAAAGAGGGGCATCTCCAGAGCATGTGGTTCAAATCGCTGCGATTGTGGCAGTCCGGACAAAGTTCTGAAATAGCGGAGTAATAGCTATAGGTTACGAGGTTAGAAAATGAGAAAAGAGAAAAGTAACACTACAATTTTTGCTCTCTGGGTTGTATGCCGGGCTCTTACAGCGAGTGATCTACTTGGTTCCACTTTCAAGTACATCTGGGTTCTGTCAGATGTGTGTCCTTGCCTTCCCGCCAGTTACCTCTGCTTGATCGGTGTAGCTAGTGCAGCGTCCCTGTTTTTGTTACTTGTTGCGTGAGGTTGTGTTATACTGCTTGTCCTCGGTGAATTAGTCTTTGCTGTACGCCAGCCATGTGTGTCGTTAGACTGTGCTACACAACTTATCAGTGTACAAACAACAATCGCTTTCCAAACTGCCCGGTGAGCGACGGCGCTGAGCAGTGAGGCTTCGAGCTATCAACCATGATGGCTCCGAAGGCACACAAAGTAGTTTGTGTGTTCAGACCATTTTCCGCCAGAATACAACGAAACCAACCTCAATGTTATCGTTATGGTGGTGACGGCGCGTAATCTGAAAAAGCATAGTGCTACGAAATACGGTCAACTAAGGCTTATAGACATTGCTGCGTCGCAATGTTTTGTCGATGACAGTTCTCATTGGCTGTCTCACAGAGACATCCACTGAACAAATGACGGGAACACTAGGGCACCAAATTATGCTTTTTTCAAGTTCTTTTAAGTACCTAGGCGACCAAGTGAGTCGAGGCATTGAATGAACGGCCAGGGTTCTGAAAACACAGGCACCTGAAAATTTTCTAAAAACATTTCACGACCTCTTCAAGATATGGGAAACTGAACGAACTGCACAAGCCGCGCACATAAAATTAGAGTCGACAAACTTCCAAGCTCACAACCAGCAAACCATGTAAGCTGCACAGACGGTGATCGACCGCATTGAACCTTTCAGATGTCGGTTATGCAGTCTCATCTTGAGTCCATTAGGGTATCGCGCCGACATCCGGCTTGTGCAAATAAGCAAGCACACCCTCAGCCCAGATGCGAGGTGCTGCCCATCTGGAACATGTTGATGACATCGGAATGCGCCTGGCTGCTTTTAGGCGTAGGTAACATCCCGGGCGATTCGGACGCTATAACGAACCTCCGATGCTCTTTTATAAACAAGCAAATGGATCTGACGGAGTGGCGCCAGGCGACACACACAAAAAAGCTACCGTACAAGTCATGCTGAGAAAAGCGCCGAATGACTATATCAAGCGGTCCTCGAAGCATAACAATGGCAACGTATGTGTTTGCCTAAGTGAAGGCATTCTATTTCTTAATATTAGCAATTTGCTCCGCCAAAATAAGGGGTACAACGAAATCACTTCTACGATATCGAAGCGACAGGGTCAATGAAAGCATTACCTGGCAACATATGAAAACATATAACGATATAAAAAATGCTTGACAATGTATGGCAACTGGCCTGTCTGAAATCGCCCTCCAGGCTACACCTTGTGTTTTCATCTCATCTGTATTGATAGGCGCTTTCTGTTTGCAATCAACAAAGAACTTGTGTGGAATTTAAAGAGAAAAAGGTTGCTGTTAATTTCGGCGATCACTAGCCGATTTACATGTTTTCTAAACGAAACAGCATCCTTACAGCACGACGATGCGAATGTAAATCTCTCTTAATTCAGGAAAGAAATCCAAGAACAATGATTTTGGAGATCAGCTTTAAGCTGTTGACTGGGAACCCGTATTCAACTGTAGCGATGCTAGTACAGCCTAAGATACACTAATGCGCATGTTAAAAAATACCTACACTAGTTGTTTTGAGTAACCAATGGTAAAGACATAAAAAAAGCTACGCAAGCGTTGGTTAACGAATGAATTTTTAAAGCTGATTCGCAATAAAAAAAGACTTGTACAGCCACTTCGTGGGCTCGAGAGGCTCAGATGATCTTCCTGCTTTTAAAAAATACCGTTATTTCGTAACTACGTTTCTTCGTGATGCAATAAAGGCATACATTGAGAAACTGTTTAGTGATACGCACTCCGCAGGCAATTTAGTTTGGCGTGCACTAAATAAACTTCTGAAGCAAAGCAAGGGCAATGAAGAGCTCGAAGTTAGTGAGAATGGGAAGCAGCTAAAGAGTGTTGAATTAGCAAACTGCTTCAAACAACACTTTACACGTTTAGTAGTTAGCGTTCCTAGTACAGACCCTCTCAATTACATGAGAGCGCCCAATGTACACATGGCTCCAACACGGTGGTCTAGTAGCTAAGGAACTAGGATGCTGATCCACAGGTCGCGGGGTAAAATCCCGGCTGTGGCGGCAGCATTTCTGATGGCGGCGGAAATGTTGTAGGCCCGTGTGCTCAGATCAGGGAAAGAACCCCAGGTGGTCGAAATTTCCGGAGCCTTCCCCTACGATGTCTCTCATAATCATATGGCGGTTTCGGCACGTTAAACCACACATCAATCAGTCAATCAATCCAGTGTACACACGGCATTTTTCAAGCCCACTACACCCGAAGAAGTTTACTCTGCTTTCATATCATTAAAGAACAGTAGAGCAAGGGACAATGAAGGTCTGCAGATTAAACCAATTGAATTTGCACTAGATTTTCTAGTAGATGCTCGTACGCACGTATTGAATATGTGTGTGTCTACTGGTATGGTCCCGAATTAAAAAACGGAACAGGCAATGGTAACTGCTTTGTTCAAATGAGGTGACCAAAATGACATGTCGAATTATTTTAGTTCTTTTATTTACTTATTCAATACTGCAGGCTCGAGGTCCAAGCAAGGTGGTAATACATATACAAATATAAATAAAATAATTGCAAAGCGAAACAATAAAGGGCGAAGAAGGTTGTTTGGTAGGTTAGTTCATTCATCACAACTAATAGTAAGACAGTTCTATTCACTTATGGTTCTTGGAATGTACGAATACTTTAGTAGGTCTGTGCGAGCAAGATATGGAATCAAGGCCTTTGGGTGGTGGTGTAGGTTGGGCCGTCTACTAAGGGGTGTCAAATACGGGATGGGTCTAGAGCTATTTGTTTGTTCAAAATTTAATCAAGGAATTCTAATCTAGCTTTTTGTCGTTGCGTCTGCAGTAAGGGAATGTTGTTGGCTAGCATTAAATCTGAGGATGAGTCTAACTTGGAGTAGGTGTAGAATATAAATCTGACAGCTTTTCTTTGAATACGCTCAAGAGTATATATATTACGTTTTGTATAAGGACTTAATACTATGCTCGCGTACTCTAGTTTTGGTCTCACAAGGGCTGTGTAACAAAGTAGTTTAACATTCGTGGGAGCACCTCGAAGTTTATGTCTAAGAAGACATAGTTTGTGAAAGGCAGATGAACAAACATTATCAATATGGAGATTCCAAGATAAGTTAGAAGCGAGTATCACATCAAGGTATTTGTAGGAGTTGACTTGTTGCAGTGGTGAAGACCCTAATAGGTATGTATACGATTGTGGATTCTTTTGTCGAGTCACTGGAAGGCACATACATTTGTTCGCGTTGAGACACATTCCCCATTTGTTGCACCATTCATATATATTGCAAAGACTAGTGCTCATATCGTTGAAATCGTTAGTGGAACGTATTTATTTGATCAAAACGCAATCATCTGCAAACAATTTTATTTCCACACTAGGGTGAATAACATCAACAATATCATTGATAACACTAAAAAAATGAAAGGGCCTAACACTCTGCCCTGTGGTACGCCCGATGTGATCGGAAGACAGTGCGAATATTGGCCCCCGACGTCAATCTACTGTTCGCGATTATTTAAATACACAGAAATCCAACAAACGAATATTTCGGGTATACCTATTGCTCTTAGTTCGAAATGAGTTTACTTTGGAGAACTTTATCGAAGGCTTTGCAGAAATCTAAGAAGAGCATATCTGTCCTACCGTGTCTATCGATGTTTCATACAAGAGAGTGAAACAGTGTGACGAGTTGAGTTACGATAAATAATCCTTTCCGAAAACCATGTTGATACATGGTTAATGTACAGCGTTCTTCAATTCACTTGTTTATACTAGTAGCTATGATGTGTTGAATAATTTTACAACATTGTGAAGTTAGTGAGATTGGACGGTAATTTGCAAGTTCTAAGCAGTCCCCTTTTTTAAAGATGGGTACAACGAGGGCTGTCCTCCAGTCACTGGGCAGCTGGGAAGACAACAAAGAACAGCCATTAATGATAACCAAAAACTTTGCTAGAGATAAAGCATACCGTCGTAGAAATGCGTTTGGTATGTTATCAGAACCACAGGATGCCTTAGTTTTTAAATATAGCAGCATAAACACCACTCCTGGATAAGAAATAAACAGCGCTTTAGCATAATGATTTGTGGGGTTTAACGTCTCAAAACCACCATATGATTATGAGAGACGCCGTAGTGGAGGGCTCCGGAAATTTCGACAACCTGGGGTTCTTTAACGTGCACCCAAATCTGAGCACACGGCCCTACAACAATTCCGCCTCCATCGGAAATGCAGCTGCCGCAGCCGGGATTCGGACCAGCGACCTGCGGGTCAGCAGCCGAGTACCTTAGCCACTAGACCACCGCGGCGGGGCAGTGCCTCAGCATAAGGAAAGGCTGTAGCAGTAGCTATACAGTTGAAATCAGAAGTGTTGAACACTCTGGGAATATTGATTAAGATGGCGGGCAATGTTTTTCTGATCGGTGACGTTGGTTCCATCAATTGATATTCGTGATACAGGTTTTTTTTCGTTTCACTGATAAAATTCCAGAATTTACTGGGGTCATTTGCAATAAAGTTACGTAATGAGGTTTTAAAGTAATACTCTCTAGAGCTGCACACAGTTTGAGCGAGACTGTTGTGCGCATCATGTATCAAATTAGCCGCTGTCCGCCTTTTTTTCAGTCGCTTAACTTTGCGCTTCATATGAATGATGTTGCGATTTATCCATGGTGTTCGTGTGTTAATTTTTCCGCTTGGAAGGCACAAAATTATCTAAACAAAAACGACTCAATTGTCTGAATCGCGTCTAGAGCACGCTAACGTTTGCGTCATCAAAACTTGTAAGACATGTATATAGGTATTCAATTATGTCTGCATCATTAGCCCCGGAAAAGTCTTTAAAGCAGTGAAATACTGGGTTTTTATGGCCAGTTAGTGGAACAAGAGGAAAAGAAGCGAATACATAGATATATGATCAGAAAGACTTTGTCCTACTTCTATTCTATATTCGGAGAAATTGCGGTTCAGAAACACGAGATCAATTATTGCGGTAGAATCCCTGTGTACGCGCGTAGGTATCTGAACTACCTGCAACAGGTCATGTATAAGCATGATGTCAAACACTTTGTTAACATGTTTTGAAGTGTTAATGCCGGCGTCAAGGCGCTTCCAGTCCACTCCAGGTAGGTTCAGGTCACCAAACAGTAAGACCTTTTTACTCTCAAATTTGGCCATATAATTTTTCACTGTGCTAAGGTATTTTGGAGTAATGCCTGAGGGTCTGTAGAACCCAATTACAATGAGACAATGACCCCAGCATGTAGCCCTAATACATAAGCATTCTATGTCAACAGGATCATTCAACAAAAGAGCAACAATGCACTGTTTTAATCAAAGCAAATATAATCATATTTCACACCAAGCTTTTCTGTGGATAATTCCTTAACCACTTTTTCCCTCAGGGTTGCATCAGTTTCATTAGGACCCCGGGAATACCGTGAATAATCAAATTCGACAGTCCGTAACGGTCTTCGAGGTCGGTAAACTTTTTGTTTTGAAAGTTTACAATATGTTCCAGTGATTGTAACGTATTTCCCACCTTTTCACTGGGAATGGTGCGTTCTTGGGAATCCTTTTGTGCCGTATTGAAATCATGTCCCATATTTTTCAATTCCATAAACTGTTTCTATAGTTCAAGCACTTCATCGTGAATTTTCGCATGGCCGTTGAGCACTTCTTCATATAGTTCTTTCTGGGTGGGGCCAGGGTTTGTTTCCACGTCAACGCATAAAATCAACCGACAAGCATGAAAACACTCATATGCTATATTCCGACAACGCCGAGGGCACGGCAAGGCCAAGATACATCGATAATCAATACGAAACGAACCCACGTTGGAACTAACCTGCATGAGGCAGAACATAGGCGTAAGTGCAATGGTCGCGCCGGGTTCGCCGTGCCCACGAGGGTCGAAGGGTTGCGGTGATCTTTTTATAGCGATGTCCAGTGATGAAGTGGCTCTGCGCTGTGCACCGGTAGCTACGCATAGCCGGCCTCCTGTGCTGTGCGCAGTAAATTGTGCTGTCGTGCTTGCCGTGTCATTCAGTGATAATGGCTCCATACGATGACGCATTGGCATCCGTTAGTCCGCATCGCTGGTACACAGTTTGCTGATTCTCATACGGTCGGCTGTTGGGAATATGGCGAATCCAAGAATGCCCCGCATGAGGCAGAACATAGACGTAAGTGCCATGGTCGCGCCGGGTCCGCCGTACTTGTAGGTTGATTTTATCCGCCGGTGTCAGTGCTCCCTGTTATTTGAAAGGGTCCGAAAAAAAATTATTTGCAAAAGGGTTGTGTCATTTTGTGAAAAATATTGGCTAATAACTCCATTCCAATGCGGGTTCCATAAGGGCCTATTGACGAAATTTGCTCTATTAACACAGAAGGAGTCAATTTTGAATGTCTTTACAGAGAAAACATTAAAATTAGGTGTATTTGTTGATTTTGTCAAAGCTTTTGACAGGATTAATCATGTTACTTTACTACAAAAGCTAGGAAATAATGGATTCCGTGCATTACCACTGGATCTTCTCAGGTCTTACCTGATGGACCAAAACAAAGTGCTTCCATCTCGGGTGAATACTCAGACCCACTAAAGGTGGAAGCTGGTGTTGCTCAAGGAAGCATATTAGGACCCGTACTGTTCAACATCTATATAAAATATTTAGTGAATATTAGCAACTTACCACATTATATAATATACGCGGATGACACCAGCTTTTTCTTCAAGTCACGTATTATTGATTACTTATCCCAACAAGCTCTGTTCTCGAACCGCTGTATTTGTAGAGCAAAGCAAATTATTTGCAGTTTAATTCTGAAAAAACAAAAGCTGTTCTTTTTGCACCAACCCAAGAACACGTAAATAATAATCTAAACATACTCTATGAGTCAGAACCAATTGAACTCACGGCTGACGCGAAAACGTTAGGTGTAATTTTTGATCAGCACTTATTGTGGGACAAGCTCATCTAACGCGTTGCAACACGTATAGCGAAAGCATGCGGCACAGTGTGTAGGCTTTATGATGTTCTTCCATCAGTGGTACCGATATTGTTGTATAATGCAATATTTATCTCTCATGCTAATGATTGTAATTTAGTATGGAGAACAATGTCAAAGAAGAATTGCAGGACTATATTTATGCTACAAAAAAGTATTGCGACTCTTTGCACGTATTCCTTAAGACAGCCATATAGGTCCATTATTCGCTCAGTTTAATTTTCTCCCATTTTGTTAACATTATGAGCTAAACCTTGTCACGATATATAAAGAAATCGTTAAAGGAGGCTACAGTGCATTTATTCATTTCGGTAACTTAAGCAAACCACATAAAATCTATTATGACATTAGAGAGCGTGAAACTTGGGCTGTCCCCTTATCACGAGCCAATCATGGAAGAGACCGGCTACCATACCGTATATTATTACTGCTTAACAATCTTGAAGGGGAAAACAATAATTCAAATACTACTTCACGCCAAATGTTAAAGGAGTATTTTTTAGCCGTGCAGCTTTATGTGAGTAATCTTATGCCACATATGTGCTTGCTTTTTATTTCATGTTACTTAGGTATGTTATATCTTTTATTTTTGTGGTGTGTGTGAAAGTCTTCCTACATACGTTTATGTACTTGAAAATCTGCATGGTTTCACCATGATACATGTTTTCTATGACTGAGTTCGTAAATGTTGGGAACTGTTCACTAAAAAAGTGCCTTCTGTGTACAAATAAAAAAGGAAGCTTTTTGTTGTGCTGTAAACTTGCAACACACATTTCAGTGTGCTATGCGTTTTTTTTCCTTGAATGGTAATCGATATGTATATCGATGTATTGCAGTTTTTGTGTACGTGTGTTGTCTCCTGCCAAATTCTGTAGAGGCAGGGGCCTTCATCAAGCCGCTATGATAGCGGCTTTTTGCTCCTGTCCTAGCATTTGTTTCATAATGAATGCTGAAATGAAGAATCTGAAAATCTGAATCTGAAAGCTGCGATAGTGAATAGCTGGGATGCGTAAGTTTTCTTTGTCTGCTTTTCTGTTATTTCCCAGACTGTTTCTGATGAGAAACAACACACAATCTCTGTGAAGCGTAATTTTCCGACAATTCATACACTTTCTTTCTTGCACAACGCCATAGAATGAGTGAAAGAACGCTACATTAGCTGCCGTTTTTCGGCACAATGATACGTTTTACTGTTGTTCTACGCAGCTACTGCTAATATCCCACCGTGTCGATAGATTCATACGCTACATTAAACAATATCATCATAGCGACTATTTTACTATGTATTTGAAGCAAATAAAGTAAATATTAGATAAGGTAATAGAGCAAGACTTGTACCAAATTGCCCTCTCCACACCACAGCACAGCGCTAATTGAGATTTACAGAAAAAGCATGCGAAACAAATAGCCTTGGCAACCATAGTGGCCTCGTACGATTCATCTTAAAATCTCGGTACACTCGAATGAAGGATGCAGAAAAATTAGAGATACCCTCTCAGTGAAGACAAACAGGCGAGGAATGAAAAATATACGCAGAAGGCCAACATGCGCCTCCTTTGACACGGAATGAAGCTGCAAGCGAGCGACACAAGGCAGCCCAAAAGATCATGCCCTTCGCAGCGAGATCGGGCTATAAGTAGCAGCACTTTCCTCGTGCAAACGTGGATATGCGGTTAGCGGCGCGTATACAAATACACGCACCGGTGCCTCGTTGCGTGCGGTGTGAGCCAATTGGCGGCGGATAAAATGCATTGACTACAGTTTACTGTTAATATCTACGCTCTTCTCTACTGAATATGTAGACGACGTCTATGCAACGTTAACATTATCCACGAGTAAAGCGCATTCTACCTTTCATATCAATGTTCACCCTGCGTGACTCTCTCTACGCTTACGCACTAAATCACGCCTTCGCTGCGCTGTCTGTACGTGGTTAGCTTGTGTTACGCGTGCTACGCACTCCAGTAGCGTGACTGAACAATCTATTTATTTCTTCGTAATTTTTCGTTCGTAAAGAACATGTTTTCTTAGTTTCACCGAGATATGCCTGTGCAATGAATGTTTCAGTTTTCGCTTGCAGGGCTTTTGTAAGTTACTCCGTAAGCTTTCTCGTTCTAGTTACGCATGAGCGTTTACCTGTTTTGTTCCTGATAATACGTTTCTTGTTTTTTGTAAGTTGTTTGATAGTACTCTATCTGTAAGAGAGGAAGGCGTGAGATTTCTGTGATTTCAGTTTGTATATATTCATGTGTCTTCCCAAATAAAGTGGTTTGAAATTCGCGCTCAAGTTGTCTAGGGCTCTTCCTTTTTTTTCGTTTTTAGTGCTAAGATTTCGAAGTTATGCTTCATAATGTGTTATATTGACTCTTTGGCTCGTTGCGGCATCACGCTCTTGCAGAGATCGATGATGTCCTCGACATAGCGCTAAATGCTTTACCTGGCTCCTGCGCCCGCTTACGCAAGCGTTGAGTGCTGGTAGCTTGGTGCGCATTTCGATGCGATTTGCCGTACTGCTGCTCATGCCAACAACCGCATCCGACGCATGTTCAACAGGCTCTACCGCACGTTGCGACGACTCGTACGGTGCGTGGGCATCCAACTTGCCGAATGTAGAAAGAGAGAGAAAAAATACAAGATAGGTAAGGAGCTTAACTAGTGTCATGAATATATTACGAGGACTAAGTTCTTCACGCTTATTTTGTGTGCCATGCGAAAAAAACTGCACTGAGAGACGATGTGTTAAAAATACACGACGTTTTGAACGGAACACAGAAAGACACCTAAACACAAATGTACATCAACTTGAGGACCAAGCTAAGCTAATGAGAATAATACGCGTGAGTTTAAGGTGGAACTTTCCAGAACCTCATGATGCGATAGAAGGGCCTACGAATGCGGAAGTGCAGGGCAGTGGCAGCGACAGGCGATGGGGAGTGGTTTGCTTAATGTGTGACACTGTGGCGACGAGGATGCCTGACCGTGTCGGTCTGACTACAGAGCAGTCAACCTGCATCGGTCAACCTGCATGCCTGCTGCATGCAGGCCAGCCCACGCAACGAACAGCTTGCGCCTAGACGCGATGCTCGGCGCAACCATGTATCGTTAGCCAGGCAACGTCCGTCGCTGTGCCGAACGGCTGACCGCGGAGACGCTTCACTGAGATCCGCTATGTCCTCGGCAAGAAAGAGAACAGCAAGCCGGGTCACGCCCCGAAATTAAGTGAACGAGCCGACGGTTAGAAGCGCTTATTTATATGATTTGAACGTGAACAATATGATCATGATATATCTTCTTTCTTTTCGAATTCTTCATCTTCTTCTCCTTTATCTTCCTGCTTCTACATCTTTCCGGGTCCTCAAGTATCCGCACTTATACGCAGCCTTCCAGTGGATAAACCATCATCGTGGGTCTTCGAATAAGCTTATAGTCAGGAGACTTCAAAAAGTGATTCTTTCGTCTACTTCAGAAATATGTCATACAGACGCGTGCACTTTGGCACATCAGATAGGAAAAAATCCTTGGGCAGGAGACGCCAGCATGCGCAGTGGCAGCGTCAACGGCGCCACCGATGCCTGATTTGCGTGTACGTGCGATTTTAAAAGGCTCCACAATTAATAAAATTGGACAGCCCAATCCACAAGCGGAATCAGAATGCCGAATTCGGCGCTATCGAGTTACATGCAAATAAAGAGGTCACTTTCTTGTTCTTTTCGTGAAACTACCCCTAATTAAATTGGACGATGTTTAGATAATTATTACTGACGCACTTACGTAATCAAACCTGTGACGCGTAGCACGACGTGATATCATTGGTGGCTTGGTGGTTCCAACTCATTATCATCACTGATATGTCGTTGAAACCAGTATCGATGTAATGATAGGTTCCCCACGCTGTTATAAGCTTGCGGAAATTTCTGAATTATTGTGATCCCTCTTATGTGAAAATTCATAAGTCCTGTCATCAAACATTTCAGGGTTGTCAGATTGCGCCAAAAACAACAAATCAAAACCCAATCGTGTTGAAATTAGCAAAGCTGGTGCACAATCTTTTTTTTTTATTCTTGGTAAGGAAGTTTCTTTTCTGTTTTATTCGTTTCAAAATAAAAAAGAGGTCAAAATTCAGGCAAAAAATACCGCATACGTGCTTTGCACTACTGAATTCGTCAGTCGATCTTGTCATCAAATAGCACGTACATATAATTTCTTGGTGTACGTATAAATTTGTTTGCATGCGAAAGTTAATACGACAGCCTCACAATTTCTACGAACTGTCTTATTCTCAAGTACACAAGTTATTGTACTGAATTGAAGTCTGTAGCGTATGCTAGGGGCCTAAGTGCTTTTGAACGGACAATCACATTCAGAACCCCATTCTTATTGTTACTTCAAGTGAGCAAAGTGGTAGTTTTAGATTGTATACATATTTAAAATAGGAGAGGTGAGCTGCTTTGTTGGTTGGTATTTGAGTTAAAACGACAGGGCATGCAAACATGGACTCTAGAGGGTAGTCAAGACACTGCAAACACAAACTAGAAAAGTTTACTTTATGCTAGAAACCAGAGAAGGCAAGGGAACATATCGATCAAGACGGCATGCCTGTTGGTCTATGTGAGAGATAAATGCTCAGCATTTGATTTCTTCGTTGAGTTATTCGATAGTTGGCTCACACGCGCACTACCAGATGTCGATAAGCCAAGCCTCAACCATTAGATGCATTTCATCATTTCTGTGCTTGTACAAAACTGCATGATTCGAATTAGGCATACGTGTACGTCGTGATATAAAAATAGACTTAATGATGGGCCTCTGGTTACCTGTCTTAAATGTTCCGTTAGTCTGCCTTCTCATTGTTAGTTGGCATTTGAAGTGTCCTGGCTCACCTGTGGCCATGTTTGCATGCCCAGTCTTCTCAACATGTATGTATATAATGCGTAAGAAAAATAGGTTATTGACAGAGTATTAAGAAGTCAAATCTACGTCAAGTGTAAAATGTTGTTTCATTTTTCTTCTGTTAGACTTCTTGCTTAACATTGACTGGGCATTATTTTGGAACCTGCTGATGGGGTATGAGATATAGATACACAAAGCAGCAGCTGTTAGCATGCTTTCAAGACTGATACCTCATGTGGCCAAGAAAGTAAAGTTGTTTCACATGGGGCATGGTAAAAAAGTGAATTGCTGCTAATATTTTTTTGGTTTTCTTGGCAGACAATCTACAATAACTGGCCCAAAAGTGGATAGAAGGCAGTACAAATGGACACACAGAAGCCATCGGGCTGCCTCAGAAACTGTGACTGAGCATTAACCTGTAAGTAATTGCGAGTTCATGGTCTTGTCATGGTAGTCCGTGAAGGTTTTGTGGCCATTTGCAATATTTTCTAAAACTGGTGCTTTGATGCCTCAATGTGGGAAAAAGTTTTTCCAGCATTATCTTTAGGCAAAACTTTCTAATACAACAGAGGTCTTTCAAACCATTTGCTGAGAATTGGAGTTATGGGCGAAAAATAACTGACACATGATTGTTGCTTCCTGCTTTTACCACAGTCTTTTTTTTGTCAGCGATATTTCATGGCTATCGTATCGAATCAACTTTTGTTTTAATTTATGGTAATGTTGGTCGTGAGGAAACATGGCAAAATGGTACTCGGCTGCTGACCCGCAGGTAGCGGGATTGAGTCCCGGCTGCGGCGGCTGCGTTTTCGTCGGAGGCGGAAATGTTGTGGGCCCGTGTGCTCAGATTTGGGGCACGTAAAAAACCCCAATCTCATGGTTCGGCTAAGCAGTTATTACCTGCCCTAAGTAGATATAAACTTTTAAAACTTGATGATAGAAATAACTAGACGAATAAGGAGGGGGTGGAGCACATTTGGCAAAGACTCTCAAATTATGACAGGAAGATTGCCACTATCCCTCAAAAATAATGTATATAACAGCTGCATCTTTCCGATACTTAGCTACGGAGCAGAAACCTGGAGACTTGCAAAGAGGGTTCAGCTTAAATTGAGGACGACGCATCGAGAAATGGAAAGGAAATGTTACGTGTAAACTTAAGAGATAAAAAGAGGACAGAGTGATTTAGGGAACAAACGGAGACTAAGGATATCGTAGTTAAAATAAAAAAAGAAATGGACATTGGCTGGGCATGTAGCACGTAGACAGGATAACCGCTGGTCATTAAAGGTAACTAACTAGATTCCCAGAGAAAGCAATCGGGTTAGGGGGAGATAGAAGTTGGCGGGCAGGTCAGATTAAGAAGCTTGCGAGGCTAAGAAGCAGGGGCAAGCACAGGACCGAGTTAACTGGCGGAACATGAGAGAGGCCTTTGTCCTGCAAAGGACGTAGTCAGGCTGATGATGATGGAAGAACCCCAGATGGTCGAAATTTCCGGAGCCCTCCACTACGGTGTCTCTCATAATCAAATTGTCATGGGGGTGAGAGAATGATTGAAATAAATATATTTACAAAATATACAGGGAGAGTCAGAGGCAGCTGCAGCCAAGATGGAGAAACAGCAGCAACAACACGCGCACGGTCGCTTTCATCGTCTTCGTCGTCTATGACGCTCTTTTGCTGCCGATGTCGTGTAACATATAACCCTCCGCGGCTGGCAGCGCCGGCTCGGCGCCTAAAGAAGAGTAGGATCATATGCGGAGATTTGGTTTCAGGCGGGTCACGTGACGACGTCCGGGGCGAGTGCGGACGGCGACGACTGTCTGTCCAATTGAGCAATTTCGTATGTGACCTTGGTATGCCGACGTAAACCCTTGTAAGGCCCCGAGTAGCGAGACAGGAGCATCGAAGAGAGACCAACCTGGCGGGATGGTGTCTAGAGGAGGACCACTGAACCTGGAGAGTAGGAAACTATTCTGTGATGGCTATCGTAGCGGGCCTTCTGAGAGAGCTCCGAGCCAAGTAGTAGTTTGCGTGCGATTTGGCGGGCCACTTGAGCCCGAGTAGTGGCATCCCGGGCGTACTCTGTAACCGTTTGCATAGTTGATGGGAGAAGAGTCTCGGAGGGTAACGCTGGATTGCGGCCGAACAATAAATATAAGGGGGAGAAGCCAGTGGTGTCGTGGCATGACGAATTGTACGCGAATATAACATAAAACAAAGTACTATCCCAATCAAGGTGATCTTTGGAAACGTACATGAAGAGCATTGTTGTCAGGGTTCGATTTAGGCATTCGGTAAGACCATTCGTTTGTGGGATAGAGGCCGTAGTGAGCATGTTACACGTCGAACACGAGCGAAGGATGTCACTTATTACTTTTGAAAGAAATGTGCGACCACGATCGGTCAGCAGCTGTCGAGGAGTACCATGGTGAAGAATTACGTCATGAAGCCAGAAGCCCACGACGTCAGTGGCACAGCTTGTCGGTAGCGCTCGTGTGATAGCGTATCTTGTGGCGTAATCAGTGGCTAAGGCTATCCACTTGTTTTTTTTATTCAGATACCCTAAAGGCCCCGAAGGGCATTACACAGGGGGGGGGGGGGGGAGAACAATGTGTTAAGTACATTTCAATTCAAGAGCAAACACAGTCAAGAGCGGGCATGTAACAAAAAACGGTAGAAAAGCAAACAAACAAACAAAAATAAATGGAAAAGAAATACAAAGCAAGCACACATAGTACATGGTTCATGGCTCTGATAATAAAAATCGCTTCAAGTGGCTTACAAACAAATCGTGATTATGAATTTTTTGTGAGAAGTAGGAAATGGTCGAACGAGATCTTCAAGACCAACGCGGTGGAAGGGAACAGTGAGTATGTCTATTGGTTGGAGTGGACTAGCTGGAGGCAAGGTGGCATGTTTGGAGCGCTGGCAGGACTCACGGGCAGCAACGTATTGGCGCACAGAACGGTAAAGGCCTGGCCAGAAGAATCTACGCTGCACTTGATCGTACGTGCGCGTGACCCCGACATGTCCCGTGGTTGGGGCGTCGTGAAGCTGTTCAAGTACAGCGAAACGGAGTGTCACAGGAACTACTAGTAGTAGCTCAGGTCCCTCGGGACTGGTGTTGCGTCGGTAAAGAATGCCATCGCGTAGAACGAACAAGTGTAGTGACGGGTCTACGAGGGCAAACGTAGACTCTGCATGATAGACCGCAGGTGGACATCGCTGAGCTGTTCCTTGCGTATGTCGGTGAAAGCCGACATGGCGAAGACACAAGTGTCCGAATCATGTTCTGAAAGGTCAGGTGGGTCCACGGGGTGACGGGGTAGACAGTCGGCATCTTGGTGCATTAGGCCAGATTTGTATGCCAAGTCAAAGCTGCATTCTTGTAGTTTCCAGGCCCAACGGCCAAGTCGTCCAGTTGGATTGTTAAGGGACGACAGCCCGCACAAGGCATGTTGATCTGTAATTACCGAAAAGGTGGGGCCAAACAAGTATGGTCGAAATTTTCCGACTGCCCAGACTAGTGCGAGGCACTCACGCTCTGTATTGGAAAATGTGCCCTCCGAATGAGAAAGGAGGTGACTGGCATAAGCAATGACGCGATCCTGTCCTCGTTGCCGCTGGGCGAGAACAGCACCAATTCCATGTCTGCTGGCATCGGTACGAACTTCAGTATGGGCTGACGGGTCGAAATGGGCGAAGATGGGTGGTGAAGTAAGTAATGTTGTAAGGGTGCTGAAGGCAGTTGCTTGGTCAGTACCCCGATAAAAAGGCATGTCTTCTTCAGTAGCTGCGTAAGTGGTCGGGCATTGTCAGCAAAATTCTTTGCGAAACGTCGAAAGTAAGAACAAAGGCCGATAAAACTGCGTACATCTTTTGCGGAACGTGGTATGAAAAAATCTTTGAAAACTCGAACTTTGTCAGGATCAAGTTGCACGACTCGAGCACTAACAAGGTGGCCCAGCACAGTGATATCCCGACGGCCAAAGCGACATATGGAAGAGTTGAGCTGAATTCCTGCTGTCCGGAAAACCTCAAGAACAGTCGTTAGGCGGCTAAGGTGACTTTCAATTGTAAGTGAAAATAGGATGACGTCATCGAGATAGCACAGGCACGTGCAACATTTGTATCCACGCAGGAGAGAGTCCATCATCCTTTCAAATGTAGCTGGGGCATTACACAATCCGAATGGCATAACCTCGAACTCGAAAAGTCCATCCGGTGTGGTGAATGCGGTTTTCTCATGGTCTCGATGATCGACAGAAATCTGCCAGTATCCTGATCGCAAGTCAATAGATGAAAAGTTGGCAGACCCATGTAGGCAGTCGAGAGCATCGTCAATCCGCAGCAGTGAATACACGGCCCACGTGTTACTTTGTTTAAGTGACAGTATAGTCTACGCAGAAGCGCCAGCTGCCATCCTTCTTCTTGACTAGCACGACCGGCGATCCTATGGACTGCACGAAGGTTTGATGATGTTTTTTGTCAGCATTTCTTCAACTTCGTGTTGGGTAACTTGTCGCTCAGTATTAGACACGCGATAAGGACGTCATCGGATGGGGCTGGTGCATCCAGTGTTATTTTTATGAGTTACAAAGGATGTCTGACCCAAAGGGCGGTCTTAAAAATAAAAGATGTCGCGGTAGGATATCAGCAGGTGTCGCATATCAGCTGTCTGTGCTGGAAGAAGTTCCGGGGCGATCATCTTGTCGGTGGTGGCATCCGCTGTGCTATTCGAGGATGAGAACGAAGCAGAGGACGAATAAGATTCAGCAATGAATGCTGACATGGCAGCATCTATAGAAGAAGCTTTTGCCAAAGTCATACCATCTGGGATAACTTGAGCGCACCAGCTGAAGTATAGGATCGGAAGAGATGCTGTATTTCCCGTGACTCAAAAGTGTGTGAGGCGCGACAACATTTCTTGCCAGCAGAACGTCAGCAATAGATGTCAACATGCAGCCACCATCGGGAACAGGAGGGACAGATCTCAGGTTCACCTAAGTAACGGCTTGAAGTGCTAAGCGAACGTGATCTGCAGAACACAGACGAGGTTGAGCTGGTGTTGGGTCATCATGGTAACACGGTAAATCAAGTTGAAGCATGCCGGTTCCACAATCGATAAGGGCAGAGTGGGCGGATAAAAAGTTCATGCCGAGGATAAGCTCATGGGAACATTTCTCAAGCAAAGCAAATAGCACTCTCGTGGAGCGATCAGCCACACTAATACGCGCGGAGCACATTCGAAGCACGGGAAACAAGCCGCCGTCGGCGACCTGGATGAGTGGTACTGTGGGTGGTGTTAAAACTTTCCTAAGGCGGCAACGCAGTTTTGAATTCATCACTGATATGTGAGCCCCTGTGTCCACAAGTGCAACAACGGGTGTGCCGTCTAAATCAACGTCAATAAGGTTGCGTCGAGTAGGCAGCATGGTCAGAAGATTTGGCGGGCAAGTGGTGGATGCAGCACCACCTCCGGGAGCTGCATCATCTGTTTTCCTGTGGCAGGTGGCCGGTCGGCGAAGTTGGTCGGCGAAATTGGGGCGAGCGAGACAACGGGCGACGGGAGAGTGGTGAACGGGACCGGTGAGCATGCGGAGGTGGAGAGCGACGACGATATGGGGGCATAGAAGGAACGTCTTCACTGGTGGCCTGAGGTGACTAGCGGTAACTTTGAAAGCGTCCATGATGTCTCTCTGGGAGATGGGTGTACCCATAGGATGCCTGATGACAATACTACTGAGTGTTACAACGGCGGGCCGCGTGTACAATACGGTGACAGTTGAAACAAATCGGGCGATCGTCCGCAGTCCTCCACTCGGCTGATTGCGAGGGCGCGCCGGAAGGTTTTGGCTTTAGGCATACGAAACAGGGGGTCGACGACGGTTGATCGGCTGAGAGGGAGCTGTAGTGCACTCGGAGGCCAGTCCATCATTGGAAAGCTCTTGTCGCACTATGGCATGTGCCAGTGGCACCATCTGAGGGCTAGAGTCACAGGCATGGGAGCACGTGGTTGCAGGAGAGAGAGCTCCAAGTTCACGTCTGATGATCTTGGTCGCGTGCTCGGCAGTTAACGGCGTCTGTAGCGCAGGCCGTCTTTGCACGACCAGGTTGCTGCTGTGTTTGGTAGTCGAGTGAAATTATGGGCGATCCGTCGACTTTTTGCGGCCTCAAAACGCTGGCCCTCCTTCATCATGGCATTGACCGTGTTGCAGTCCTTGTATATGAGAAGGTTGAATGCATCATTTGCAATGCCTTTCAATATGTGTGCTACCTTTTCGGTTTCTTCCACGGCAATGTCTGCTTTTTGGCAAAGGGCAAGCACGTCCTGTATGTAAGTCACGTAGGACTCTGATGACGTTTGCGCACTAGATGCCAACTCCTTCTTGGCCGCTGCCTTTCTACCCACAGACTTGTCGAAAAGGGCGCGCATCTTTTCTTTGTACGCATCCCAGCTTCCAATTTGATCTTTGTGGTTCTCGAATCACACTTTTGCTGTTCCTTTCAAGTAGAACAGGATATTGGTTAACATAAGAGTTTCATCCCAGCGGTAGTTGTTACTTGTACGTTCGTACAACGGCAACCATTTTTCAATGTCGACATCATTCGTGCCACAGAACGTACCAGGTTCTTTTAGCTGTGGAAGAACAATAGTTGTTGTTGTCGCCTCGGCGGGAGCGGGTCCCTGGTTCACCACGGTGGCGAAATCCAAGCGTCGGCCACTGCGGAGCTCCATTAAATCATGTTGTACCCCGCACCACCACCAAATGTCACGGTGGTGAGAAAATAATTGAAATAAATATATTTACAAAATATACAGGAAGAGTCCGAGGCAGCTACCACCAAGATGGAAGAAAAACAGCAACAACAACACGAACACGGTCGCTTTCATCGTCTTCGTCGTCTATGATGCTCTTTCGTTGCCGATGTCGCGTAACAAATAGTGGTTTTGGGACGTTAAACCCCTAATATCAGTCAACGAAAACATGGCAAAATGCATTGTTTTTTGTACATTTTTACAAGAGTAATTTTTTCTTGTAGAATAAAACTGCATTGTTTGTTTTATGGTCATTCAACAAGTTAAAATACTTCTGACTCTGAAAGTTGAAGACGCAATCACACATTTTTACGCTTGGTTCTTTGGCAGATAAGACAGTAAGTAATGCATGAACGTAAAGGGTGAGCAATAAACTGAGAAGAAAGGCTTAATGTTCGTATCTTAAAATTCTATCAAACACTAGATGACTATTGTCCTAATATGGCAGAAGTTAAGATTATGATAGGCAAGAGGGGCTTGATTGAGAGTTAAATCACAAAAGAAAGTTTGTTTTTGGAGCCAATCAAGATTTTTAAGATTAGGTTGTTTTGAATGTTGGAACAAAAATCGCTTGTTTAAGTAATGGCAGTAACCTTGATACGGCTTGCTGCTCTTGTAAATGGCGGTCCTCTTGCCGAATCACTCATTTTTAGCATCATGGACATAGTGTTAATACACCGTTAGGCAGCGAGACCTTCGCTTATAGCCTTCTCCTCTGCAGCTTAAGTTTTGCACCCAGTATCATCACAATAGAAGCACTTGTTACAGTTGAGGATTTGTAATGATTGTGTGGATATATCTGCCCGCAAAAAAAACATTTAACGAATGTTAACCCTTGTTATTCGACAACAGAACTTTTCTTTACCGAGGCAGTAAACTGGATCAAGATTGCTGCCACAACTTAGACAAATTATTTTATTCAAACATCGGCTCGAACAACAGACCTAATTTAGCCATACGACCCTCATTCAAGCCTCCAACTTCATGCTAGCTGTTGTCGTAATAAGATGTACGACTGTCATGTAGTGTTAATGGGAGTTAAACTATCTATGGAAGCCCTGCTTCTTGATTTAATGCTCACTATCTGTGTTGATGCATTATTCATTGTCTTCATCAGACTAATACCTCCACCATAATGTTATGAATATGGCGACGTGTACCTATGCAGCACTCTCTCACGCGCAGTGACAGAGTGCTCGCTACAAAAACGACAACAAATTCCTAATCCTCTTATCTCACAGCTCCCGTTTCTCGCTCCAAAGGTGCCGTTACAATATGTTCCCTGCCGCACGTAGGCTGTTGCAGTGGTCTACAATATGCTTTTTCTTGTGTAAGATTTTAGAATATTGTGACGACGCGGGATTGACGAGCACACAAAGCACGTCAAACAAATATGCTTTATCGATCGCAGGAAACAGACTGCAACGACTTCTTGACTTTTGCCCTCGGCCAAGGACACTCGCGCTGCTTCGTTGTCTTCACCACTGGCACATTCGCGTGGCATTATAATTCGAAATTTTTTGCTCACCTCAAATAACTCTCCATGGTGTTACTAGTCACAGAATTTGTAACTGCCGCACCATGGCACTAATAAGGTGGATTTTTTATGCTAGTCTACGAATTCTTTTGTAGTTAGATTATAGTGTGATTAACGTTGAGTTCTTGTCTACTATAGCAATAGGTCTTTGTGGCATCCTGCTACTTTTTCTGCATGTGATTAGTTCTTGTCCAGGAATACCGTCTGCTTTTGTGATTAATGAAGTAGGGGTGTGAACAGAGATGATGTACTTAATAGGCACCAGAAAGGTTTAAGCTCTGAACATTGCTGCTGCTACAATTTCTTTTTTGTGTACTTCCTGTTCAGACATGCAGAAAGGAGCCAAGTGGAGCTGTTCATAAGCCATGCACACAGTTTCATAAATGGGCTTTCAGCACTTCTGACAATTATGTTTTTAAAACATCTAGCAAAGTTGTGTTCATAGAAGCGTGGAGTAGTGCATTTCATTGTTCACTTGCCATGCTGCCACAGGTATCATTCACACATATGCAAGATAACTCAACACAGTGCATAACAGTGCATACACACAAACTACCAAAACATACACTCGGGATTTGTGAGTGAGAGAGAACTCTTTATTGAAATGCAGAGAGCTTAGCCAGCATGTAAAATTCGCTGACTTGCTACTCTGAGTGGGGAAGGGAATCGAGGATTAGAAGTACAAATAAGAGAGAGAGAGAGAAAAAAAGACAAATTGAATATATAGATGATAGCATGAAAAGAAAACAAAGGAAAAGCCACCTCTTTGACCAATGAATGAGGACATGCGTTAATAGTTTTTTCGCGGTGCCAAGCTGCAGCTACAGCTTGTCTAGCTGACCGATGCTGTCAAAGTATGCAAACAAAAGTTTCATTGCACGCTTCTGTAAATTGGCGCAGGCTAAAGGTCCCAATATACAGTCAAGGGAGAGAGTTTTCTCGGTTGTAATGCATGCAATGTTCATAGAGCGCACGCTCCTCAGCATTCCTTCTCCACTCAAATATAAATTTGTGGCTGGATTTGTGGCTTAACTGTAAATTGTTCACTCGGACCTTGCACAACTAATGATAACAAAATGACATGAAAGCTTTGCTATGTACGCAGGTAGCGTTCTCAGTATATGCTGGCAATAAGTGTGCAAAGTTCAAACAGTGCACTGGTCACATATTTTCTTGTAAATATCTATAGATAGAAAGCCGGGGTTGTTGGAAGCTGATACATGGTAACGAAAGGACCGCGACTCCAAAACTTTTCTGTTTTCTGACCTTTGTACACGGGGTGGCATAGTCAAATTGATCAGGCACCTGCTCTGTCTTGTCACTCAGCAGCGTTCAACAAGTTCTGTGTGAGAACATGTTGCATGGAAACCTTTACTAACACCCCCCAACACCCCCCTTGCAATCTTTAGGTTCTGGTGACCAGTTTTTATTTGTTTTGTCCATGGAAGTTGCGTCGCAATCTTTGCAATATACTTTACCGATGACCTCACGGAAATGTTCAGTGCTTATCGGTATACCTTGGGATATACGTTCACGGACCGCAGACCTGCGCATGATCGGAGGAAGGTCTTCTACAAAGTACAGTGGGGTATTGCAACGCCACTCCTATTGGCAAAGTGGCAGAGAGAGTTCACAGGTTTAAAAACTGCAAAGGGGGATGCAGCTATTGCCACCAGTGCAGCGTATTCCAAGACTGCGTTTAACTGCTGGACATAACTTCTATATAAACAGGCCTATAGATAAATCAGAGAATACTAGGAATATCAATTTATTTGTTGTTAACCATTAGCTTGCGAAAACAACATGCTCACGGGGATGTATACTGTTAAATAACTGGTGAACCTTCACTGACTTGTTACCAACATATGCTGCAACTGCCACCTGCATAGGTTGGAACATTTCTATGCAACTTTATTATATGCGAGCCGGAGTAAAATTTTTACACTCAGTATTTCACGTAGGTTGGAACATTTTTGCATGTTCAGATTGACTCAACAAAAAAAATCTGCAGAATGGGAAAGGGAGGATGCCGTGTGAACTTAGCCCGGGTAAATTTTTGGCCTTGTTGGTGTAATATTTTCATAAAGTTCAGCGTAGCACTTCTAATTACAATAATGGGACAGGCTTGTGTATGTTCGGCCTGTCCCATCTCCGTCATTTCAGTGCCGCGATTAGCTGTATAAACATGTAACGTGCTCTTTTTGCCTTCGTTTGCTCCACACTCCATTCTTGTGTTCTTTGTGTATAGTATTGTTTAACTGGACTCCTGTTCATTTTGTTGTGTACATAACAAGCAGGTACTTTAGGGATCTAGTCATGAATGACTGCATTGATTCCACAAAATCAAATTACCTTTGCAAAAGATGCTGTAGTTGTAATCATTCTTGAACCCTGTGTTCACTTGCAGATGAAGGTGTACCCAGAAACTAAATCAACAGCGTGTCCAGCCAACAAAACTTTCCGTCAAACATTACAAATAACTCACAGTCACAGGCACGCAGAACATAAATAAAACCCTCTATTGCTATATTTTGCAAGCAGGCTGCATGGCACAGCTGTGGTGCGGCATACTGTTGTGCAGAACAATACAGCAGACTCTTGTGCAGAACAAAATTAGAAGACTGTTGTGAGGAACAATACAAACATTTTTGTATTAGTTGCAATAACATACCGAATACGTAAAAACGCCTTGTTAGCAGGAAACTGTCGTAATATGATCATGGAAGATTATCTGTCGCCTTAATAGAGTGACGGGTTCTGTAGTAACTTTGCGGAAACATGACTTCCGTGAAGAGGCTACGTCTAAGAACTATAGTTTTATTCTTGCTCAAAGAATTTTTCGGCACCGCTATACCTTCAGAATTATCCGTGAAGTAGGGTACTTATTTTTTACCGTGTAGCATGTAGTCAAGTTCTACATGACATGCATATCGTGATTATCACGTTTGGATTAGTCAATTACCGCCATCGTCCACTCACGTCATGTATTACCGAATTTGCTGTTTGTGAAGCTACCAAAGCGTCCGCGAACACACTATGAGCGTAGCGTATAGTCATGTTTTACATGACCCGTATGTCGTGATTATTATTTTAAGTGCGTCATTTACCTTCGTCGTCCATTCACGTCACGTAATACTGAATTTGCTATATGTGAAGCTAAAGAAACTGCCACGAGCGCGCTATCAGCGTAGCAAGCAGCCATTTGTACATGACCCGCGTATTATTATTATCATGTTTGGACATGTTATTTACCTTCGTCGTTCATTCACGTGATTTAGTACCAAGTTTTGGCATATGTGAAACAAGCGATAAGGCCGCGAGCGCGCTATGAGTGTAGCATGCAAGAATGTTTCACACTTGACACGCATATAGTGGTTATTATGTTTGGATATGTCACTTACCTTCGTCATTCATTCACGTGATGTACTCAGTTGAAATTCCCACCAGTGTGTCTAGTGCGTCCTGGGGGGATCTGTTGGATACACCACAACACACTGCTGTGTTGTGGAGTATACACCAGCCTGGTGTGCTGTGTGCTGGTGGGAACGCTGACCCACTCTGATTTGTCCTAGTGGGATGTGTATTGGTGTGAAAGTTGAGCCAGTGTGGTGTGTCCTGGTAGGAACGCCAACCCAGACTAGTTTGTTTTGGTGGGACATGTTCTAGCGAGATGTGTTCTGGTGGGAAGACCACACTGGCTTGGTGTGTTGTGGTTGAATGTGTTCTGGCGCACTCAAGAAATATATTTTCTCTTGGGGCTTGGACGAAGAATTTTTTTCAACCGAGTGCACTCGAACTCACACTCCATAATATTTTTCTCAAGCAGACTCACTCGTATTAAATCTCACCAAAATAATACTCAGCTTGGCGCTCTCAGACTCGTGGCTCATTATCTTCAGCGAGTTGACTCATGAGCACATTAACTTACAATTGGCCTTTCTAGCCATGATGTCGATGCTCCTCTATTTCCTTAGCATACATTATTGCTACTCAGAATTAACACTGAAATTGAAAACATGTATAACAAAATGTGGTCTCATTTCGAAGTTTTGGTCTCATTTGGAATTTGGTCGCATTTCGGAGAGTACACTAGGCCCTTGACAAACAAATCGAAACTCATATTGGCCCATGCAGCCGATAGACGCAATACCGCAATATCGAAGTACTATATAGTCATGCTTCTTGTAGTGTTATTTTAAAAATGGGGCATACTTGCGATGTTACCCAAGCTTTGTTAAATTGCCCACATCCGTAAGCCAACCCTCATAATAGAGCTTATCTCATCGAGATAGAACAGCTCACATTATTTGCAAACTCTGTGTCTGTATGCAACCAAAATTGCTCTTGTAGCACATGCATGTCCATTCACCCTTTACTGTTTACATGCAACACGTACAACCTACAGCAATCTTCTCAGTGCTTGTTACTATCCCCTTGTGACCTAAACATACGCCACACTGTTTACGTATCACTATAACACCACCACCTCGATATCAATACCAAACATTTTTTATGAATCGCTATTAAAACAATATTCACTGCACCCCAAAGAAATATATATTTTCGGCACCTCAACTTTTTTAGAAGCAACGATAGAAAGATTGTTAAATTCATAGTACTCACTAAGTGCTAATATGTACTATAATTGGTGCCCTCCTTAGTCCATTCTGACCTCGTAGCTTTAAACTTGAGTTATCAATAGATATTTAGTAAGGACATTTTTATTGAAAGGCAACTCCCGCAAGATATTTTTATCAAAATGACACCCTGAGAAAGACATTGTAGGCTAAGGTCAAAGAGTCACTACTGTAACTTATGCCTCTTATCAACAAGTATTTTAATTGAGTATGAACTGCCATGCACTAAAGCATGTGGGTAGGCACATACATGAACCTAGGCCGGCATAAGACTGGTAGTAATAAAGTTAAGTAGATAGGACCACAAGTCGACAGAAAAGTGGGATTCATGCATGCTCACTCAAAAATAAATTTTGTTCTTAATCTCACTTCGAACTCATCTCCAATTTTTTTCTGAAACGGACTCTTGGACTAAAGCTTCCCACAATGTTACTCACCCAATCTTACTCCGACTCAGACTTGCTGCGTGACCTGAATATGAGTTAGTTGACCCAGGAGGAAGTTTGCTGACCTATTTATGTCCCTCTCTAGTATGGTATATTCTTTTGCACAAATCACATCTTTATGTAGCACAACACAGCTAGCCTGGCCAGGTGATTTCCAGATTATAAAAGAACACAAGACAGTCTTACAATTTACTGGAAACAGAAAGTCTGAACACAATGTTGAGCTGATGACCAACAAAAAGCCAAAAAGAACAGCAACTAAAGCCATACCGTAGTGTGTATACTGTACATCTGAGTACACGGTTAATTACACTAACAGAAAACTTTTCTACAGCACTTGATATGTACACGATACTATATATTCTGCCGTATTATACTTGCCCTAAGTTACTAAAAGTAGTAAAATATTTGAAAAATTCAACAGAACATTGCGAAAGTTAGGCACTTGAATATGGGAGCACCGAAATTCTGCATTGTAATGTCTCGTAGCCTTCACATAGGAATATATACAAAACTAGACCTAAAGCGACCTTTAGTATCAAGCTCGTGTGTATGTCTGGTGCATGGCAAACACATATCTGTATATATGCCTGAGGCACACCTTCACATGGCATCCTAGGTTCGATGAGAGTATTTCATATCGTGTTCACTAGTGAAGCACATTCCACAATTCGAATAGCCATGCAATTCTTGTAAAAATGTATTAGTTTCTTTCTGTACATGAAGATTTGACTTCCTTGAGTACAAGGTCCTAAGGACTGCTATGTTGAAAGGTGATGCAGATTGCAATTAGAATAGTTCTATAAAATTCATCCACTTATATGGGGATTCAAAGCTTGCCAAAACTTTAAAAGTAGCACAAATAAATAGCTTAGAGTTTGTGAAGTTTGTATTCAAAGGTAATGATGCTAAAATTACCAGTTGCTTTTTTTTAGCATCAATTGCAAGGCAAAGTCTTCAAGGACCCTGATAGTGCACTACTAAGTATCAGTGCACTTTGAAAAATTAGGTACACATTAGTGTAAGTTCCTACTGTACCCTGACACCACGACTTGATAAAAGCTTTTCGTCACACCATCACCCAAGCTCAATATTTCGACACCATTTTGCGGTTGGCTCTGTTAGTGACGTACAAGCAGCTATTTTGTTTGTTTTGTCCTTGACATCATCAACACTGCCCATACTGGTGCACGGGACTACCACAACCACACTATCAGGTCAACATCCACCGTACACCGAGATAAGTTAATATTCTTGTCTTTGTCATGTTTGAAACCAGCTCATAGTCATCTCTATATAAAGAATATTCGTATGGCAGAGTTAGGTGAGCTTATAAAATTGGTATTGGTACCTCTTTCAAAAGACGCAAAATTGTTTTCCAAGATAATGTATTATGAAGCTTCAGCAAGCTATCCGCCTGTCTTTACGGCAGTCTATTTGTAAAACAAAATCAACAACTAGCACGTAGCTTCCAATTTGCTTACAGAGAGGCCAGAAGGCATCACTGCTAAATTTCTTAATTTATAATCCAAGATCAGCATCCCCATCGGTGACTTGAGCATCTTTCGGAGCTTTTTGACTATTTTCCAAATCACCGTAAACTTCGCTGGTTGTTGAAAAGAAAAATCATCTCTTCGAATTGGTTCATTTTCGAGCCACACAATGCCCTCAGCTAGCTGATTTGAACGTGCCTGCATAGATAAAAAGTGAAACAGAACAGCAGTAAGCTATGCGCAGAGCACAAGAAATGTACCTTTGCGATCTAGGCGAGAAACTTAAAACCAACCCCAAGGAAGTGTGGAAATACGTGAAAAATAAAAGTAATTCTAGACCCACTATTCCTGACATCATGGACGGGATAAATTACGAATCTAACACGGAAGCCAAAGCTCAGGGTTTCAATACATACTATCAGTCTGTGTTCTCGCATCCAGTTAACACATGTAGTCTATGCCAGAATGATGGCTCAGTCCCGCAAATGAACGACATAGAAATTTCCGAACGCGGTGTCGTGCTCTTGTTGGAAAAAATAAATGTTCACTCTGCTCCTGGTCCTGACTGTATATCCAACTTCGTCTTGAAAAACTGCGCAGTGTCTATCGCCCCTTTTTTAACTCTCATGTACAAAACGTCGCTTGAACAATGCGTTTTACCGGCTGATTGGAAAAATGCCAACGTAACCCCAGTATATAAAAGCGGAGATAAAACAAAAAAGTGTAACTACAGGCCCATTTCTTTGACAAGCGTGTGCTGCAAGACACTCGAACATATTATTTACACAAACTTAATGAATCATCTTCAAAGTAATAACTTCTTTTCCCCATTGCAACACGGTTTCAGGGCGGGTTTCTCGTGCGATACACAACTGGTCGAGTTCACGCACGACATTGCAGCTTCTATTAACTCAGGCCTTCAGATTGACTGTATATTTCTGGATTTCCAGAAGGCATTCGATTCCGTGTCACATGTGTTGTTGTTGCAAAAGCTTCATTGTCTAGGCATACCTAATGCCCTTCTCATGTGTATTGAGGCGTACCTTTCAGAAAGACAGCAGTGCGTGATTCTTGACGGTGTGTGCTCATCAAGCGTCGGTGTATTGTCAGGAGTGCCGCAAGGGTCAGTTTTGGGGCCCCTGCTTTTTGTTATTTTTATAAATGATATCTCCGACAATCTCTCTAGCCGTGTTCGATTGTATGCTGACGATTGCTGCATTTACAGTAACATTACCTCTGAAGCAGACTACGTTCAATTGCAGAATGACTTGAACTCCATTGTTTCTTGGTGTGATTCATGGAGAATGACACTAAATCTGTCGAAGTGTAAATTGGTGAGGTTTACGAACAAAAAACAGCCTCGGATATCAAATTACGTCATGGCCGGGGCTACCTTGCCGGTTGAAACAGAATATAAATACCTAGGGGTCATTTTTTCTGCCAACCTATCTTGGAACGCTCATATTAATTACTTAACATTAAAGGCTAGTAGAGTGCTAAATTTTTTGAGGCGCAATTTCAGACAGGCACCAACTAAGTTGAAAGAAACACTATACATATCCAATGTGCGTCCCATATTAGAATATGCCTGCAGTGCCTGGGACCCCTCAACAAAATCAAATATAGAAGCCCTGGAGCGTGTACAGGCACGCGCAGCACGCTTTGTGGCAAGCAATTATAATTTTACCATAAGATCAGCTGACATTCGTTCAGGATTGCAATGGCCTCTGTTAGCTGACCGGCGAAAATACCTACGGCTGTCCCTATTTTACAGCATATTCATGAACAAAACAGGCATCGACAAGGATCAGTATATAAGGCCACCTACCTATATGTCACCCCGTACTGACCATTCTTTAAAACTGCGTGAATACACTTCCAGGATCAACGCATTCAAATACGCCTTTTTTCCAAGAACCGCGCATGAGTGGAACGGCTTGGCAGAGGAAATTGTCTCTGCGCCTCCCTTATCTTTTGTTAAAAATTTGCACAATTTTTTGTTGAACTAATCATTATTTCACATTTCTGATGCGTTCCGTACTAATTATTTTCTTTTGTTTTTATTGCCCTGTGTTACCAATAGCACTCTTCTCTTTCAACGTTTGCTTTGTATTTGCAATTTGATGCCTTATTTATGACAGTGTTGTTTCACTTTGTTGTTTCACTTTGTTATGACTATGTTCTTTCAAACGATACAGCCTTTTATCCGCAACCATCTTTTTCGGTATATCGACTGTACTGTGTTCTTTTGCTTGTTCTCCCCCCTACAATAATGCCCGTAAGGGCGATGTAGGTACATGTATAAATATAAAATAAAAAAATATAAGACCAACAGCCCCTATTGCAAAAGCAGCGTGATGGCAGTACGCTTTTTTGGCACTTGTACGCGCTGGAGACACTGGTACACGGATATAATCACTGGCACATTGCTGGGCGCACTAAGAAAAAGCTGTGTCGCACTGGTAGGGGCGCTGGCTCAACCGCTGTGATGCTGGTGCGCACTGCAAAGCGCTGGAAGCGCTGAAATTTTCACTGGCAAGTGCTGCTTAATACTGGGGCACGCTGTTTATACCAGTGCAGCTGCAACATGCATGTTATTGTAGTGGTGCCGTTGTTTGTTTCGATGTCGTTAAATATAAAACACTTGATTCGACGGCAGGAAGAGATGCTACCCTAACCGATACCGAGCATACGTAATTTTTGCGGTGCACGTACATATCGTAACAACTATAATATACCTTTTTCACATATGGCCCTGCGTGAACCGGCCATATTCGCATCATCCGTGTATTGCTGTAACGATTCCAAGTTGCAGTATTTGTAAGCCTGGAGCTGCACGCCACTCCTAACAGTAACAGGAAATTGTTTTTGCCGCAAAGTGAACGAAACGTAAATGAGCTCTCTCGATCGCTTCGCAAGGGTTCCAAGTGGAGGCGAGAAAATAAAGCTGTCGTTCGATTCCGCGACACCAAATAAATGTACGTCTGGCCATGCTTATCCTGTCACTTACTTCAGGTAACAGTTAGAAATGTTCCAAAACTCAAATGCAGATACTTCAACCGTGCCGGCTCGCCGCGTCGAGAGCGGTCTTACCCAGTGCCCGGCCCAGCGAGCATTAAACCTGTCGTACTAGCCAAGTTGGTATATATGTTACCGGCGCTTCTTGCTTCGCATACACACAACTTTAAAGTGTGAGAATAATTGTAAAGTATAGTTTAGACATCTATGATCCTAAAGCAACTATTTTGTCTTGTGTCGATGTTCGAACTAGGAGTGCTGGCGATCCAACATTGCGCATTCAACTACGCAGGCAGTCCCCGAAAGCTGCCAGCCGCACTTAGCCGGTACTTCTCCGACTGATATGTAACAACAAGCAATTTTCATTTGGTAATTAGGTACGCCTTCATGAACTGACTCCTTCGCACACGTTTGAGCGAATTGCATTGGTATTGCTATGGGTGTTTTTTAGTTGTTGGTATGGATATAACTGCACAAGTCTGTCCACTGGCACGCCCACTGTAAACTGCCAACGGAGGCCAGAAAAACGGCTGTCGGTCGGCATCGCCTCTCCGTAAATAAATTTCTGGCATTGATTGACCTTCCACTTACTTCAGGTCGAGTTTAGGAAACAGTTAGAAATAATTCTACTGGGTAAGCTGCTTCGAAAGCAGCCTTACCCAGTGCCTCGTCCCAGCCAGGCCATCGTGCCGGCCGCGTCGGTGTACCTGCTGCCGGCACTTTTTACTTTGAGTAGGTACAATTCTAAAGTGTAATAATGACTGTAAAGTACAGTTTGGACATCCCTGAGCCTAAATTGACCATTTATCTGCGTGTGCCGTGCCCGCACAAGGAGCGTCGACGATCGATGTGTCGTGTTTTCTGCAACGTAGGCTGTCACTGAAAGCTTCCTTCTGAGCGCGGGAGCCGGTACTTGTCTGACTCGTACGTAAGAACACGCAATTCGGAGTATGTAATTTGGTACGCATTAGTGAACTAACGCATACTTCTTCAGCGGATCGCATTGGTCATTTCATCGGCGGTATCTTAGTTGCAGGTATTGATATAACTGCAAATATGTAATCTGGCACGCCGGATGTGTACTGCTACATCGTCGCTTGCGCGAACAAAATATACACAATATTCTTCCGTGTGCGTGGATATCTGCCAAACAAGACATTTAAATCATGGGTACTTGTTGACCAGTATCAAGTGCTAGAACCGACTATCAAAGTAAAAAAAATATCGGCAGCAACAGCTGGCAATCTGTGGCTGCTCCTTCAGTGAATTTGAAAATTTTCAGAAATAAGATGTAGATGCTGCAAAAAACTTTGCGCTCTCGCTAATATCCGCACTTCGTTTGGTGCCCGAAAGCGGTTCGTCACTGTCGAGTCAAGACGCAATTGTTATTTGGAAAGGAATATCATGTCATTCTTGACTTTGCGACTTGTAAACACGAAGTTGAACGGCGCCTTCTTCGGAGGAAGTCCTACAACCCTACATGCATGTTTTGGCGTGGCGTAGTGAATAAAAAAATTGGCGTGGAGTAGAGGGTAGCTAGCATACTTGGTTAGTGATGAGGAGGTAGCGAGTTCAAATCCCGTCAAGCATGGTTTTTTTTCAATTTTTTAATTTTTATTGTGAATGCGCGCTATTTTACAAATATATTTATTTGTTTATAGCAAATGGACATCCCCTTTTTAGGTCACTGAAGCCATTTTGCGCAGAGTACTGGGACGCTGCCGCTCCAGCGTCCCAGCGTCCCAGTACCTGCGCTGGGAAGGGGCTGTTACCAGCGCCATACAGGGCCCATATTCAGGCATGGCGCTGGATGCTGGTACCCAGTGGTGCTGGTTTTCGCAATAGGGGTCAAGGTGCCAAGCCAAAGGGTGGAATCCTCCAGCGGAACGCAATATCACCCTCCACAACAAAGATGGTCGTACTGCGCCCAGGGCAGACACCATCAAGTTTCTCGGCATGATCATCGAGTCCCGCGGAACCAACACCCAAACAGCCCACAAGCTCAAGACAAAGACTGAGAATGCTATATGACTCGTACGTAGAGTAGTCAACAGGCACCATGACTTCAAAGAAGACAACCTGCTGCGTCTTTAGACGCGTTTGTTTTGCACCATTTTATTTACGTTGCCGCTATACACAAATGGCTATGTGCTTAGCGCGATCAACTCAATGCGCTTATTTGCAAGGTGGTCAAACGAGCCCTTGGCCTCCCTATCACAACTCCAATGCACAACTCCTCGAGCTTTGCGTACATAACACGCTAGAAAAGATCGCCGAAGCTTGGGAACGCGTGCAATTCACCCGACTCAGCACCACGAAGGCGGGCCGCCATATTGTGCGCGAGCTCGGCTTCTTCTTCTCGAGGGCCAGGGACCCCCCAGAGTTGACTCTAATTGCCCGTGAAATCCGCAACCTTATCACGATCACTCCCATTCCGCAAAATATACACCCCGAATACAACAGAGGCAGGCACCTTGCGCGGGTTACCTCCATTCTCAAGCGCATAGACATGGATAGACATGGAAGCGCATAGACATATCTTCCTGGATGCCGCAACGGCCGTGTGCCGAGTGTTCAAAGTCGATTTTTTATGTTGTTCAAAGTGTGCTTGCGCTGTCTTTCGTGTTCTGTCGGTGCTGCTTGTTACGAAGGTGCACTATACTCAAGAGAGGACCGGCTGCTTTGTACCGTCGAGCGCTCGCCAAACTAAAAAGGGAGGTGGATGTTTCTGCTGTCGACGCTTTGTTTTTTGCTTCCCCGGCCAGGTCGCGGCGTGCCCGATCCAGGCTGTTATGCTTTCGCTCGCGTCCTCGGCTCCTCCCGCGGTTAACACCGAAAGCGCTATAGTATAATAACGTTGTGAACTAAGGTTTTTCTAGCTGGTAGACGATAAGTGAGTTTTTATTAACGTAGCGAGCCTGCTGGCGTGTCTGATTTCATTAGGCTCAAGTCTAAGCTCAGGGACGTTACGCGCGGATGAATTTTTTCCGTGAGGAAGGAGGTTAAAGCAATGTGCGCTGTGATGCTGTGAGTCGGCGGGCGACGCTCTTCACGCTATGAATCACTATATTTTTGCAATGCCGTCGGACGCCGTTCGGGGACTGCGCATGGAAGCCGTAAGTGTCGTCTGTGTGTCGCGTGCGTTGGAGTATTCCGGTGATTCGCGTTGAATTAGATCTTTGCGTATTTAATTTAGAAGAATGGAGAAGAATAACGTGGTGTCCGCGTTGGTATTTACGCGGCCTTGTTCGTTTTCTGTGCCAAAGAAGTATATGAAGAAAGTTTTATATGTTACGCGTCCTCTTTTCAACAGCTACATGATCATTAAATGTGTGTGACTACTATAAGGTAGATGTGTTTTCCTGTGTGACCAAATGTGTTTCCATCCACCGGGCACGTATAATAATAAATTACCATGATATTCAGCTTAATTAAGTGTGCGTAAACTTGACACAGCGTGCTGTAGATGCGGTTCTCAAAGCGTGCAATTATGCCTGGGTCAATACATTTTCTCTATGAGTGGCCGAATAGCCGTACCTTAGCTGTGCAAGCGCTAGGTTGAGCAGTAGTTAACTCGTTCGAGTGCAATTTTGGTGGTACTGCTTGTCCCCCCTGCTCACATATCATTGCATTCTTCTGGTTTGTAAAAGAATTGTGGGCGCTGCAGCCCGCTTTGGAGTTAAAGCTTTGCGGAATACCTATACGTCTAGAAACATTCTAAAACTAAGTTCTACCAAAACTTCCAATGACACTTTCGAATACAAGTGTAACGCTTTATCTGATATCATAAATTCTTTATGACCTCGCTGCAGATTTACAAGTGACCTGTGATATGTGCAGTGTATGAATGCCTAATTTGTTGCTCAAAACACAATAAGGTTATACATCACAATATGCGTGCCAAACGCGTGCATATGTTGCTGCTGACACGCAAACTTAGACATTGTATTTATCTAAGAATGAACAATTCTAAACTGCCGTTTTTTGAAGATGTACGCATCAGATCAATTGAATAATATCAAAAATAATGTTCACCAAGTGATTGTTGTTTATTGCCTTGCACCAACGTCACTAAAACCACCTTGTTGGTACTTAGACCACATGGTAGGATGCAAGATTCATGACGTCATATTGAATGTTAATGTCACATGATATGCAAGGTAAATTGTTATTAGCATACAGAGGCCAATAACGTTATGGCCTCATCGTTCTCATAATGAAGCAGGTTAGGCAATATGTGATTCTGCTGCCTTTACGTCATGTTGGAAAACCATTACGTTATGTAGCTATCTGCAGTGTTTGAGATCCTGGTTGCCGGTCAATATTGCAGAAGCTTGCCTGCTTCATTGTGATGGCATGGGGTTCAATATTGATGTTTTGTCTTAGCGTTTCCACTTTTCCTCCCCTATGGTCATTAGACAGCTTGTGCTGTTTGATTAGAAGTGAGGAGTAGTGCCTTTTTAGCCAACCAGAACAATTTAGATTAATGATCACTATGAAGCAGCACACAATATTCTTTTAGTGAACTCAATTTCAGGCAAATTATAAACGTCCGAATGTTAGCCGTTTGAAGGAAGCTTCATTCGTTGAACTCATGAGAATAAATGGTAGAGAAGGAAAGGCAGGGAGGTTAGCCAGACCAGCAAAGACGGTCTATCACCCTACACGGGGGAACAGGGAGATTGAAGTCCTGTCGCAGTGGTCTAGTCGCTAAGGTACTCGGTTTCTAACCCGAAGGTCGCAGGATGATATTCCGGCTTTGCTGGCTGATTTTTCGATAAAGGTGAAAATGCTGTAGGCCTGTGTTCTCAGATTTGTGTGCACGTTAAAGAACACCATGTGGTCGAAGTTTCTGGAGCCCTCCACTACCTTGGTAAAAATTCATGTGTCAGTATTGCTTTAATTTTATGCTTTATCTGCAGTGGATGCATATGTGCATACGGACATGTATATGCAGTGGTATTGAAATTTTACGGAATAAAATATTCATATGGTGCATATTGCATGGCATTTACTTAAGAAACAAATCACATGGGTATCATAACTACAGAAATGCAAATGTGCCTCTATGGATGCACTCGTGCATATATTTGGTCACCTTCAAGAACAGAATTTATTTATTGCAGGCAACAGCATTACTCACGCATACTTATCTCTTAATTACGTGCAGTCGATACAGCTAAAAGAGGGTGTCTTCATCTAAAAGTGCTAACTTCATCTTCGTGCATGAGTGAGCTGTAAAGGTGAATGAAAATTCACATGTATGACATCGACATGAAAAGCTCTGCAGCAGCATGTTTTTCGTTGTATTTATGCTGCAGCATGCCCTTTTTGTATTTCTCAGTTGCGTGCCACTAAATATATATTGGCCATGCGTTTCTAGCCATTCACTGCAATTTGGCAAGCAGTCTAGACAAACCTCACTAAAATAAATTTTTTGCACTGGTGCAGAAATTCTTCGGCACGGTCTGTCATTTTATTTGAGTGAGGCTGCTCAAGGAAATTTCCTGACAAGGTCAAGGAGCCCAAGCACCAGCGAACTCTGAACCATTGTTTCAAGCATCTGCTCGGTTCACCCTGCTTATGCGCTGTGCCTCACCAAGCTACTGGACGCTGCCTACTTATATGAAGTGCTCTCCATATTCTCCTCAGTTTGGCAGCAGTGTGTGTGGTCTTCACAGTGCTTGCCAAAATCATTTTTGCTCAGGTGAGACACTTATTTCTTGCTTTAATTGTGTTAGTATTACTGCATGCGCTCCTGCCAAGCAAGAGTACTAATGTTTCCTGTGAATTGTTTGTCATGGTAAACAGAGGATTTCAAGCACAAAATTCATACTGAACTTTGGTCCTTCAAGAAGTGTGGAACGAAGGTGGTGACAGTGTCAACGCGCTCTCTTTAGAAATAAAGGCTTTGCATGAAGAGCCTGTCGCACCTTGAAACAGGGACAAAAAACTTCCAGGTGAAAATAAGCAACTTCAGATGAAAATTGAAGAATTTACACTGTATTCAAGGTTGAACTATCCGACATCAAAGGCGTCTCAGATGAGGGTTTTCTTTTGACGCTGTCCGAAATTTTTGGGCGATGATAGAAAAACCATTACTCGTGATGATATTGACACGGCAGACAGAGTAGAAACAAACAAGCCTAGTTTGAAAAAAAATAGTAGTGCATTATGAACGATGTTACAAATGAAATGTTCTGGATAAGACAAAAAACTTACGTCTGTCTACAGTGGCCTTTCCTTTAGATCAACTAGTCCTATTTATGTCAACGAACACTTGACAAGACAAGGTAAGCAGTTAGTGAGAGCACGAATGCAAAAAAAAGCAAGTTGGATGGACGTTCATTTGGATGCAAAGCACAAAATTTATTGCAAAAAAATTGAAAACATTAGCAATTTTAAAGACTGCCTTCTTAGAAGATCTGGCGAAACGCTGTGTTGATGTCTTCAGAGCCACTTTTCTTGAGCTTGCAATGTCAGTAAACTATGACTGACATGGCAGAATTTTGATACCTAGATAGTGAAAAATTGATACCTAGATAGTGAAAAAGGCCACCAGCTATCTTCAATGCCTTTATCTTAAATGCTCTTAGCATTATAAATAAGACTAGTAGCCTGTGTCTCTATTTTGATGACATGCCAGTAAAATTTGATGCCATTCTTTTGACATAATCCTTGTATTTTTTGTGCGATGTAGCCCACCAAGAATACCAGGGTACAATTATCATGGCATTGTGTAGTTCATGAAATGGGGAAAAGGAATAGCGCTGTACATCTAACGTTAACTTTTGGCCGATGTCAATAGACTTCCGTGTGTTAAGCCCTGTGTTTAGTGTCTAGTAGTATGACTTGGGGGTTTTGTTTTGCAGCAATTAGCACACCTCCATTAGGTCATAAGTAGGAATTTTGAGTTTCTGGAAACTAGGTAACTTGATTTTTCGGTCACAGATGCACAGACGATTTTTCGCTCACAACCAATGGGGCAGACGCCGGCGGTGGGTTTTCTGCGACACGAGCTCTTCAACGCTATCATGTTAAAAAGCTGACATAGGCAGCATTCACCAAATGAATGCAAAGAATAAAGTCAAGTGTCCTAGCAGGAATGGAAACCTAGTACTCTGCTTGGTAATGAAGTATTCTACCACAGAGCCATACCCGGCCTCGGTTATACTTTCCAAATAGTCTCAAATGTTTGTGTAACATCAACTGTCGTTGCAGTACTGGCTATCAAATTTTATAACTATTACATGTGCACTCCTATGATGCAGCTGTGAGGTCGAGTCAAAGTCAATTGTAGTCAGGCACCATCCTGTGAAGTATTTGTGTAGCAGTGTTGAGGGCTACCATCGTCGCGAGTGCCAGCGCAAACACCAGTGCTTCATACCAGCCTACCACTTCTAGTGTGGCTAATATCCATGTTTCTGTTGGCATCGTTACAAAACAGCAAATAACTGCTAATGTTGTGAAAGGTGTGACATCTGTATGAAACATATGCGGCTGTTTAGCGTATGTGTGTGCGAGAATTTGTACTTATATTGAGCTCCACTTCATGAGATCGCTCAATAAAAAAATTAAAATACATGTTATGCGTGTTTCGCATAACATCAATTCCCAAAGTATGTGGGGTCTGCCATATTTTTAGCATCAATTTTGTAACCTAAATGCAACCATAAACAATTAATTATTGAACATGAACAGCTGGACTGCAACATACTAAGTTTTAGGTATTAGGAAAACTGAATATGTTCATGACTACAGCATACCTAACAGGCAAGTACTAGTACTACATACATGACACACTATTGTAGAGCTAGACTAGAATATTGCTTATTGGCACTTTACAATTCTTTAAAAGCCCTAATTAACTTAGTGCCTGATTCGGTTTGTTCAAATCGGATGTGTGCAATTACTTGATGAAAACCTTTTTTACTCAAACCAAACTCATGTTTCACGTGTGCATCATGCTGAATCATTGCTCAGATGTTTCTTGTGTATAAATTTCCTTTCTACTATGCTGTTTGTTTTTGTATGTGAAATCTGTTGTACGTGCTACCCTCTGTAGGCCCCTAGGTACTGTCAAGTTGTTTACACAGTTTTTTGCCTGGGGGACCTCCAACAAGCATGTTTTCCGTTGAAAACAAAGCGAATTTTGATGCTGACTTCTACTCACATAGAACTAAGAACACTCCAGCATGACAAAGCATATTGTATCTTGGACAGTCTGTCTTGTGAAACTTTTAGTGATTACTTCTGTCTTTATTTTAGACTTCAGGGTGCGGATGTGCTGTAGAGAAGGAGCGCCCTGACCACACTTTTGTAAAAGGAACCAAAGTCGCCTGTGCAGCTGAAGATGGATTGTGCAAGTGTTTGAATGATCACATTATATTAATCCAACACCACTTGCATTACTTTGCCAATATTTGTGATTTTGTAACGCACAAGTTTAGAAACACACACACATATATAAAGAGAGAGCTGTATATAAGCCTTGAGCAAGTTTGTAGTCAAGGCTTTTAGCATGATTACCAAAGCATGTTATATAGGCCCACATGTTTTACCACACACCTACTTTCCTCTCTATTTTCTTTTTCAATTTTGTGGGCACTGGCAACACCCTCAATAATCGCCTTTGGACTGCTGGTGCTTCTACTTATATTTTGTTGTTCTAAATAATTTATTTGTTACCTACTATGCAAGGAGGGAAGTCAGAATGTTAAAAATTAAAAAAGAAGTCTCGTCACAAAAAATATGTCTACTCGTAAGAAAAAAGATTTGAAAAAAAAAACAGAAGATTGATCCTCACTCACAAAGATCTCACCATTACAATCGATGCAGAAGGTCATAGCTCATGTTTACTATTGTCAATCTTTTTCGGTTGTATGCTATGTACAATAAAATAGTGACTATTGGCTGCATGTTAATTTATTTGTCATAAATTTTTGTTGGGGCCTAATATCTTGCATTCTCATATGCGTAAAAGCTCACGTCTGCTACACATAATTTAAATGAGCGCAATGTGGTAAGGTTCTGTATTTAGTGCATATTATCTGTGCGTCTTTCAAAGTGAGTATATGGCATTTGAAATAATCACCAGTATTCGAAACTTGTGAATTTTAATTTGCAGGCATGCATGTCTCTATGGTGACCAAGCATCCATAAATTGTGCATGCATGTGTGCAGCAAGGGGCCTTGAATAGATTACATTCATTCTGGACCAAAAATGGGTAGCACAGGCCATATACGCACTCTGGGATCAATTTCATGATTATTGAAACACACATATTTATTCAATATAGCTTGCTTTAAGGTATATATTTACATATTGTCTACTTCCACCTTGAACATTGCACCATACATCCGGCACTCTGCTGAGCGCTTCTCGAGGGCACTTTGGTAACTAGTACACAAATGTACAGACAGCTGTGAGTGGGCATCCACTTTGTTGGCTGCTGGAGAACAACGGCTTCGCCAAATCACACTTCCTTTGTGGTGAAGCTAACTTTTCTCTTGCAACAATACCAGCTTATCTAAAATTCGGCACTGTTCTTTAGAAGTGCAGTTTGTTCTATCCAGAGCAGCCAAAAACGAAAACCCGAGGAACAGCACCTGGACAGGGTAAGGCACAATTGCAGCACTTCTCGATAACAGTGCCGGATTCTCTATTTGCCTACCCATAGAGAAAGCAAAACACTGGAGCCAACTTACCAGTAGCTTCACTGCAGAGATTGCGTCTCTCATAATCATATAGTGGTTTTGGGACGTTAAACCCCACATATCAATCAATTCACTGCAGAGACACTGTGTTTTAAAAGACGATGATGCAAAAGCCCCACCTAGAGCTGTCACTGTGTTTCAGTGCTAGTTTCATAAGCGCCTGCGGAAGCCACTCTGTGGAGGGCCGGCCGCGTGCATGGTGCACGTGTTCAGGGTGGAATGGACGACTTAGTACATGTGTTCAAGTACTAACAAACTGTATGTGGGTTGTCACTCAGCATGGTCTACAGAGTATACAGCAATCTGCATTTTTAGCCATCTCCAGCATCAATCCTAGATTTGGCCCACTGGTACGTCGATGTGGAGCACCCTTCCAGCACCCATTTGAAAGGGTGTTATGACATCACAGCACCTTTTTTTAAAGGGTGCACTCATTACACCCTTCAAAATTTTTGCTCTGCACCCTTTTCTTAAAGATGCTGAGCTCTGCACCCTTTTTCAGCACCCTTTTTGAACACCCAATAGGAAGCAAAGGGTGTTCGCCTGGCGACAAGCTCATTTACACCCTTAAGGGTCAGAATTGGTTTAGTGTGTATTAGTCTTTTTCGTGTCTAGCCACTTTTGAATTCAAAAAAGCTTTCATGATAATTGGGCTTCCAATGCACTCACACCATGACAGCTAGCAGATGCGAAACTGAAAATGAGGACAGCAAATTTATGTGATCATAAAGAGATCAGATAAGCTGTAATACAGGACAAATAATTTGAACATACCATTTATGGTTCGGGTAAAAAAGTGTACTAGTCCTATCCGCGCAATTTACTTTGCCACTGTGCTTCAGATGCTAAGCGCTTTGAATTACTAGCAACTCTGAATGAAAATATAACATCACAGCACAGCTCATTTACCATTCTTCAGGACGATTTCTTAATAGGTTAGCTTTTTTTAGAGGAAAAGTACACAGTAGCTTAAACTGAAACATTCCACACGATAAATGCTTCCTATTTCAGCTTTAGCTACTAAGCAATAATTACTTCATTCATTTCAAGAAACAAATTTCATTAAAAGCTTCATATATAGCTGCAGAATTCGCATTATTACACTAGAATTCTCATTATTACACTACTACAGCACCCCCCCCCCTGCACCGCGCACTGGGCGCTCAGCTGATGCACAGAAGTGAAACAGCTGACGGCATCACCTTGTGAAGGAAAGGTGTCAGTTACGGCAAAAAAAAGTGATTGCCTCATTTAAGCTTGAAATTACTTAGGCGCCATCTAGAGCAGCAGACGATCCTTTTTCTGGCTCGACACATTCCGCGGAGGAATTTTGATGAGTCGATAAGCGCCGACTATTGTGACTGGCAAGCACTGCCAACACCTCCACGAGCACATCTTTTCAAAAGGTGCACAATATTGACGTAACAAGAAACAACACGCTGCGCATGCACGTGTAAACACACACGCGCATACAAACGCACCACGCTATATTTGGGAAATAGCAGTATTTAGTCGTACATGTGTTGTTATTGCATGCTTCAACTTCCGGTGGTAGCTTAGTTTATTGGCGTGCTGCCACCAAGTACGTATGTCGCAATTTGAAATCATAGATGTAATACCTTTTTTCAAGTTTTTCTGAATGCCACATCACGGGAGCAATAACCTTAAAGCTTCGAATCTTTCGTTATTTTTTTAAAAGAAATATAGGCGGAAAGCTGAAGCTGTATTTGAAAGGCCGGACACGTACGTCATCGTAGCTCTTTTTGCTAGTGCGTCATTTGAATGAAGCGCCAGGGTGACCTTGCAGGCTTAATCTATTACTAGGAGACAGTCCTGAGTCCAGAAAACAAGAAATATCGGAAATCCTTACCACACTAATCAAAACTCTAAATATTTTGGGTGTGGTCCGCAACCGAAATCGTATATACAAAATTTGTGACAAAATAACAAAATATTGATAAAGTTTCTACGCTTGTTACTGCTATACTTATGACTTAGAGTTCTGTTTTAGTTTTGATTGAAACGGCAATGTTGATAAGCAAAAAGGTTTTTTGCTAATATACCTTTTCTTAGCTGTGAAACATTCAGTTTTGCGGCTCTGTTACCAACACTGTAGTGTTTTCTTTTTAATGGTTTTCCCGAAAATCTTGTGTGCGTGAACGATCGCTTGCATGACAACTGTTGCTGAGACGCAGTTTTTATACATAATATACAAGTTTCGCAAGAAAAATAAGGTTATAAATGCGAAGAGCGTGTGGTTATAGTGGCCACCTTAGTGCAGCAATGATCAGCCGCAAGGACGTTGACGACTTCACCCCTGTGGAAGCCAACAATGCTTATAGGGAGCACCGATGAGAAGACCAAAGGCTGCAACTACGACACCGTACTTCTGCATACAGCACGTGAAGTAAAATTCCTAATTGCTTATTACATGGTCCGCGTATGGTGTGCGTACACTCCCTAAAAAGGTGGTAATGGGACCTGTTACTACTTTTACGACCCCTTTACTGCGTATTGTGGCCATTTTACTACCTCATAAGTATACTAGAGGTAGTAAATGGTACTACCTGAGGTAGTAAACATTACTACTTGTGTACGCGCACATAGAAACGCGCGCAGGGTTCCCCATCAGGGGCAAGGTGGACTTGCCGAAGGCCTTTATTAACACCAATTTTTATCATTTATTTGCAGTAAAACCCACACACAACGTTCAGAAATGAGGATAATAGCCCGAGCCCTGCCCTCTCCGGCTACGGGGCTGGGCGAAAGTTCATACAAGCGCTCCCTGTCCCTCACTATGTCAATGTATCGGGCATCTTATGCCCTCCCCCTTCTAGATAATAATGAAAAGGAACCCTCCTCCCCCACCCAGTGCGCATGACTATGCGTGCACACAGACGTCCACTTCTGCCGTGTAAAGGTAGAGGGTGCAGTCATATGTAAAGTCTGTAGACCCAGTGGGCCTTGAAACTCCCTCGGATAACCGAATAAAGTCTCCTAAGAAGCTTATATATATTGCAACTATGTTGAAGGACTCAGGGGTGTAATAAAACGCATTTATTAAGGGCGAACCTCTGCCCACAACATAAAGCGTGCATGGTCGTAGAACGTGATAGTCGAATACCAAAGATGTGCGCCTTCTTCTTCCTCTTCAAGAGAAGTCACGAGCGCGTGACGCTCAACAGTCGGGTCCAGCTGGGTACTCGTGCCATCATCGTCGTCCCTGCGCAACACTAGACGGTGCACATGTATGTTTCTGTGCGCGGTGATGGGCGCGTTGTTTGAATGCCGGCAACATGTGGTGGCATAACTCCCCTACCCATACGCATCATCCCGATGCGTCAGGCAATGAATAGATTCGTGGTAGGCGTCATTGGTTTTCCGATGATATTTCATAGTAAGGCTTCATCCGCACTACATGTACAACCTCTGTAGGGTTGCGGCGTTTCGAGCTCCCGCGTATAGCGGATCTGACTTGGTGCGTTATATCGCTTACACGATGGAGTACTTCGTGAGGCCCGAAGTAGGGGCTAAGTATATTTTCTGAAAGTGCACGGCGCGCACTGGGGTACATATCTTTACTTTGTCACCTGGTTGATAGTGTGCTTCGGTACGACGCTAATTGTACCGGTAGGAGTGTATACGCTGTTGGCGGCGTATTTTGTATCTCGCCATCTGTCCTGCTTCGTCGGATTTTCGCAAGAAGTTGTCTAGGTTGGGTGGATTGCTGATTTCATCAATCAGTGGTAACATTGCATCCAGTGAAGTGGTGACTGTTCGGCCGAATACAAGTTCAAGTGGTGTCACTCGCGTTGTTTCTTGAATGGTTGTATTGTATGTGAACGTGATGTAGTGCAATATCTCATCCCATAGTTTAAGTTTGACGTCACCATACATTGAAGACATATCAGTCAGAGTTCTGTTTAGGCGTTCCGTTAGGCCTTTTGCTTGAGGGTGGTATGCCGTAGTTATTCTCTGGTCTGATTGGGTCATTCGCATAAGCATTTCATTAGGTCTGCAGTAAAAGCTGTGCCACAATCTGTAATTACGACGCGGGGTGCACCATGTCTGAGGACTATGTTGTTGATGAAGAACTTGGCAACTTCAAGAGCTGTTGCACTGTACAGGAAGTCAGGCTCAGCGTAACGAGTGAGATAGTCTATGGCTACGACTATCCACTTCTTCTGTGTAGTTGATGTCGGAAACGGGCCTACGAGATCCATACCGACTTGTTTGAATGGGGCATCTGGCGGTTCTATTGGCTATAGGAGGCCTGAAGGTTTCACGGATGGAGTTTTGCGTATTTGACCCTCGCGGCAAGTTTTCACATAGTGCTGAACTGATGCTAACAGCATTGCCTAGTAGTAATTTAGATGAATTCTGGCGAATGTACGGTTGACACCCATATGACCAGATGTTGGCTCATCATTACATGCGCGCAGAATCTTGTTTCGTTACCGTGCAGGTACAACGAGTAAAAACTTGTCAACATGAGGATCGAAGTTCCTCTTGCAAAGGACCCCTTCTCGAAGACAGAACGAAGAGGGCCCTCGGGATAAAATGCACGGCATTTTAACGTTGAGTCTTTGGAGACGCTGCATAAGCAGCAGCAAATTGGGGTCATTTTGTTGTTGTTTAGTGGTTTCTGATGCCTGGACGACGCCTAGAAACTAGAAACGGGACGTCCTCTTTCTCTGGCTCGCTTGTCTCCACTGGTGCGTGTGACAGGCAGTCGGCATTGCTGTGCTTTTTCCCAGATTTGTATACCACAGTAATGTCATACTCTTGTTGCCTAAGGCTCCATCTTGCTAGTCCGCCAGAGGGATCCTTAAGATTCGCCAGCCAACACAGGCAATGGTGGTCATCGACTACTCAAAATGGTGTACCGTAGAAGTACGGTGGAAATTTACTTATAACCCCAATGACTGCTAGACACTCTTTTTCGGTTGCAGAATAATTTGTCTCCGCTTTCGAAAGACTGCGGCTGCCATACGCTAGCACTTTTTCTTGGCCGTTTTCCTGCTGGGCTAGAGTGGCTTCAAGGCTGACATTACACGCATCAGTGTGAACTTCAGTTTTGGCATTGGAGAGGCTTGCAGGCATGTTGTTAACTGATCAAATGCTTGCTGTAGATGACTTTCCCACATAAAGTACATGTTGTATTTTGTTAAATAATAAGTGGTTCAGCAATGTACGAAAAATTTTCCGCAAATCATCGATAGTACGCGCATAAACCTAGAAAGCGACGTACTGACTTCTTTTCTTTGGGTGTTGGGAACTTCGCGATAGCAGCTGTCTTTTCGGGTTCTGGACGAACGTCTTCGGAGCTGAGGACGTGTACGAGGAATCAAAGCTCTTCAAAACCGAAGTGGCATTTTTCTGGCTTGATGGTCAAGTCTGTTGAACGATTGACTTCTAATACTTTGCGGAGTCGCACTAGATGTTGGTCAAATGTAGCAGAAAATACGACAACGTTATCCTGGTACACCAAGCAGGACTGCCATTTCAGTCCCACAAGGACAGCGTGCATCATTCTCTGAAATGTCACTGGCACTATGCACAGGCCGAGTGGAAGCGCTTTAAATTCGTAGAGGCCGTCTGGGGTTATGAATGCTGTCTTTTCACGGTCGCGATCATCCACCTAAATTTGCCAATATCCGCTCTTGAGATCAAGGGAGGAGAAGCATTTTGCACTCCGTAGTCGATCGAATGTATTATCGATACGCGGCAGAGAGTATACATCCCGTTTTGTGATGCTGTTCAGTTTCCGATAGTCGACGCAGAATTGAAGGCTGTTATCTTTCTTTTTAATAAGCACTACGGGACACGCCCATGACTGCTTGAAGGCTGGATCACGTAATCTGAAAGCATCCCCTCCACTTATTTCTAGATGATGTCTCTTTCCTTTTGCAATACTCGGCGCGGGTTCTTGTAAATCGGTCTCGTGGCTTTTTCTGTTATAATCCTGTGTTTTGCAATAGCCGTGCATCGCACTTTAGAAGAAGTTGAAAAGAAGTCCGAAAATTCTTTTATAAGGGCAAACAATCGTTCTTTTATATTTTGGGAGCCTTTGGTTGACATTAACTGAGGCGTCGACGTCGCACGTCTCTTGTGAAGTGGTTGGCATTGTCGCTAAACTGCATAGTTTGGTCACAATGCAGAACTCGTGGAAATAGGCGATAGCCACAACTTTCGCGATGAGCTGACATTCATTCCCGAAATTCATAAGGGGGACAACTGAGCGGCCATTCCTTAAGCGAACAACACCCCTCGCCACGTAAATTTCTTTGTTTAAAAAGAGCCCAACATTTCCATCAGCAATTCCTTGGTGGTCCCAAAATAGCTTATTTTCGACAAGCACCATTACACTACAGCGTGGTGACCTTGTGAAGTCATCGTCAACAACGCGCAGAGCAGCAAGGCGTCGCTTTTCCGATTCCTCCACCGACATAGCTTGTTCGGTCGAAAACATTACACTGGATCTGCGCAGATTCATTATGGCTCCATTGGCTTGCAGAAAATCCATTCCTAGTATATGCTCCCTTGAACAGTCCGGCAGCACGATGAAGTCAGCAACGTAAGTAAAGCCTCTTATTTCGAGCCTTGAGGTGCATATTCCGAGCGGTGTATGTTTCATATTCCGAGCGGTGTATGTGGCCACCTGCCGTGCGTATCTGTGCCCCACTCCATTTTGTCACAACCTTTTTCAGTTTCTTTGCCAATTTGTGACTCATTACCGAATAATCAGCGCCGGTGTCAACTAAAGCATTTAGCTCGTATCCGTATATTTGCAACCGCAAATCTGAAGTAATCATCGCGCTGCTGCGCTTATCTTCTGTAAACATAGCATCGTCACCTTGAAACCGGGATGGAGGATCTTCGCAACTTTTGTTATTAGTGGCCTCACCTCCACAGGTCGATTCCTTCAGTTTTCAGTGTGTGGGATTGTGGAACGTTGCCCAGGCTGTGCGGAAAAAGCACGTGGGCTGGGTGGTCGGTAACGCCTGGGCTACGGCAATCTTCGTTGATGTTGGCGTGGAGTGAGTGGGCTCTGGCGCGTAGACAGGTATTCTTCAATCTTCGACGGCCGTTCACCGTTTCAAGGGCATGGTGCGTACTACGAAAAGCTGTTTTTTCCTGCCTGTCTCTAAGGGCAGAACATATACAGGGGACCTGCTTCCCCGCAAAGAAAACACAAAGACCTACGCTCATGGTCACGCCAAATGTCACTTTTCCGGGGCCTTAGATCCACGTAGAGAGCTAAACTACAGGCTCGTGGCAGGTAGGAAGCTGTCGGTTCCAGTGAACAAGGTGCGCTTCGTAACGTCTGTGGGTAAGGAGCGGCCATCGCAACTGCTGCGTTGGTGTGCGCCGCGGGTTGCCTGAGTAGTTCAGAGTACGTTGGGATGCGTTGGATCGGCTCTGGCTTAGCCTCCGGCTCACGTACTATCTCTCTCAGTTTATCTCGTACTACGACGACGACAGACAGTGTGGCTGTAGTGTGAGGTGCCTGCAACTTGCTGAGCTCTTCTCTGATCACCAACCTGGTGAGTTCTCGCAGGGGTCCATGTCACTTCGCTTGCCTCCAGAGAAGACATTGGCAGATGCGTAGTTTATGTCCCGATTGTACTGTCGAGCCCGATATTCTAGCGTTTTCTCGATGGCTATCGCTTCCGTATAAAACTCCGCAACTGTTCCTTGGTCTTCCTTCAAAGACCAGCCCCAACGCATATCAGCACACCGACCGTCCATTCAGAAGTTGCTCGAAAGAAAGTGGCAGAACGCGTTCAACATTGTGATGAGTCCTACTCCTCTTTTATTGAGGATGTGGTTGCACTTTGTCGCCGTATCGACGACACCATGCCAGAAGCTGATCATGTCCGGCACCTTCTGAAGGGCATCGGACCTACCGCTTTCAACGCCCTCGCCGCGCACGACTCTTCGACGGTTTCCGACGTTGTCTCTGTATACCAGCGGCTTGATACCTTGCAGTCGATCCGCCTGCAACCCGACTTCTTTGAGAACCCCCTGGCGAACAGTATGGAGCTCCGATCCATCATTCGAGCCATAATTCGTGAGGGATTGCAAGACTACAATGTACTTCTTTCTAACAACGTTCCCGCTCAACCCACTTCTAGCGATCTGCGTGACATTATTAGGAAAGAAATGTCAGCGTTTCAAAGCACCCACCGTGCTCCACCTTACCCCCAACCCGCTTCTTAAGCACGGATTGCTTCAATGCGACCCTCGCCATCTCAAGTACCACCACCTGTGCTTGATCACGAACATCTCGCACCTCTAGTCACCCGTTCACCGAACCCTACCTACCATTCTTCCTGGCGGGCTCCACGGCCTATTTGCTTTTACTGCGGAATTCGAGCACACATTTCCCGGGTCTGTCGACGTCGGCAGCAAGATGAACGTCGTGGTTATGCCGCTTTTGAACGAGACGACACATGTGCTCGAGGTTACTACCGTTATGCCGACAGTCCTTCTAACCACCGATCCCCGTCTCCTGTACACTATTCCAACACGACCAACAATACACGTGCCTCCCAACCACGCTTCCCTTCGCCACTCCGACGCTCTGTTTAACCACTTCAGCCTGTCTATCAACTGGCTGCCCAGCGATCAGAAAAATAAACACTGCAGTTTTCGGAGGAAAAACTCCATCGCGGTGAAATGATCCAACTCCTCCTGAACGACCGTCAAACATGTTATTGGTGAGTGTGAAAAGTGTGCGGGTGTTGGCTTTGTTGGACACGGGAGCATCTATTTCAGTTATGTGTGCCAACTTGTGTTCTTGATTGCGGATAGTGAAGGCACCCTACCTTGGATCATCTTTGATTGGGGCCAATTAAGCAGTAATTAGACCACCGGCCCAATGTACAGTGCGTGTCTTCATTGATGGTATTTGTCATCACATCACCTTCGCTGTCTTAATTTCATGTGCTCATGAACTAATTTTAGGTTGGGACTTTCTCTCATCAGCACCTGCACCTATTTCTTGCCGTTAACGTATAGTTGAGACGACCAAGACTGATCACTGGAGCGAACGCGTCGACGAAAAACCATCGCATTTTTTTCACAGCTTCCGATTCCACACTGCTCCCGGGTCAGGAGCAACTCATCACCATCACTTCTTCGAATATTTCCAATGGTGAGGTCCTTATCACCCCTTCCAGCCACTGTCTAGCCGCGGCGTTGTAGCCCCCTCCAGCTTGGTGCGGTTCAAAGACAGTGCTACGATAATCCTTGGCATGAACCCTACCCCGGAGCCTGTCCTCCTACCCCAAGTTTCTGCAGTGTCGTGTTATGTGGATACCCAACCGGTATCTTTGGTCTCCCTTGCCGCCTTGACAGCTCAGCCACAACAGGCCCAGTCTGTTACTTCCTCCCTCTTTGCTCCCGGGATAAATCCTGACCTTTCTGCTTCTCAACGTGAGGCGTTGCTAAATTTGCTAACGAAACACCAGGCCTCCTTCGACGCCAATGCTTTGGCACTAGGACAGACCTCAGTTCCGCATCATCGCATCGCCACTAAAGGTCAGACTGTTTTACGCCGTCGTCCCTACCAAGTCTCTTTGGCCGAGCGCAAAATCATCGAGGAGAACGTAACTGATATGCCAAAAAGAAACATCATACGACCTTCTACCAGTTCGTGGTCATCACCCGTTTTGTTGGTACAAAAGAAGGATAGATCGGTAGGATTTGGTGTTGATTATCGCGCATTCAACAAGATTACCCGAAAGGATGTATATCCGATGCCCCGCATAGATGATGTACTTGACTCATTGCAAGGCGCACAATTCTTCTCCACCCTTGACCTTCGGTCCGGGTATCAGAAAATACCAATAGACGAAGCAGACAAAGAAAAGACCACCTTTTCTACGCCAGACGGTCTATATATAGTCTTTAGAGTTAACGTAATGCCAAGTTAAAGAAAAGACCACCTTTTCTACGCCAGACGGTCTTTAGTCTTTAGAGTTAACGTAATGCCAAGTTAACGAATGCTATTTACCTATGTCACGGAACTCCTCGTGTTCTTTTGAGCGACCGGGGAAAGGCATTTCTTTCAAGCACGCTCAGTGAAGTTCTTCAAGCATCAAAAACAGTTTATAAAACAACATCTAGCTATCACCCACAAACCAATGGCTGAACGGAAAGACTTCATTGCACGCTGTGTGACATGCTGTTCATACATAACCGACCAGACCATCGCAATTCGGATGCCATACTTACCTTTGTCACGTTTGCATATAATACGTCAGTTGAATGAACCACGGGCTATTTTCCATTTTTCGTAGTATACGGACGCCAACCGACATCACCACTCGACGTTTCATTTTTTTCTGGCCCCGTCAACTTTTTACTATTCCTTTGCGACCAGTTTCTGTTCCGTCTTGCCTAATGCCATCCTCTTGTTCATGTAAACACCGAATCTAGCCAAGAAGATCGTAAACATCGTTACGATGCCACTCACCGCGTCGTTCTCTACCGCCCTGGCGATGATGTATTTCTGTGGACTCTTGCGCGAACACCTGGCTTATGCGAGAAGCTTGAGTCACGCTATTTTGGCCGCTACAAAGTTGTCGAGCAGACCTCACCGGTGAACTACCGTGTCACACCTGTTCATGCTCTTATTGACCAACGCTGCCGCGGGACAGAGATTGTGCACGTTTCGCGTCTTAAGCCCTATCGTATGCATTCCACAGCGCAATTCGAGGCTACGCTGGCAGCTTTCGTCGACGGAGGAATTTTGAGTAAGCATTCATTGGACGTCATCTTCCTCATCTGTCAATAACCATCATCATTCTTCGTTCCCTTCTTCTTCATCATCGGCGCCATCTTGCTGTTGCTTGAATAAAGCGTCAGCTGAACCATGGTATTTCAATAAATATATATATATATTGTCATTTTCGACATTTGCTCGTCTAAGCTGGGCCGCACTAACACTACAGCACATCGAATTCAAACTGTTGGGACATCTATCGTACACCGCCGACCCTACCGCGTGTCTCTGACTGAAAGAAAAATTATAGAAGAAAACGTTGCGGACATGCTTAAACGGGAAGTCATCCGTCCTTCATCTAGCCCTTGGTCATCTCCCATTGTTTTGGTCCGCAAAAAGGATGGCTCTGTGCGTTTTTGCGTGGACTACCGGGCGCTCAATAAGATCACACGCAAGGACGTGTACCCTATCCCACGCATTGACGACGCCCTTGATTCCCTACAAGGCGCGGAATTCTTTTCAAGCATCGACTTGCGTTCTGGGTACTGGCAGATTCCCATGCATGAAGACGATAAGCATAAAACGGCGTTTGCAACCCCCGACGGGCTATATGAATTCAACGTGATGCCTTTCGGGCTCTGCAACGCACCCGCGACTTTTGAGCGCATGATAGATACCGTGCTGCGCGGTCTGAAATGTAAAAGTTGCCTGTGCTACCTGGACGACATTATTATCTTTTCGTCAACGTTTCCTGAGCAGCTAGAACGACTGGATCAAGTTTTGACGTGCCTTGCTGGCGCCGGGCTTCAAATAAACACTAAGAAATGCTCTTTCGCTAGCAAATCTATCAAGGTCTTAGGACATGTCGTTAACAAAGATGGCATCCGGCCCGACCCTGACAAGATTTCTGCAGTCCTTCACTTTCCGCGTCCCGAAAAACCAAAGGAGCTTCGCAGTTTCCTTGGCCTCGCCTCCTATTTTCGCCGGTTTATCCAGAACTTCGCTTCTATTGCTGCTCCATTACACCAACTACTCGCTTCGAACGTCCCCTTTCTGTGGTCTCAAGAATGTGAAACGGCATTCGAGCTGTTGAAGCGGTCACTCACGTCTGAACCTCTGCTCTGCCACTTTGACGAAGCCGCACCGACTATCCTTCATACCGACGCTAGCGGCCTTGGTATAGGAGCCGTTCTTCTACAACGTGACAACTCTTCCCTAGAGAAAGTTGTTGCATATGCCAGTCGCGTACTCACCCCTGCTGAAAAGAACTACACTATAACTGAGCAAGAGTGTCTGGCTGTGGTTTGGTCGGTCCAGAAGTTCCGTCCCTATCTCCACGGCCGTCACTTCACAATCGTTACGGACCATCATGCCTTATGCTGGCTTTCTACACTGAAAAACTTGTCCGGACGCTTGGGTCGGTGGATACTACGCTTGCAGGAGTACGACTTTGACATAACTTACAAGTCAGGCAGAAAACATCGAGACGCCGATGCTTTATCTCGTTGCCCGCTTCCAACTACCCATATCAGCGTTGGTGAGAACTCAAACGCCACATCTACCAAAGTTCATACGCTCGCATCAATAACGCAACCCTTTTCGGACGACCAGGCAACATTTATCTCCCACCAGCGGTCCGATTCATACTGCAGACGCATGATGGACCACCTTTCGGGAGTTTCTCATCCACCAAACGCGCGACTCCGTCGTCAACTCCTGCACTTTAAGCTGGACAATGGGGTTCTCTACCGCCACGTCTACCACCCTGACGGTCAGCGCTGGGTTCCTGTACTGCCACGCTCTCTTCGACTTCAGGTGCTCGAAGCCTTCCACGACGACTTGACTGCTGGTCATCTTGGTTTTAAAAAAACTCTTGACCGCATTCGATGTCGTTATTACTGGCCTGGCCTTTCTTCTAGTGTAGCGCGGTACGTCGGTTCCTGCTACCCATGCCAGCGTCGTAAACTCCCCACGTCTGCACCTGCTGGACCTCTACAGCCACTTCCGTGCCCGTCAATGCCTTTCGAGGTTGTAGGTGTTGACCTTTACGGGCCTCTCCCCGTCACATCTGCTGGCAAACGATGGATAGTGACCGCCGTGGACCACCTGACACGATACGCTGAGACTTCATCTGTTATCACAGGCTCAGCTGTGGAAGTTGCAGACTTTATTATTCACACAATAATACTGCGTCATGGGGCTCCTCGTGTACTGCTTAGTGATCGCGGCAAAGTGTTCCTGTCACAAATGGTAAATGAAGTACTCCGCGCTTCTGGAACTACTCACAAGACAGCTTCAAGCTACCACCCTCAGACAAATGGTCTCACAGAAAGATTTCACCGAACCCTTGCAGACATGATAGCCGTTTACGTCCAACCCGACCACAAAAACTGGGATACTCTTTTACCATTCCTGACATTCGCTTACAACACCGCCGTTCAGCGAACAACTTGCTACTCACCGTTTTACCTCGTGTACGGACGCACCCCGACTACCTTTCTCGAAGTCTCCTTCTTTAGCAGCCATGGGAATTCGTGTCAGTCTTCTAGCGAAGAATACATTTCCCGTCTGGCTCAGTCTCGCCATCAGGCTCGCATCAATACTGAAGCGAGACAGCACGAGCGAAAAATCACCTATGACGAATCCCACCGCGTTGTGTCTTTCCAACCTGGTGACGAGGTGCTGCTTTCGACACCTATTCGCACTCCTGGTCTCTGTGACAAATTCCAACCACGCTTCATCGGCCCATACATTGTTTTAGAACAGACTTCTCCAGTTAATTATCGTGTGACACCACTCGTCGCCCCAACAGACCGCCGCTACCGCAGCACAGAGATTGTCCACGTTTGTCGCATGAAACCTTTCACGCGACGTTCCCCGTCACTTTGACTTACGGCGGCCAGGATGTCCGCTTCGAAGTGGGGGGAATTAGTGTGGGCATTTGTTACTTGCATTGTCCTCATCCCTGCATGATCGCAATCACCATCATCCGCTTGTCTCTTTGTCCTCATTGCCACTCTGGTTCATCATCATCGTCATCGTCTGTGTACTGGCTCTGCCCGTTCGTTTTGCGAGGTCTTTCCTCAATTAAACGCTGTCGCAACCCAGACTACCAAGACTTCATAATATATATATATATATATATATATATATATATATATATATATATATATATATATATATATATATATATATATATATATATATAGTTACGGTGAGATGCCTTTATTTACAGGAGATGATAAATGCGAGAGTCCAGAGATCTGGCCGGTCACCGCTCGTGCCAAATTCGTTCTTCTCTTCTTCCACGCGCCCCCTCAGTATCGTAGCAATTCCCCCCTTGCAGACGATGCCCACCGGGCGAGTTAGACTTTGTTGCAATGATGATAGCGTTTTAGACAAGCAACATTCACGACGTTGGTCTTGCTTGAGCGGTGGCCAGTTGACAACAGCTGAGATATCACGTACGTAACCTCGCTGAGACGTTTCAGGACAACAAACGGACCGGCGTAGTTGGCCAGAAACTTTTGACAGAGGCGGCGCTTGCGAAGCGGCGTCCAAAGCCACACCAAATCCTCTTTCTCAAACAATGCTTACCGCTAACTTCTAGTGTAACGGTTTTTAGAGTGTTTTTGGGAGACGAAACTTCGAAGAAAGGTGATGCGGCGGGCCTCTTCAGCGCGGCAAATGGTTTCGGCGAGAGTAGGTTGATCAGTCTCGGAAAAAGGAAGGATAGTGTCAAGAGCTGTGCGGGGTTGGATTGCGTAGAGCAGATAAAATGGACTGTATCTCGTTGTTTCGTGCTGTGCAGTGTTGTAGGCGAAAGTTATAAATGGCAAAATCGCGCCCCATGTTTTGTGTTCAGAATCAACATACATGGAAATCATGTTGACGAGAGTCCTATTAGTTCGTTCCGTCAAATCATTAGCCTGCGGGTGATACGGGGTAATGTGACGAAAATGGCACGAAGCAAGACGAAGGAGGTCTTCAACTACATCGGCAACAAATTGCCGCCCGCGATCACTGATGATAACACGGGGGATCCATGGCGTAATATAACGTGTGCCAGCATGAACTGTGAAACTTGAGTGGCCGTTGCCGCAGGAATCACCACAGTTTCGGCGTAACGTGTGAGGTGGTCAACGCCAACAATAATCTATCGGTTGCCGTTCGTTGATCGCGGTAAAGGGCCGAGCAGGTCGACACCTACGACGTCAAATGGTGAACCCGGGGGTGCAACGGGATGAAGTAGTCCAGCTGGCGGAGTTGTAAGACGCTTGTGGCGTTGACATTGCTCACAGCTCGCAACGTATGCAGTCACACTTTTACGCATCTTCGGCCAGAAGAAGCGTTCTTGCGTGTGATAAAATGTCCTAGAAAAACCCATATGGCCAGATGTTGGGTCGTCGTGCATTGCTCGAAGTACGTGTTGTCGTAGACTTGTAGGCACAACTAGAAGTAGGCGAGGGCCTACGCCAGAATAATTCTTTTTGTAAAGAACGCCATCCTTTACGACGAAACCACGTTGACCGTTCGTTCCGGAAATAAAAAAAGAAGCGAGACTGTTGTCATTGCGTTGCTCTGCTCGAAGAGTTGTTAGGTCAGGAAACGGAGTATCCACTACAGCCAAATATTCATCAAAGTTGTCAGTGTCACACTCGGTTGTCGGAAGGGGAAGTCGTGAAAGCCGATCGGCGTCGGCATGACGACGTCCACTCTTGTAAGAGACTTCAATGCCGTGTTCTTGCAATCGAAATGCCCAACGAGCAAGATGACCAGATGGGTCCCGTAGTCCAGTGAGCCAACATAAAGAATGGTGGTCTGTGACAATCGAGAATCGGCGTCCGTATATATAAGGGCGAAACTTGTGCATGGCGAATATGACCGCGAGACATTCCTGCTCTGTGACAGTATAGTTTCGCTCCAGTTTACTTAGACCGCGACTGGCATAGGCAACGACGTGTTCAGCAGCTCCATGGCGTTGGACCAAGACGGCGCCAATACCTACACCACTGGCGTCGGTATGAACTTCTGTGGCAGCAGATGGGTCATAGTGGCGAAGTACGTGCCCTGACGTAAGAACAAACTTGAGTTGCGAAAAAGACAACTCGCATTCCGCTGACCACCGAAAAGGTGCGTTCTTGTTGAGTAGGGACGTCAAAGGGTAAGCGAGGTCGGCGAACTTGGGCACGAAGCGACGGAAGTACGAGCATAGGCCCAAAAAGCTTCGCAACTCTCGTACCGAGTGAGGTTGTCTGAAGCTGCTGACTGCTGCGACTTTCTGGGGGTCGGGTCGAACGCCATGCTTGTCCACCAGGTGACCGAGAAAGAGAGTCTCACGGCTGCCGAAGTGACACTTCTTAGAGTTCAGGGTGAGCTTAGCTCTCTCAAGGCAGGTGAGAACAATGTCGAGACGATGGTTGTGTTCATCGAATGTACGGCCAAAAATTATAATGTCATCCAGGTAGCAAAGACAAACTTCCCACTTTAGTCCACGTAACACAGAGTCCATAAAGCGCTCAAACGTGGCTGGAGCGTTGCATAGGCCAAACGGCATTACATTGAATTCAAATAGACCACCTGGGGTTATGAAGGGCGTTTTCTCTTTGTCATTCGGGTGCATAGGGATTTGCCAATAACCAGATCTCAGATCCACGGAGGAGAAGTACGATGCCGAATGTAAACAATCGATGACATCGTCAATCCTGGGAAGCGGGTAGACATCCTTTTTAGTAACAGAGTTGAGCCGCCTGTAATCCACGCAGAATCGCCATGTACCATCCTTCTTTCGGACAAGAATCACAGGGGCAGCCCAAGGGCTACACGACTCTTGGATGACCCTTTTATCTAACATCTCTTCTACCTGTTGAGTAATGACCTTGCGCTCCGCAGATGAGACACAGTATGGTTTCTGCCGGTTAGGGTGAGCGGATTCTGTGTAAATTCCATGGCGAGTACGCGACTCGGGTACACTTGTTTGCTCTTCTTTCTGCGCAGAGTCAAATATAGTAGCGTGCTTCGCAAGGACTTCGACCAAAGCTTGACGTTTTTCTGATGATAGCGACTTGTTTATCATACTCAGAAAGTTGGCTTCTGTATGGTACGTTGCACGAATAGGATCTACTTTCTCATCGCTTAAAGATGCAATAAAACTGGTCGCATTTTGTTCGAAGAGGGCGAGTCGCATTCCGCAGGGTAGCATAACAGGTTCATTTGAATAGTTCGACACCCATAAGGCCAATCGCCTATGACTGATCGACAGAACACAATGTGGAACGAGCACATTTTTCTTGGCGCAATTGAGAGGAATGGGCTCCACAAGAACATCAAACTTTCCGGCGTCCGAGACAAAGGCGTCAACGCGTACGGTCTTCATCGAGTTGGGCGGCAAGACAACATCCTCAATGACGGTGATAGATCTTTGACAGCACCTATGATGGTCAGTAAATGCCGATAGCATAATCTCGCCAGCACCTCAATCTACAGTAGCCCCACACTCGCGTAGAAAATCGATCCCCAAGATGATGTCATGGGTGGAGCTGGTCAGGACAGCGAATTCAGCCTCGAAGACCTTGTCACCCAAAGTGACACAAACAACACACACACCAATCGGGCACAGTGTCTCCCCGCTCACTACACGAAATGATGCACAACTGTCCCAGCGAAACATCATTTTATGTCCTAGCCGCAATTTGAAGTTAAGACTCATCACTGAAACAGCTGCTCCAGTATCTATCAAAGCCATCGTAGGAAGTCTATCAATAAGCACGGGGACCCTATTTTGCGTCATAAAAATGGGTAGAGGCATAGGCGGATGTAGTGACAAATGTTCGGCGACCTCACCTCCATTGGCCGCATCACCTAGTTTCCCGGAGGCGGGTAGGCGACGCCTCGACCAGGAGATGGGGAACGGAACCGGCGTGTTGTGGGGGGCGTCAAGCTTCGCACGGAGGAAGGCGAGTCGTTGCGTAAATTCCGATGGAAATTGCGTCCCACATGTGTATCACTGTGGGTCGTTTGATAGGAGCCGTCCCCAACGTACGCGTCCCGCATTGAACGCATACCACCACGTCAGCGGTTTTGTCGAGAAGAAGCTGATGATCCCTCGTAGTAGCGCTGCTGGGGGCGACGCCTTTGACCACAGAATCAAGCCACATGTCCACGGAAACCGCAGTTATAGCACACAGGGGCCTCACGCACGTCGCCAAACCTTCCACGAGGCGCCATGTGCCCATGATCGTCCCACGAAGACACCATTGTAGGTGGTTGGCGGGAGGCAATCCGGAAACCACGGCGATGATGTAAGTTGTCGGTTGGGGGCTCTGGTGCTCTTGATTGGGGCACATCATATAGCGTGGCATCAACGGCAGCACACATTGCGTCGTATGGCGGGGAGGTGTTGATAGTAGGTGCTCTCGGCGGGTCGATAGCATCACGTCGTCCAAGTTCTTCGCGTACGATTTCCCTGATCATTGAGGCAAGATCACAGGAGGATGTTGGAGGGACATCGACACTTGCAACGGTGATGACGTTGGCAAGTCTACCAATTTTGGGAGTGATGCGCCTAGCTTTCAGGGTCTCAAACGTGCGGCAGTGTTGTATTACGTCCGCTACAGACGCCAAGGTGTCCTTGCCGATGAGAAAATTGTAGACATCCTCAGCAACCCCTTTGAGGAGATGCCCTACCTTGTCATCTTCTTTCATCCGTGGGTCTACAGACTTGCACAATTTAAGAATCTCCTCAATGTACATTGTGCGTGATTCACCGGGAATTTGAGCACGCTGCATCAAAGTTTGCTCAGCGCGCTTCTTCTTCATCAATGGGTCCCCGAAGCATCTCGCTATTTCTTTCTCAAACGCTTCCCAGGTTGTTATTGTTTCTTCGTGGTTTTCAAACCACACCAACGCCGTCACTTGAAGAAACAATCCGACGTTGGACAACCGGGAGGACGCATCCCAACAATTGTATTTACTCACGCGGTTGAAGTGTTTCAGCCATTCGTCGACGTCTTCTCCGACCCTCCCAGAGAAGCTTCGTGGTACCATGTGTCGGGGCCACGTAGCGCCTTACGAAGAGTGCGTGGTGTCGCCGTCAGCAATCGAATCCATAGAGAGCGGTGGTAGACCACCCAGTCGGCGGCTTCAGCGTAGTTCTTGAGGTAGCGCTTCCGTGATTGTTCGCCTGGGATCACTCCGCTGTACCCAGCACCTCCACCAATCTTGTTATGGGAGATGCCTTTATTTTCAGGAGATGATGAATGCGAGAGTCCAGGGGTCTGGCCGATCACCGCTCGTGCCAACTTCGTTCTTCTCTTCTTCCACGCGCCCCCTCAGTATTGTAGCAATATATATATATATGTATATATATATATATATATATATATATATATATATATATATATATATATATATATATATATATATATATATATATATATATTGTCACGGGGTCGTGACGTGGCCGAAGACAGGAGACTTCTTGTTGGGATTTAACTGTTTATTTGGGCGAACCTGTGCCCGGTAAACAGAAAGTCCAATTACAGCAGCAGTCTCGCACAGATAGCAGTCTCAGACTGATAGCGGCGAACGGAGCGTCGGCGTTCGATCAACTACTGACAAGCGGCGAAGCGCGTCGGCATTTATACCCTTGCCGTCGAATGTTCTAGCGTTATCGCTGGCGGTGGCGTAGGTTCCAGAACAATCCGTACCGTTCGCAGAGTGGGCGTGACCTTATCGAATCGATCTACTTCAGTCCGGAACCTTCTCGAAACCTGCAGGCGTGGTTTGCGCCGAGAATCGTGTGGTGTTTCGGAACGATAACAAAAACTTGTGAAATGGAACGTGGCATTGCCCCCCTCTGAAAAAAGGCATCGTCCCGATGCTTTAACTAAAGATGAAGGTACTATAATAATTCAAGAAAGTACAATGAATAAATTACAATACAACAATAATACAAAAAAACACTGTTTCAGTTTGTTAACGTGCATGAAACGGCTTGAGGCGCGCGACATGGACGACTTCAGGTCGCGATCGGCGTCGTTGAGAGTTCGTGATGCCGTCGGGGACAACCTCATAATCAAGTGGGCCGAGACGTCGAACCACCTTGTACGGTCCGAAGTACCGTCGCAGAAGCTTTTCACTTAGTCCACGTCGGCGTATCGGCGTCCACACCCAAACACGTTCACCGGGCTGGTATTCCACGAAGCGTCGTCGAAGGTTGTAACGGTGGCTGTCGGTCGTCTGTTGATTCTTGATACGAAGACGCGCAAGTTGTCGGGCCTCCTCGGCGTGTTGAAGGTACTCGCTCACATCGAGGTTTTCTTCGTCGGTGACGTTGGGTAACATGGCATCGAGCGTCGTTGCCGGGCTTCTTCCGTAGACCAGTTTGTTTGGAGATATCTGCGTCGTCTCCTGCACCGCCGTGTTGTATGCGAAGGTCACATACGGAAGAATGGTGTCCCACGTCTTGTGTTCGACATCGACGTACATTGACAGCATGTCGGCGATCGTCTTGTTAAGCCGCTCGGTGAGGCCGTTGGTCTGTGGGTGGTACGCTGTCGTCCGGCGGTGGTTTGTTTGGCTGTATGCCAAGATCGCTTGAGTTAAGTCGGCAGTGAATGCCGTTCCTCTGTCGGGGATAAGGACCTCCGGGGCGCCGTGACGTAGGACGATATTTTCGACGAAGAACTTAGCTACCTCGGATGCACTGCCTTTTGGCAGGGCTTTTGTCTCGGCGTAGCGGGTGAGGTAGTCGGTAGCTACCACGATCCACTTGTTTCCGAAAGCCGACGTCGGGAACGGCCCCAGTAGGTCCATACCAATCTGCTGGAAAGGTCGGCAAGGTGGATCAATTGGCTGCAGAAGTCCCGCTGGCCTTGTCGGCGGTGTCTTGCGTCGCTGACAGTCCCGGCATGTCCTCACATAACGAGTGACGTCGGTGGTAAGACGCGGCCAGTAGTACCTTTCTTGTATCCTCGCGAGCGTGCGAGAAACACCGAGGTGCCCTGCCGTCGGATCGTCGTGCAGGGCCTGCAGGAGTTCTGGTCGCAGAGCTGAAGGCACCACAAGGAGATACTTAGCCCGAAGCGGTGAAAAGTTTTTCTTTTGTAGAAGACCGTTTCGTAGAAATAACGACGCAAGTGCGCGCTTGAATACCTTCGGGACTTCGGCGGTCCTGCCTTCGAGGTATTCTATTAGGGCCTTAAGTTCCGGGTCGGCCCGCTGTCGTTCAGCGAAGTCGTCGGTAGTTATCGTTCCCAAGAAGTAGTCGTCATCCGGGTCGTCGGGTAGCGGTTGGTCGACAGGTGCACGAGAGAGACAGTCGGCGTCGGAGTGTTTTTTGCCAGACTTGTAAATGACAGTAATGTCATACTCTTGAAGTCTCAGGCTCCATCGTGCGAGGCGACCTGAAGGGTCCTTCAAAGTGGCTAGCCAACACAAGGCGTGGTGGTCGCTCACAACTTTGAAGGGCCTGCCGTAGAGGTATGGGCGAAATTTCGACGTAGCGCAGATGATGGCGAGGCACTCCTTTTCTGTTGTGGAATAATTTGCTTCTGCTTTGGATAGCGATCGGCTGGCGTAACTAATAACCCTTTCAAGTCCGTCAGCCCTCTGCACAAGAACGGCGCCAAGACCTACGCTGCTTGCGTCAGTATGTATTTCTGTCTCGGCGAATTCGTCGAAATGCGCAAGTAACGGAGGCGTCTGGAGGCGATGTTTAAGCTCCTGGAAAGCGTGTTCCTGTGGCGTTTCCCACTTGAACTCCACGTCGGCCTTGGTAAGGTTAGTGAGAGGATCGGCGATGCGGGCGAAGTTTTTCACGAACCGCCTATAATAGGCGCACAGGCCCAGAAATCGGCGCACGGCTTTCTTGTCAGTGGGTGGCGGGAATTCGGCGATGGCGGCTGTTTTCCGTGGATCAGGACGAACTCCAGACTTGCTGATAACGTGCCCCAGAAACAAGAGCTCTTCGTACGCAAATCTGCACTTTTCTGGCTTCAGTGTGAGTCCGGAAGTCTTGATGGCTTGAAGTACAGCTTCAAGGCGCTGAAGATGCTCGTCGAAACTCGAGGAAAACACGACGACGTCGTCCAAGTACACAAGGCAAGTCTGCCACTTCAATCCTGCCAGTACTGTATCCATAACGCGTTGAAAAGTTGCAGGCGCTGAGCAAAGGCCGAAGGGCATCACTTGAAACTCGAAGAGGCGGTCCGGTGTTATAAACGCCGTCTTCTCTCGGTCTCTTTCGTCGACTTCGATTTGCCAATAGCCAGTCTTGAGGTCCATTGACGAAAAGTACTTGGCGTTATGGAGCCGATCAAGTGCGTCGTCTATTCGTGGGAGAGGATACACGTCCTTTCTTGTGATTTTGTTCAGGCGGCGATAATCGACGCAGAAACGTAGGGTCCCATCCTTTTTCTTCACTAACACCACGGGGGATGCCCATGGGCTCTTGGACGGCTGGATAATGTCATCCCGCAGCATTTGATCAACTTGTCTCTTGATGGCCTCACGTTCTCGCGTCGAAACCCTGTATGGACTCTGACGGAGTGCTCTGGCATTTTCTTCGGTTATGATGCGATGTTTCGTGATTGGGGTCTGCCGAATTTTCGATGACGA